>NW_008796078.1:62864-102962 GCF_000699145.1 Aptenodytes forsteri
GAAAGGGGGGGGGGGGGTGTCTCGTGTACCCCTTGGCCAGCAGCAACTGGTATGAATAATTCTAAGTAAACAAACCCCCCCCCAGCTCTTATGCTTTGTGAGTTCTTACAAAATCAATAGAGCCAGAGCTTTGCCTGAGAGATCAATATAAGTTATGGCTACTCAGGAACTGGAGTAAAATACTGTAGCAGAGCACAACTCTAACAAAACTAGTCTGAGAAAGAGGAGGTAGAATCATAGAATCATTAGGTAAAAAGCATGTACAGCTTATCAAATCCTTCTGGTTAATTTATAAGTTTTTCCCTAAACTTTGAAACTTGGAAAAAGTTCAGGCTATTCTAGCAAGCCTGTGTCAAGACTTCAGTTTGGAATGTAATTGTGCCGCAGACCCCTTTCACAGAGGAATTAATTATTCCGTAAGCTAGGAAACACTGGTGCATCAAGCTTTTAATAACTATGCAGTGACATGGTGTGGTATAGAAGTTTTTTTAAATCGTGAGTTTTCATTGATTTGGGGAGATTAAGGATTTCTCTTACCACAGCACCTGTGTTGCTTTCCCTGCCCCTCAAGATACCATGCATCATTCCATGTTAGTTAAGGGTTTTCCTTCCTTGTATGTTTTTAATTGGAATTGAACTGTGAAAAGAGGATCAAGCTTAGCTGGACAAGGACTTTATTATCCACTTCCATCCATTTAAAGGCAAATTGAAAATCACCTTAGGGTGGCTCCCAATTTCTCCAGCCATCCTATCCTTTTCTTTCAACTGGGGACATCACCGGTTCCTTATGGTCTTTCTCTACGAAGTTCTAGTCATTAATTCTGTCATCCGTGCCTTTAGTAACAATAATGGGTTATTTTGCTTGCAACCTAATTCTAGGCCTGTAATTCAAAGAGACTTGTGTCTTAACCCACTTTGTATGTCCACGACTCCATCTCTGCAGCTCACTCCATCACTTAACTTTTTCATGTCTCCAATGTGTCTTGTTCGTGCCCTCTGATGATAACGTGATGTGAGGCCTATGAAACAAGAGACCATTATTCAAAACCTTTCTCAGCTAAATCTTTCTGCAGATTTAGCAACTTTTGAGCATCTTATGTGTCACACCAGTCCTGGGTAGATAAATGCAAGCGTCCCTACGCATATTGTTTTCAGACATAAAACACAGAGATCTTCTAATACGAAGCAAACAAATAGCTTTCTTGCTTTTTCTTTCTGTTGTTTGAAATTCCTTTTTGGCACAGTGTATACATACTTCTTTTGGCCACATAGCAATGCAGCTGAAAAAATTGTCACAAAGTTCAACAAAGGGAAAGTGAGAGCCAGGGCTGAGTCATTGCATGGATGAGAGCTGGGAGGAGGAAGCGTTGGACTGTACTGACAGAGATTCAGAAAATGCTGAGGAATAATCTATCCCAGAGGATGCTGGCAAGCTATCAAGAAACAAAACAAGAAACAAAATAAACCATGGCTCCACAAAGGGATGGAAACCACCCCCCACAAAGGCAGCCAAAGAACTTTCCATCACAACATGAATATTAGTCCAACTCTCTCTAGTTTTCCCAAGATGAGGCAACCACAGCATTGACACTCTTAGCAGTTCATTTAAAATATCGATCTAGCAGATGTTTAATGCTGGGCTGTTTGCATGAGCTAGTACACAGGTGCTGTTCAGCAGACGCTTGGAACGGCCATGGTGAAATGTCGTCTGTGTCAGGGAGCCGGGCGCCTGGCGAGGGAAGGGGAGCCAGGGGTGACAGTGTGGCAAGCAGGCAGAAACCCCTCTGGCAAGGGTCCAGTCCCACAGCACCTGCACGAGGGCACAGCAGGTTCAGTGAGAATGGCCAGGTCTAGACAAGAGTCCAGTGATCGCCAGACAAGTCTGGTGACAAGACGGGTCCAAGGTCAAGTGAAGAAGTCAAGGCAAAGTGAAAGTTCAGCAAGGTGCAAAGCCAGGTACCGTGTACCTGTTACATAGTTCAGAGAAGGACCAAATGCATCTCTCAGTCCAATGGGCAGAGGGTGCCTGAGTGGAAAGCTCAGGTGAGACTTTGCACAGCCCTGCTTCTCACACCTTCCCTGTTTTTACGGAACTCTGATCCAAGGTTATACAGCTGGGTGGTGTCAGAGCAGACTTTGGACATAAGCAAATGAACCTGTAAACAAGGGAAGAGGTTGTAGAAGAGGATTGTAGAGGAAGGTGATTATGGAGACATCTCAAGACATCAGCGTATCTTGTACTCAACAGAGAGAGATACTTTGCAGCCTTGAGAAATCTGGAACTTAGTCCTGTAACGTCCTGCAAAAATGTGCAAGATAGTGTGGCTTTTTGGCCTTCTGCTGTCCTTGTAAGCATTTGTGCTAGGGGCACATCTTTACCTCTACGCATAAAGAGATAGTTGTAGTCACACCTAATTAGCTCCCTGTCTCAAATGGTAGGACCATCTGAGTGTCTTCAAAGGAAGACACAAGGAAGCCTCTAGTAGATGGCTATAATATAGTTTTATTTACTGAGCAAGTTCCCTTCTTTTCCGTTACTTTTTGCACAAACTTTCCGTTGCTTTAGAAAATAAACCCTTTTCTTATACACTAAACTATTTTCAAACAGTCTACACAATTTTCAAATTGTATGCCTGAGAGTCGAGTTCATAAACTTATTGATAACTGTCTCATTTTTATGTCCTTTTCAAGTTCATGTATGCCTTAAAGTACCTGCTAGACTATTTTTGGCTATGTCAGTATATGACTGGTAAAACTGAGCTCCGCTCTATCACACCCTGGACAACCTAGCTGAACAAGCAAAGGAGACATTAGCACTTGGGACTTTACAGGATTAGAGGGAACCTCATTTAATATTGAAGTTTTATGATAATCATGTTCTTCTGGATCACTGCCTGCGAGTCATGTGGAATACTTTGGCCTTAATTATCAGACAATTTATTTCTTGTTTCTAGTTTACTTAAGGTTACTGTGCAGCTGGGGTTGGCTTTCTCTTTTCTAACGGATGGATTTTTGATTCAAACAAATCAAGAGCAACATCTTTGCTAAGTACCTCAATTTGTATATTTACACTTCAGGTTGTCTTCAACAAAATTAAGTTTCGAAAAAACTCCTCTTTCTAGAGTTTAGTGTCACTCCGCTAGATTGAACGTTCCTTTGATATATTCTGCCCCCAACCCCCGTGATTTCTTCCTCAAGGACATTGCATTTGATTGTATGGTGGTAACTGTTCATTAGCAGCTCCACTAGAGCTGCTTCTTGAGCTGCGCCAAGCCAGGCTCAGATGTTTTCAGGACAAGGGTCAGAACGTCCTCTCCCCTGTGAGCTCCAGAACGAGTTGTTCTAAGAAACAATCCTCCAAAGGTCAAACTTTCTGATATAAGACAAGTTTAGAAGAGAGCAGTGGAAATCCTACATTATGATTTTATTAGATTCTGTTGTCCCTTTCACCTCCCAGCATTTTGTGCTCTAGGACACTACTGTGTCCTTAGTAGACATCAGTGGCAAGTAACTCATGAAAGGTACTGTAGTTTTCTGAAAACTGAAATCTGTAGTTTTCACTGTATGGTTCTGGCTGCACAAAATTCTGATAAGATTCCGTGAATCTCTGAAATGTTCCTTATCTCTATAACCCCCCATTATCCTTTTAGCTTCCATTTGAGGAGTTTCACAAAGAATAACTACAGCTGAGCGAATATAGGGGTTCCCTCATTCTCCAGTCAGTAAAGAGAGAAGTTTTTTTCAGTAGGAAACTGCATGGCTAAGACGGAGAGGAAGAGGCTCTTCTAGAGGAATCTCTTTTGGCCGTAGAGGGAGTCTAATATTGACTGGAAGGGATTCATGCCGTTGCAGTGGTGCTTTTCTTTGTTACGGTCAGACTGTGATTCTTCGCGTAACGGTCATCCTGTGGGTCTGAAGTTTCACAGTGTCTTAAGAGCTCCAAAATATTTTGCTCCAGCCCCTCTGAGATAGCCATAAGGGAATGTCTTTGAGGTCTGGGAGGAAAGGCAAGGATCCAGAATACTGGAAAAGGGCAAGCATGAAAGCCTACCTCAAGAAAGAGATAAAAAGGAAAAGGAGGAACTGTCAATTAAGCCACTGTATTTTGAATGCCACGTTAGAAGTTGCAGGTCCTATTGCTAGGACAGGCAACTATGAGTTGTTTGATACGGCATATGGCAATTTTCAGATATATAACAGACTTATTAGTACTTCCTAGCCTACCTCTCAGCTGCATGCTGAGTTGCACATTTGTGGGATGCTTTCCCAGATACAGGCCAGTGGATTATTAACTATATATAACTCCATTACAGTAATTCCCATTATTGCATCTTTTAGTGCATCAAAATGATAAAACATGATCTAATTGCAAAACAAAGCCAGAAACTGCAATTTTTGTAGGAAATTTCAGTTAAGTCAATAGCATGCTGTCCTTAGCTGGTATTTGAATTTAACTTTTTCTTTTTATTTTGAAAGTTTAAACTTCTCCTGTCGCACCAAGGCTAGCGGGCAGCTGGCGCTAGGTAGGTTGTTTACCAGTAGGTTTTACTGTCAGCCTGTCTCGTGACATGTTGTCTTCCTAACCAAGGTCTAAAGAAGACACCCAACAGTCATATAGTCAACTCGGTGACTTTCAGGCTCAGAACTGAACAGATCAAGTTGAGTCAGCTTCTTTGATGCTACAAATGCTGAGTCTTTTAGGAAACCCGAGTACTGGTTTTGGTGCTGAAAATAAGTTCTTTAAATTATATTCTATGTGACTGCTACATAGGGACAAAGTCAGTTTTAGCACTGTCAGCGTGCAACCTTCTAAGTAGATGAGCCTCCAATTAAAAAAAGACTTGAATCATTTATTCTGAATCTAAACACGCTTGGACTTTGGGTAACTCTAATTGGAAATTAATGCCTCCGATTTATTTCCAATTAAAGTAAGGCTAATTGTATTCCACAGTTCCCTGTGTTTATTCTTTCCAGATCTATGTACAGCGTAGCAAACAGCTACTTTAAACAATTCCAAGTAGCTGTGGTATGTTTATGATTGTCTACTGCGGCTCAGAACCATAAAAGGTATAATGCAAATTTTTTTCCTTTTCCCGTTTTCAATTTTTTTCTCTCTGTTTGGCACATGTTAAATAAAGAGATTTTATCTTGCTGTTGCTACTGCTCATTTTCAGACACGTCCCTGATCCCACCACAATTAACTAGAGTGTTCCTCTTCTGCCTCCACACAGCATGAACAACAGGGCAGGCCCAACAGGAGCGATACGGAGGAATAAAACGGTATTGAGCAACAAGCTATTTCAAGTGTGCGAAGGGATAAAGTCTTACATGCCACAAAAGTCTTGTCTGAAGGGACTGCTGGTTGGAGAGGGAATGAAATCTTCTTGCACCTCTAGAAGATGCACTCAGCAGTCTTGCAGCCACCCATTAACTGTGCTGCCATTGAAAAACCCTTATTTCCGAGCGGCAGAGCCTGCGTAGTCATAGATCAACTCACCCCAGTTCCAGTCTGTCTGTAATTCCAGACTCCTCAGACGTAGACCATGCCTCTTGCAGGGACATCTCTACTGCAGGCTCAACTTGAGGACCTCTCTCCACGGGAGCTTATCAAGTTGCATTGCCTCCTCTGCCTGCAGTAAGAATGACAGAAGCAAGAGCTGGTCTCTGAATTGCAACTTGTTTAAATAAAAACTTTTTCCTTCCTCGATTCTATTCGGAGAGAGGATCTTCCCTGATGAGGCTGTGCGTGGAGCTCCTCCGTCAGCTTCAGCTGCTTAAAAAGAGATGTCAAAGCTCACTGCATCACCCTTAACTTGCTACCTCACCTTAAGGCAAAAGGATTAGCTATGGCTTAAACAAATTCTAGGTAGGCAGCTGACATGGACTGGAAAAGACGCTGTGCAAATCCTGGAGGAGCAGGGGCTTTCAAAAGCATTAAACTGATAATCCAACAAAGAGGAAGGGACTACGCTGGTTACACATGCAATCGAACTTAATATGACTATGCTCGTTTTAAGGGAATGACTAATTTGTGAAAGTAAGGATGTGAATTTGCATGACAAGTGTTTAGCTGCCACCCCACGATTATAAGCCCGAGATAATGGCTGGCTGCACACCTACCGTGTTCATGGAGGCACAAGAGAGAAGGGCTGTATTTATCGCTCTGAATGTTACTCACGCACACACTGATTTACGGTTATGCTTCTTCCAACAGCTTGAGCTATGTTTTGGTCCAGGATAGATAGCCAGAAGAAACATGAAGTCAAAATCAACCAAAGCTGGATAGAAACATGTGTTCACAAATGTCTAATCAAATTTATGATTTTCATTAAGATGTGCTTAGTTTTAAGTCTGTTTTACAGGGAAATTGCAACGCAAATACTGAATTGTTTAACCTGTTTTTATTTTCCATGACCTCTGATATTGCTGCACTGCAAAATAAGGTCTCAAAATTCACCATTTCACCACACAGGAACCTGAAAGAATTTCACCTCCTTTCCAGGTGCTATATTTAAATGTCTATACCCTTCATAATCTTTCCAGAGGCAAAAATAGACATCCTCATTATAAATACCTATAGCAATTATATTTGCATCTGTTTATTTTTTTTTTACTATACAGAGAAAGCAAGGAAGAGTAAAATTGCTTAAGTACAGCTACACAGAATAAATCCTGTTCTGGAGGGATTTTGCAATATGTTGAATCTTGGTTTCATTCTGACTGGAAATTCTCCAAAGGAATGTTTTTCCATAGGAAAATGCTGATTCATCAAAACCAAAGCATTTAGCAATAGTAAGAGGCCAACTACAGTGGAAACCTATCTTCTGCTGGAAGCGTGCCCAGGCTCCTGCCAGTTTGCCTGAGGCTCTGTGCTGCACAGATGGGAAACCAAATTGTCCTGAAACTAAAAATAAGAGGTTTGACATGGAGATAAGATCATAGGAGGCCCGTTACCTCCTGTTTCCAATCTCCTAAGTTTCCAAGGTTTCTCGTTCCGACACAATTCACCTGGAGGATTGCTAGGCTAGCTGAGAAGGATTCGGGGTCCTGAGAGGGTAGATGCCTACGGTCCTCAGGGTCAGGAGGTCCCGCTGCTCCCTGACCGCTCTTCCCCCGTCTGCCAGCCAGGATGACAGAGCTCAGGAGCTTTGGTTTATTGAGAACACTGTAAAACCTACAAAGCTCATACGAAGCACAAAACGTATCATTACCACTACTTTGGGGAAGAAAAAAAAAAAAAGTTTCTCTAAACTTTCTTCACCTACCTAAAGGTGAAGGATCAGTCGGTGGATGTGAAGCAGAATGTGGGGTCACAAGAAGATGGGGTTTCTCTTCAGCTACATCTGTGGATATTTAGTGCGTCTGAAAGTGCACCCGCTTAAAGAGACCATTCCAAAATGCTGTACTCTGCACTCTTTAAACACAGATTAAGTATTTTTGCCCTTTTTTAGGGGCACAAGGAACCCAATATTACTGGAAAAAAATTTCCAGGGATAGGACTGAGTTTGCTTTTCTCCTACTTAGAGCAAAGGCTCCTTTTCAGCCTCTGATTGAAAGCACAATTTGAGGTGATCCGTGGGGCGCAAAGTTCCCTCAAAACCTCTGCTGTGGGTAAGGTCAACTTGTTCCAGGACCAAGGCTTTCCAGTGAAGACTTCGACGGTTTGGAAAATACTGATTCAGCACATCCGCTATGGGCTGTGGAATTTGCCGGACGTGCTTTACTACCCTATAGTGGCTTGAAGCATAACACAGCTGGAAGAGTGTTTCTTCTGAAGAGCTAAAACCATTGCAGAGCTCTTAAACGTCCAACACATTGTTTAGGCAAATTTATATATGTGAATATTTTTGTAATAAATGGACGCAGTCACAATTTTGTAGGAATATAAACATTCCTAAAATTAATCCAAGATGCCTGAAGAATCCAAGCCAGGTTCTTTTGATTTGCTGCAGGCTGCGAATACTGCAGGTACTCCTCTTCTAGGGCAGTGTAGTTACCCTGCGTCCGAAAGGAGCCACATTCACCCTATATAAGCCATCAGTCAAATTGCTTTTCTGCAAGAACTTTCAGTAAACTTACATTTTGGTTTTACCCAGTTTAACTGAAACTTTGGCTCATGTTTTGAATGCAGATCATTTTATATAAGTCTTTAATGAATGTGTTGAACCTGGGTCAGTTGAGCTGCTTTCAGATGATTTAATGCTGACTTCTGCTGTTACCAAGATCCCAACTTGTGGCCAGCCACCAGTGTTTTCCTATCTTGCAGAAAAATTATACTACTCAGGGAGGGAAATTAAGCTTATGTTTGGATAGTAAATAGTTAAGTAGGGAAGATTCCCCCCCCCCCCTTTCATATATATATGGTTTTTAAATAACTACTTTAGAATGTGTCTTGGTTTCTGAAGCTAATGAAACAGTTTGTTAATAAGAGAAAGGGTTTAAAGTAATCCAGCTATTCTAGCAATGCATGCAGAAGCTTTGGAAAATTTTCTACAATTTATTTTTTCTGTGGAAAAACAAGTTTTGTTAGCAAGCCAGCTCCTGCTTCCAGCACTATTCTAGGCCAAACTATTCTGAATTGGTCCCAGAACCAGCTGTCTTTTTTTGGTTCAGATCAGAATGGACAAAGACTGAGCTTTGAATAGTAGCTTGAGCTTTTCAGCTGTTTGCGACTGCCTCAATTTTGTGCTTAAATCACTGATGATCTGTTGATGATTACTGTTCCACGGGTGTTCAAAGTCCCAGTGTCCCAGCGTGTGAAATGAACTGGTGTAGAGAGCAGCAGCAAAGTGATCATAGCCTTAATCCTCGGTTCTGTCCCTGGCGCAATGAAAAAACTAAGGAGAAGGTGAACATGCTCATACTACATTTTGCCCAGTTTTAATAATAGATTTGCATTTATTAAATTAGTTTTTACTATGAATATTGACCTATGACACAACAAAAGCTGTCTGGGTACTCAAAGGGTGATTCTGGAAGTGGAATGCAAATTCTTCTTACAGCCACGATTTATCCTCATCTTGAACATTGTATCACATTAACAAAACATTTATAGTGTGAGAGATGTATGAGTCAAAGTATTACACTAATAGTTTAAGTGAAGACAGGCCAGAATTTTCCTGTGGAAATTTGAATGCTGTAAATCAAACTGTTGCTCAACCCACCATCAGTAATCGGGAGAAAGTTTACACAGCTGCCTCTCAGCAACTGCTAATAATAAAGTATATTTCTACCTTCCTGTACACAACAGTAATATTTTTACCTGGCTGACCAGCAGGACTTGGCTGTCAACATGTGGGTGAAAATTTCACTCACACTTCCCCCCCCCCCCCCCCCCCACCCCCTCGAGTAAGGATTTTGTTGCTTTCTTCTACTTCTAATTTTGAGACTATTGACAATATTTGCTTACTTGGGGTGTGTTGTGTTGGAGATCTTCACCTCATGGTTGCCCTGCAGCTCCCAAGGAACTGAGTACCTCCTTCTCTGGTGGAAATGAGGATACCGTGGGGTGGCTGGTGTGTCCGCAGGTCTTGCACCGACATGGGGTCGGGATGCAGCTGGCCGAGCATTAACACCCAGAGACTCGGAGCGTTCTTGGGGCGCCCAGTCTAGACTTGATGTCCAAAGGATGATGGGATGATGCCCAGCTCTGTCATGGGTCTTTTGGATTACTATAGACAAATCTTTTTATTGCTTTGTTTCTCAGTTTCCCCACAATAAAACGGACTAATGCTATTTCCCTTCTCTGAAAAGTGTGGTGAGTTTTACAAGTAGAAAGTAAGATGAAAGTTAGGCAATAATTTTATGATTAAATATTGGCACTTATTTCTTGAATACTATCAACAATTTCTGAATACTCTCATTTCTTATAACGAGGTCTATGCAACCTCGATTCACCTCCCTGTGCTGACGCCTTTAGATGCTCTGTTCTGCAGCTGCCACAGGGATTTCTGTAGGGCTTTGGTATCGTTCTGTGCAGAAGACAGCCAGGCTTAGAGATCAGCAGTCTGCACAGCAAGCAGGCTCTCCGTGGATGCCTCTCTGGTTTGTTGCACGCGTTGGAAAGAGCATCAGAAGGAAGTGAGAAGCGGGGGAAGAGAAGGCACAGGCATTTCAGAGAAAGAGGACTGTGTCTTTGCCACAGAGCTCTGATATTACGCTAGTCTGATCACTTACGACAAAACATTGACTTGTTATAATCCATTCAGTTATTTTCTCAGTGTGAAGCAGTGATTTACAAAGACTTGATCGTGAGCTGCAGCTTTCTCTCCCCCTCCCCGATGTCCCACCTCCATTATCCCACTCTGTTTATACAGAGAACACTGCTTCGTACCATCAGATGTCTTGCAGGAAGACACCTGTCAGGTGACAAGTACCCCTTTCCACGCTGCTGTGATGGGACCTTGCGTCTCGACTGCTTTTAAACTGGTCAGTCATCCTGGGACAAGCCCGGGACAGAAAACTGCGCTGAGAATCAGTTGCTGCAGAAGTCTGTGTGACACTACTCCCCGGAGTATGTCCAGCAGCTGGAACTTAGAAATTCAAAGCTGTGCTCTCTAAGCACAGAGGATGCTTTAATATATTTAGGGGGGGGGTCTTATCATGGTTAATAAAAGCATCTGTAGCCTCTGCGACCACATCTATGATTTGCTTTGAGCAGGAAGTAGCTGAGGGTCCCAGTACCGTGCCCCCCTGCTGCGGGTGCTCTGCTGTACAGTACTCCTCACCCCTACCTGGTACTCAGGGCAAGGGATCTATGCTAACAGATAAGGGATCTGTTAATGGTTATGTTTGTCTACACTGCTCTGTGCAGAGTTGGATATTTCCACTTACATGGTTCCTCGGCAGAAAGGTTGAAAGGGTTAAAAATCTTGTATTTTGGTTTCTTGGATATCTTTGGGATCTGCATAATGCAAAGTAAATTAGCCAGGACAGAGCTCTGCACCAACAGAGCTGCAGTGAAACTGTGTCTGAGCTGGCTCTGAACAAGTTCATTTGAGTGTCTCTGCATATGGGGAAGGAGAACTCCCTTAGTTGGCTTAAAGGAGGTGCTAAAGTTTGGAGCGCAGATTCCTAGGTCCCAGATACAGTTGAGGGAGAGAGCAAGCGGCTCCAGAGTGTGACTCAGGTCTGCATCACCCTGCGCAGCTGCCCGTCTCTCCCCATTGACTAAGGAGAGTCGGGCTTCTAACTCAGGCACTCAGTGTGAATCTGTCATCCCTGTAACATAGCCAGAGGGCAGATCTTTTGCACATGGGGTATTTAGATTCCTTATGTCTGCTCAGACCACGGTGCTCCTTTTGCTTGCTTTGGCTAGGCCAGGCATTCATTTTTCTTTAGTGTTTCTGGTTAACTCGTTTATTAACACAAGGTGGTTAAAGAGTATTGCATCTCCTCAGTGCTACGTTAGGTTAAGACACCAGCAAGCACTCGCTATAAGCATCGCACATCCTCGTCACGTGGTATTGTGGTTAACACCAGTCCCTTGCTGCTCAATATTAAGCAGGAAAGGATATAATTCAGTACTACCACTCTGTAAGTTAAGCATGTCATGTTTCCATACTGTAGTATTCACGTGAAGGAAAAAAATAACATGGACCGAGACTGTCAGCTTATAAATTGGTTTAGCTCCATGGGGTTCATATGAATAAGCTGCAAATCCGACACACAGTGCTACAGCCTGTATCAGCTAACGTGTAGCGGTGACATGAAAGCTAGGGCTTGGCCCATCATTATTTGGACAACCCAGGCCCTGCCTCTGAATCATTGAGATGTTAGGTTGTATAAAGAACTTATTCTGTGCGAAGACAAGACATTTTTTCCTTTTAGCTGACATATCATGCTCATATATAGTATAAGTAGCAAGGATACAGAGGCTTTACTAATTTTGACTCGTGCAGTGTTTGGTTCAAAACCTTTTGAACATAATTCCAACCAGACAATGCGAGGAACAGGGAGGTAACAAAAGACTGACAGGGGAAAAGCCATATACATACACAAGACAAAATAACTCTGTGAAGAAAGGTGCTTGCTATTTCGTCTTTGGATTTTTTCTTCCTCTCCTGCCTCCATCTGAACTCAAGTTACATCCAATAGTGTTTTAAAGAACTGCCAGCCATTCTGCATTGACTTGGGGATGGCTTTGGCAGGAACCTTATTTCTTTTCCTTAGCTCAGACAGAAGTGGGTGATTTTCTCCTGTGCTTCTGCTGTTACTGATAAATAATCCAGGACGCTGATCTGTACCTCGGGTAGCTCAGTAATCAGAGAATTTGTAAAAAGTAATCACTCACCTGAACCTTCCAGCTAAAGATCAGCTCTGATTCACCTAGACACTCCTAACTGTCTCATCTTAGGATCAAGACTTTCATCCGTTCTAATCTAGTTAGCATGGAAAACCAATAATGAAGCCTCGCATATACATATACTTTGTTCACACTTTTAGCTCTAGGGGAAAAAAACAGTCTGGTAATAGGTTCATAATTCTGATACATTTTTATAAAAATAGGCAACTTTAAAAAAAATCTTGAAATACGTAGCCTTGCAGGAGATTAATTACATTTACCCTGTTTCAACTGGGGAGACGTCTTTTTATAAGGAGGGGAAAAAAAATATCCTGTAGAGATGGAAAACTGTTTATCCAGCCAAAGAGAGTGCAGATATAGAACAGTTATCTGAATCTTCCACACCATTGTAAAAAATTAGCACTTAATTGTGTCTAGTTTAAAAAAAAAAAATCATAACAAGAAGTTCTTGGGTTATAGCAAGTCAAAATAAGGACATTTTTGCAAAATAAGTAAGATGCTCACATGAGAATCAGTGTTGTTTCCAACTGCAATACAGGACTCGGCCCAAATCCTTTTTAAGCTTTTAAAGAATCATTGTCACTTCCATGTATTCTCTTCTGTTTGTTGTTTAATCTTGTGTAACGTGCAAGTAAATTAATTCACTGCAAGTTTGTGTTTATGCACCTAAAGTTAGCCTGCTTTATTTGTTGAGGGCGATTATGATTCATTCAGCTACTGGCAAGAAGGCAGATTCCTGTGTACTTTTCACAACGTGCTGGTATATTGGAAAGCAGAAAGAAAACCAAATGATCAGGGTGAAACTGTCCGGGTGAAACGTTTCCACAGGGAAGACCACTTAGAGTCTAGTGCATAGTTCTTTGTTACTGCAAGGATAGGAATCTCGTCCAAACAAAATTTAATGATGCATCATCCAACCTATGTAAAAACAGTCTGAAGGCAGTCTTGAAATCAAAATTAGACTGGGTTTGGGGGTTTTTTTTACTATTTTTTACTACTTTTTTTTTTTTGGTAGAAGAGCCTAGTTTCTTTGGAAAATCCCATCTGCAAAATCTCAAATGAAATAAAAGCCGAACCCACAGTCGCCCTCACGCCACATTAAGTAGCAAAACTGGAAAACCTAATCGGAAAACAACTAAGGGTAAAGTCAGAAATGTGATTGTGGCAACCTGTGTATGAATTGCAGGTGAAGGCCTTCGTGTCCCATTTTTGTCTCGGGGCCGATTGCCTTTGTTGGGTTGCCTGTGCCAGAACGGCTCGCACCTGAGGGACCTGGGGTGCATCAACAGGAGCTGGGACCGTGTGCCGTAAGGGAGGCAGAGCTCCGGAGCCAGCCCTCAGTGACCCAGGGGTGCGTGTGTATCTGCAAATACTAACTGTGAAGGTCTGTATTCCTGAATACGTGAAACTGTTCAGTGACCTCTAGAAATTTGTTCCTGTTTCAGAGGCAAGGAAAAAATGGGGGGGGAGGGACCCGAAACCCCAAGCCCCTTGCATTAAGGAGCAAATACTGGTGGACATCCAGTCCCTACTGCCATGTTAAAAGATGTTGAGGCATCCCTTGGGTGCCTGGCATTTCTTAGCAGGACTAGCTTTGGCTGGTGAGTAACGCAGCAAGCACAGAATCTGTAACTTGGGTATCTCATCTCACACCTTCTCTTGCTGCTTAATTGTATGCCATTTTCCTTACGTCTCTCTTATTTCTCTCCCAAGCAATTCAGAGTTGCCACCATCTTCTAAAATTTTTCTGCCATCTGAGCTGCTGCTATACCTTGATAACTGTATTGTTTATTTCTCCTGTACATCCATTTTTCTTCCTCTCCTTCTGCCCTTTAGCTTCACAGTGTCATTTGAGGACTAATCTCTTCCAAACCCTTGCAGGAGTGTCTGGAGTTTGGTAGTGCTTTCCTCTTTCATATTCTTAAGATGAAAGTTTAATGGCAACACAGGTTCCCCTCTGAAGTCACTAAACTACAGGAATTGTGCTGTTTGATCATGGTTATAGTCGAGCTGTTGTAGTATTTCTCAATGACTCTGTGATGAAGTCACTTACCTGATTGAAGGCTATTATTTTCTCTAGAGCCAGATAAAAGTATTAAATCACTCTCTTCTGCTGAGCTGGAGCTAGAACAAGTCATTCGATGTGGTGAATGGAAACAGTTGATTCTGACCATTCTTGACCTCCAGAGCTTTGATTTAATGATGTATCATTTGCACATTAAACTTGCATTTCTCCCATCAGCCATCAGATCAATTACTGTGGATTAAAACATACACTGTTGTTTTATAGACTTGGCTAGATGTTGGTGTGAGAGATTAGGACAGTCTGTAGTAAAATTGTTTATGTGCATGAATATAAGTCTTTGCTTACCCATCTCTGTTCCTACAGGACAGACAACTGGGATAAGAATCTCATTGTAGTTGTTGGCTCATGACCTCGGCTAATGGCCACGTGCTTCCTCCACATAACTCTGCCGGTAGGAACAAACAGCTAACCTCTTGTCTGGCAGCCAAATGTGGAATAGTTGGTACAGAAAAAGAAATTAAATTCCACCCATTTTTTTGTATAAGCAATGACAACTTAAAAAAACCCCAACAAAACAACCAAAAAAAGCCCCACATAACAGTTAGGTAGCCATGTTCATGTGCACATCTAGAAAGGGATGTGGCCCATCTGTCATATAGTTCGTCCTGAGAATTTGTATAACAGGACTTTCTTTAATAGTGGCTTTCTTGTTTTATTTTCTTTCTACACGTGAAGCTCAAGCTTCCTCCTGACTCAGTAGGGATTGGAAATTGGGTGCAAGTTGTCTATAGATGAGGAGAAGGAAGTGGGCTTGTTTTGATGCCCATTCCTGAGGAGAAGGGGCAAGTTTCTTCCATTCCCAAAACTTACTGTATAGCTTTGTCTATTCCTTTTTCCTTTGAAAAAGGAAAACAAATGATCTTTAGAAGTGCTTTGGAGGGAGCTTTAGCAGTGCCTGGATTACTGGTCTTTCTGTGGGCAAAATAGACAGTAGAAACTCATTTGTAGAAGTTGTAGGAAGGATTAATGAAACTTGAATAAACTCTCCAGAGGTCAGTCCTTTTAAGTGCTGTCTTAGCTTTGTCAGGTTCAAGAGTAGAGCCCTGAAAACTATGAAGCCTCAAGTCCATGTGCCGTTGGATCCTCGGTGCTTACTGGTATTGCTGTGTGTCCATGGAAGACCAATGGAAGAGGGGTTTGAGCTGGCTTGTGGGGCCAGCTGGAGGCCCACAACTTTCTTGTCTGAGAGAGAAATCCCACTCTTTTTGTAGACAAGCGTGTGGGAAAGCAGTACCGCAGGAATTATAGAAAGGACACAAAGAGACCTTTTTTCAGGTGTGAGCAGACAAGATACGGTGCTTTAGAAGACAAAGCAAAAGAAAATGATTAAGCAGCCTTAAGTCTGGCAGCATTAAGTCCAGCTCCATCACCAAGTAGCTTGCATAAGAGTCCGGCAGTCTTCAGCTCCTTAGTGACACAAAGCCTTCTTTTGCTGGCAGATCTTTGCTAAGGTGTACGGAAAGAGTTCGGTATAGGTTACAAGGTGTATGCTGAACAGAACTTAACTGTAGTCAAGATCTGGTAACGCGCCACTGAAGTATCCATTCAGAACTCAATTTCTCTGTCTACCCAAAACCAGCCTTATTAATTTTTCCTCGGGGATTTCACTAGCAAAGACTTCTTAAGAGCCTAATGAGAAACACTAGGCAGCCTCCACAATACTGTTGGGAACTTCCCAGCCTCCTGTGAGAACACAGCGCGGGAGGATAGAGTGTCGTTCTATGAACAGAGCCACGTTTGTGCTTTCTCTGAGAGGCCTTTCGTTAAAAAAAGAAACAGCATTTTTAATTGCCCTCAGGGTCTGCTTTCCATTTCCCCCTTCCCTTTGAGTTGCATTAAGAACTTTTAAGGCTGTTTGCTATTCTCTGTGCTCCCTTCTTGCCTGGGAACCCTCCTCTGGAAATTTCTCAGCGGAGAAGATATGAAACTGTTACCTGGAGGAGACATGGTTTCGACTGAAGTTGCTTTGCCATTTCTAAATCTTTTCTTGTTGTTAATTGTCGTCCACATCTACTGAACCTGCTTGGGTTCAGAGGTTACCAGTGCTACCAGTACTCAGCTTTGCTTAAACTGTTTCTGTTTCGCTCCATTTCAGATGCGTGACGACTTCTAGCATGGGGTTTAGAGTGAGTCCAAGCATACTTCGCTGGCTAGGTTTGAACACAGTAGGCTGTAACAAAAACGTGACAGACTGACTTACCTTTGCAACCAGACTGTGCGCGGCAAGGGATACAGCAGACACGTCCTCTGAACTATTATGGGTTCAGGCCTCGGTTCCTGCCAAGATACACCTGACAGCCTCAGTTAGGGAGCAAGAGTGGCTTTTTGTCTCTGGAGTGACCCCAGCTCATTCCACTATTTGAGAAGCTTTAAAATCTCCTATAAAATTCCCCTTTGGTTGAGGACATTGAGAAGATGGTCAAATCTAACTAGTTTGTCCCTTTTATTCTGGTATAGCAACAAAAAGAGGCTAGAATGTAAATGTGATTAGGCTTTTTTAGTAGCTTTTACTTGTTGGCTTACATGTGACTTCATAAATGCAACCAAACCTGACGTGAGAGGATTCCAGTTATCAATCATTTTTCTAAAAAAAAGTTTTATTTCTGATAAATTCAAACAGACCCAGAAGATACAGCATCTCATTTACCAATCCTGCAATCTTTTACACGATTATTTTTGTCCCTTTTGCCTTCAGCGCACAAGCGTTCACTGCAGTGATAATGACCTCCCACGACCATAATCTCTCTCACAACAATGGCAAAGGTCATGTCAATCTTCTTTGCAGCACTTTGCCACTTGCATAAGTACTGTATTTCTCCTATGCAGTGCTTCACAAGTTTCTTGTCTTTGCTTTTGACAGAGGTAGTTGTTTTTCTCCGAGCAGCAGCTCTACTTCAGAAGCTGTGGGTTCAGCTGAAGCTCGTCTCAGTAAGTTCTTGGAAATTCCTTCCTTGTCAGAGCTCTCTCTGCTTTGCTCTTTGACACAGTAATCTTTAAAGTGTAATACTGTCTCACAGGAGTATTCCATGAATTTAAGCCCCAGATGATATGAGATTGGCATGTGGATCCTCTAAAGCCGTGTGAATGATAAATGCCTTTTCCGCCTATTCGGAATCACGTCAACTGGCTGCTTCTTCTCTGCTGTTTGACTTTATAGATGCGATAACTATGCCTCAAATTTTGTGTAAATAACTGCATAGACTGGTATTTACAATAAGAATAAAAAAAATCCAGTATCATGTAAACAAGAGGTGTGGAAACAGCTACTGTGACATTCCACTTTCATTTTGGTGGTCTTGGAGAAGCTGTTTACGGTGAAGTGGCAACTTCTCCAGACACTCTAACGAACTGTGTGCACAAACCACTCTGACTTGGGTTTTGCTGCATCAGGTAGAACCAGGCACATGGTACTTGGCTGAGGGACTAAAACTGGGGTTACAGGGGCAAGTGCAGCTGGAAGGAGTCTTTCTTGAGACAGCAGATGATGCACAGATTTTTACACGTCCTCTCAGTCAAGACTGCTTGCTTGTTTGCTTTCATCTTCTAGCTAAATCCAGTTATAATAATTATAAATTGCCTACTTAAATCCCTTTTGCTGTTCAATTAGTTGCTATATTTTCCTCACACTTATTCTTAAAGCATAACTCTGTGCTTTCTTCAACAGCTGTCATGCTTCAGTGCAGACTAACCGCTTTTGCTTAGTGAGGAGTGGGAGCGTGATTGTTTTGTACATGCTTTTTATGATCACAATCACTTGCAAACTGCTTTAAGTTCTACGGGGATAAAAGACAATACATAAATCTCTGATTATGGTTATTATGACTATGCTAACAACAGCTGGCTGAGGAACAAGAAATTCTGTCTTGCAACAGCCTTTAAGGTTTTGAAATTCCCTGTTGGAATGAGATCAAACCTTTCACTGTCTGTGAAGTAGAGCTGTTGAAACATCCATTTTCAGATTCCCAAGGACAGACCTTTTTTTTTTTTCTATTTGGGATCATTGTGACTTCACTTGAGACCCCAGATACCTACCCTAACTAAACCCAAAATGTCATTAAATAACATTTTATTAAATGAAAAATGTTTTGTCAAAAATGTTTTGTTGGGCTGTAACATTTGTTTCCAGAGTCTCCATTTGGAGGAGAAAATAACATCATATATTCTTATGCTCTGCTTGGGCAAATGTGAACTTACTGTATCTCTTTACTTTTAGAGCTTTTGAAACAGATCTTAATGGAGATGGGATTTGTAAACAATTGATACGAGTGCGCATTTTGGGTGCGTACCTTAAAAGAGAGTTAGTGCTGGGCCAGTTTGAGTGTTACTCTCCCTTGGCTTTGTGCACTCCTTCCTTTCTTCAGTCGCTCACGTGACACTTGCCAATCTTCAGTAACCAGAGAAAACAGATCTTTGAAACACATGGAAAGAACTATCAGATTACACCAATATGCAAAATACGTTGTGTTGAAATGGAATTACGAGGTGACCTCTGGGACAGTGGTGTGTAGATAACTATAGGTCTTAAAAATGATTTTTCCCTCCACTCCCCCAAAAAGGGGATGCGAGAAAGCAATTGGGAAAGATGTCAAAGGTCTTCTAATAACTGGAGCTTTCAAATGTGTTAAGAAAGCAAAGTGGCTGCCTGCACATAACGGGGATTCCAAGGAGCACAGGGTGAGTAGCTCAAGCAACGTGCCTGCGAGGTGTTATGAAGGAATGGAAATTTCTTTGTAAATAATTTTGCCGCTGTTACACAGGCTTGAATCCAGATTTTGTTCTGGAGGTACAGAACAAATCTTAGTGTTTTAATTGGCCTATTTTTTTCACAGAAGAGCTAACTATCCACATGTCGAATGCGGGCAGGGGAAGTGAAATCTGGCTGTATGCTGTGTGCCTGGAGCCCGTCCCTATTTCTGAATGTAAAGTTCCCATCAGCTTCATGTGGGACTTGCCCACTGATTTTTCCTTCTTCATACTCCTAAGCACCATTTTGAAAAATGGATGTGTTCCTTCTCTCTGGTAGAGACTGGGTATATTGTAGGTGGTCAGTGCTGAAAAATCTGTTCACAGAAGTAAAAGAGAGACTTACCTGTGGCCAGGTGATGATTCTCTTGGTTCTGCTTATGTATGATCTTTTTTTTCCCCTACTCTGCCATCTCTTCAAGTTTCTCATGCGAAGGATCCATTGTATTGATGGATGAATCTCAAAAGATTAACTCTTGTGGTTTTCCTTCATGGATCATCGAAAATTTTAGGTAATTGCCAGCTCATGAGAAGCAAAAACATTGAGTAGGGATTGTCTGAGCTCGGGCTCTCCTATATCTCGTCTTGACCAGGAATATTTTGAGCATTGTTATTTTTTTCCACTAGCCCTTGTTGGAAGCATGGAGGGCAGAGATAATGGTGGAAGTGAGGAGGGGCAATAAGCTTTTTGGAATATTGATAATACAGAGATGTGGTAATATTTGGGACGTGTCCATGTGGTCTGGTTGTTTGACGTTGAGCACTCCTATGTGTTTCAAAGCAGAAACTCCATCAAGAAGGTCTTTGCCTTCTTGAAGCCCTCCTCTCCCTAGCCCCCGCTTCAGCTAAAAATTCCCAGGAGAAGGAGCACAAGGAAAGTGACTGGAGTGGAAGGGACAGCCTGAATGAACAGAAAGAACCTTCTGAATTGTTTCTCTCCGGTCCTTGTTGTGTTTCTACCTTTCAACTGTTTCTTTTCTCCTGCTGTTAGGACACCAAACCCCATAGCACGGGAACTGCAGTGCAGTAGGAAATAGGCTAGGGAGGCAATACTCTCACAGACACAAAATTAACAAGGAAGAAGGGATGGAGATTTTTCTTTGTAACAACTAGTTTAAACATTCCTTGTAACTAGGCTTATCTACTGCTCTTCCTCAGACAGGAGTGTTTTGTTTGTTTTAGCTCGATGGCTAAATCCCTTTAAGCCTCCCAGAAGTTTACTCCTGTATTTCAAAGAGTTCTGTGAATACAGAGTGAAGACAAATGTAAATATGCAGAGTGAACTGTCACCCTAGCATTACTTAGTCTTATATTGTGCACTTGCCAGTGATGATCTGAGTGCCCCTATCTTGCTTCGTTTCTGTAGTCTTGGTCTTGCTATTGTTTCCTTGGTCTTGCTGTTCTTGGTCTGCTGCTCTTGCTATTGGCACTCCCTTGTTCCCTAAGGTCATTAATTTCAGGATTTCTTCACTTTCAGACCCTGTAAATCTTGCTCTTCTGCTTGACTCTGTAGCAGCTTGAACCCTCTTAAAGATTTGTTCTGAAAACATGTCGTTCCCATTTAATAACTAAATTGAAGCCTTTCCTGAGAGACTTTGAGCAGGGCGGTATCACGGCTGTAGGTCCTTTGAAGCCCAAGAGAAGGCTGTGCTCATGTTGTTCTCAGGGCACTAATGTGGGTTTCCATCTCTCACCAGCTACCTAGCTTCATGAAACATAATGATTTAGTCACCTTGGGCTCTCTCCTGCTCTGTCAGGTATAGATGTCGCTGACCAAGTAGGCAGGCACCTGTGATCAGACTACAGAAATACACACTGTAGCGTCGCTTGGTCCCCACCATGTCCTGCTGTTCCTTTACACCTCTCTTTGCTGCCTTCTCTCCAGTTTAGATCCAGGACCTGGCTCCACTCAGTTCCTCTTGTGTTTTTTGTATCATTGGCTTATAGGGGGAAACATTATGAAGGCATCAGACCCTTGTGGGTTGTGTAGATGGCAAAATGTAACGGCTTTTTGTAAAGCGCAAAGCAATTGCATGGTTAGGCCGTAAATCCAATAAATGAACATGATCAGGTTAGTTAAAGGACTACAGAGGCTGCCTCTGCTGCCGCTAAAAGCCCTGTCAACATGCCACCACGGGAAGTGACAATGTGCCCATGCAAGATGGATGATGTTCCAGAGCTGCTGCTTTAATGACCTTAACATTCCTAAATTAACCCCTAAGCACTCTCCACACTTTCCGCATGTAAGTGCAGCGTGCAGAATAGATGCATGTCGACACTGCTTTGAGACCTCTTCCTAAATTTTCCTAATTTGGGGGGTAATTCCTTTGCATTTAGTCCCCCTGAGTCAATGGAAACGCTTAAGCTACCTTGTGGGAGCGTGAGCCAGAAAGTAGGTGGCTGTCTCGCAGCATCCTTGTGGCCTTTTCACCATGCAGCTGGCCTGACAATGCTTCTAGCTTGCATGCCACACGGCACAGCCCACAACCAGATTTCTCACCCTTCCCACAGTCCATGCTTCTATGCGGGTTTTGTATCTTCTGGTAAGCCAACTTGTCTGTCCTTCACTGGCCCGATGAAGACGAGACAGTGGCAGATTCATAGGGAGGACGTGGGGCCATATCCAGGCTCAGTATGTCCAAACCAGCTGTAAACTGTGGTCTGTGTTGTATCAGCATGGTCTTGGGCCAGCGTGCAGGGGCATATGGATCTCAAACCATCTTCCTCGCTGCTGGTGTTCCTAGATGCATAGCTGGAACCCACACTGGAAGTGTGGTAAAAATATAGCCAGTGGGACTAGAAACATGAGTGAATGCAACCCAGTTGGCTTGTAGGATTTGTAGATGGACTCCCCCTGGGTTAATCACTCATCAGCTAGAAATCAAGTGAACGCCGTTCCCTGAAATGCACTGTGAAAACAGTAACAAAAAAGAAAAATATATTAAACCAATCATTATAACAAGGAAAATAAACATGCAAATAAATAATCACAGATCGAAAAGCAGTCAGCTACAAGGACATGTTTTTGTTGTTTTTGGTTTTTTTTTTTTATAGTTCCCACTGAGCTAAGAGAAGAAATTAAAAAGAAGAAAAACATAACTGATGTTGAAATCAAATTTCAGCTTTCAAAAGAATGTGATTTGAATATTTGTTTATCCACCCACCTCAAACACTCTTCTTCTCTTGGGGATACAAATATTGCAATCATAAGAACAATTTTAATTTACGTGGGAAATGCATCTTCGTTTTGCCATACTTACAACTTGCTGAAGGGAGATGAGACCCATTGCTAGCAAGTACCTTTATGGGAAGCTTCACTTGATAGATTTGGGGGAGAAAACACTGCAGTGTGATCTGTAGGAAATTAAATACACTTCTACTGCCGGCAGCGGTGTCATAGGCGTGTGGTAAATTCTTACTGCTGTGTTCATACAGCATATGATTGAAATCTTTGGAGTTGCTTGTGCAAATGAAATGAGAGGGATTCTGTTGGTCTCCAACAGCTGTGACGAAGCGGTCCGTTTAGGGAAAGTATCACTAGTAGTCATATTAATTGTCTTAATTCTTCATGTGCTTCCGTTAAAGAACTCTAAGGTAAAAGAAAACTTTTAAGTCAGATGAGCATTTGTTAGGAAAAGTCAAATGGAGAAAGTAAACTCAGCTGACATGTCATCCTTCTGTTTTACTCAATATTCCGTAGAACTAGTATGAATGAAAGTACCGCTGGGTTCTTTTTAACAACTTTTTTTCATTACAAAATGTGCATTCATCAAAATAATTTTTAATGAAAAATGATCAAACAATGGAATGACAGCTGGAATAAGCAAATGAAGGCATAGGGACATGCTTTAGTGGGACTTGGCAGTGTTAGGTTTACGGTTGGACTTGATGATCTTAAAGGTCTTTTCCAACCTACGTGAATCCATGAATACAAAGACTGAAACGAGGAACCAGAATCAGTTTTTCTCAGGTTTCTAGTTTAAGTTTTAGTTTGTGACATTTTCTTTGGCTTAGCATGGGAATGAATATAATAAAAAATCCATTTTAAAATGTCAAGATGGGAAAAAATATTCCTGGTCAGCAATAAATCACCACAGCACAAGTACTTTAGATCCTATGGGGAAGTTGCCCGAGCTCTTCCAAGAACACACTATATAAATTCAGGACTTTGCCTTTCTCTGTATTTATTTACCACAGTGTTAGCTATAGTCCTGTACTGAAAGATGTCTGCTGAGATAAACACAGGCTGCATTTCTGCTCCAGAGCTGGCTGAGTCTGGGGTGTTGACTCTGGCCTTTTTTTCTTTTCTTTTTTTTTTTTTTTTTCCTCAGTGAAGCTCCTCAGAAGACTTTAGTTTCTCAGGAAGCACCCACCCTCCTCTCTAGTTCTGGGACCGGGTGAGGATGGCTGGTGATGGACCTGCTCTCCATGTCCGTTCCCATGTGCGTAAGCACAGGGAGCGAGCGACTCTGTGGGGAAGAACTGGACCGAGGAGCATCCCTTTCTGCAGGACCATCCCAGCGCTCGGCAGCACCAGGCTCCCCGTGACGGCTGGAGCCCAGAGCCAGTGGCCTGGTGGGATGTCACTGCAGGATGGCTGGCTCCATAGCTTAAAATCTGAAGTCCTTAGATTTTTCACAGTTCTTTAAGTCTGCCATAACACTAAGATACATTCTTTCTGATTTATTTCCAGTATACCATTTCTTTTGACTACCTGAAATGTATCGCTATGTTGTTTTGATTCTGAAGTACTTATCAATATTTACTTGGACTAACGTATACGTATATTGAAAGATTTTAGTTGCAGCTCTGTTTCTTCTCTTCAGGCCTGAGCACTGATCATCAAAATGTTCCCGTTTTCTTGGAGGAAAGGTTTTGATCAACCCTGACATTTGCACGTATCTTACCAGAGGTTACTCTCTGGGCTTGGCACATATTTGTTCTCCAAAATCTACCCTACTTCTGGATGGCAAAAGCCAGTTGTTAAATTTCTCCAGTAGAAGGTCAGGTTCATGAAAAGCTGACATTAGTTAATGTGATCCGCTTGAATGAACGCAGAAATACTCCCTTGTCTTACTTTAAAAATTGTTGTTTGTTTCAATCTATTGTAGGCATTGAATTTGTACGTGGGGCAGTCCGGTCAAGTTTGCAAAGGAGTTCTTGTTTTGAATCCCACCATTTCACAGGTGCACCCAACTTGCCGTGTGCTACTTACAGCTGAAGGGGTTTTTTTCTTGAAATGCAGTTGCAAAACAGTGTACATACGTCCTGATCCAGTTCATACGGAAATCGAGGAAGAGTCTCTGCAGTATCAATGCTTTTTGCTTTAACTGCTAGAGATTATAAGAAAAAACTTTAAGACCTGTGTTTGAGTGCAAAGACAGTTCCCTGAACGACTAGTAGCAGGAATTTTCTACAATGTTGTTTTACTTCCATTAGACCCAAATCTGTATGACCCATTTCTGCTTGAAAACAATGCAGTCATATTAGCAAATATTGTATCATAGTGCGCTTGCGAGGGCGTGTGAACACTATGCTTAATACCAAAGAAATCTATATTGACATTTCCGGGGTATTGGAAATATCACGTTTCATCTTGAGGTTTAGGTTCACAGAATATATAGGTGTAAGCTTTGGTAGAGTGTCTGCTTAGTGTATGCATCTGCATTTTGATTGTAAAGACGAGGAATATTGGCCTGAGCAGGATCTGGTCTTTGTCACTTGGTTTAAAGAATCGCAGAGTTCTCCTCTAGCAATGATGCCCAATTCTTTTCTCACACCTTGCTCCGGTTAATTATTTTGAGGCTTCTGGATTTACCAAGCTCTGACAAACTTTTACCAGGTGTGGACCGTGTCAGAGACCACACGTTTAACAAAGCAAAGATTATCTTTTTTATGTTCAATGAGCGTTTGGCTTTCTCATATCAGCAGTGCCCAATTTAACATAATAATTTTGCCGGTAAGGAGCATCAGATTGAAATTTTAACTTTTCCAGGTTTTTTAGGGTCTTTAAAAAAGACATATTTTAAATTAGTGGTGGGGATTCTCTTATTAAATCTTCCTGTTCTGTAGTGGCCTTCTGCGCCACAAGTTCTTTCTGTGGGGATGGAAATGGGTTTCCTGGTGTTACTGAGTGACATCTAAAAACCTCTCTCTTGGTTGAGAACAAGCAGTGACATCATGGGAAACCGGCGGTATCAGGAGGATGGAAATTTTCCAGATGTGTTAGACTTCCTTTCCGTAACTGGAGTCTGGTGAGTTTAGCAGCTAAATCTGCAAGCCTTCAAGTTGAAATCTGGATTATCTCCATACTGGATAGGAAACCATCTTCCCCCGCTCACACCATACTGTGTGGCACGCACGCTTAGCCGCACGCCTTGGAGCTCCCCCAGAAGTTAGGGGCTCAGCGCAGAAGTTACTGAATAAGCATTGATGGTGTGTTGCTGCGGGGGCAGGAGGCTAAATCGCTAGGTGCTTGGTTTGTCCTCGTTTAGAGGTGACAGCAGGGAGATATAGGAACAGATTTCCAAACTGTAGAAGGCTGCTGAAAAAGGAGGTGAATAAACAGTGGGCAGAGTGAGATACAGTGGGCTTAAATTGCAGCAGGCGGGGGGCGATTTAGGTTTGATGTTAGGAAGCCTTTCGGGTGTCTGGGATAGCAAAGCACTGGATCCTTACCGCATCCTCTCCGCACCTGACCTTGTGCCGCCTGTGGCAAACAGGGTATTTGGAGTCGTCTGTTTATGACCTCTAAAGGTTACTTCAGGCCCTATTTTGGATTATTCTAGTCTTGCAACCTAGAATCATAGAATCATTGAGGTTGGAAAAGACCTCTAAGATCAGCGAGTCCAACCGTCGACCCAACACCCCCATGCCCACTAAACCATGTCCCTAAACGCCTCATCTACACGTCTTTTAAATACCTCCAGGGATGGGGACTCCAACACTTCCCTGGGCAGCCTCTTCCAATGTTTCACCACTCTTTCAGTAAAGACATTTTTCCTCATGTCCAATCTAAACCTCCCCTGGCACAACTTGAGGCCGTTTCCTCTCGTCCTATCGCTTGTTACTTGGGAGAAGAGACCGACCCCCACCTCGCTACAACCTCCTTTCAGGGAGTTGTAGAGAGCGATGAGGTCTCCCCTCAGCCTCCTTGTCCTTTCGTCCTGAACCTGCATGTCTATAGATTGTCACCAGCTATTACTGTGTACATGAAAGCATTATGCTGTTCCCTGCTCAAGAACAAGCCTTGTGCTTTTCTCTCTAAAGTTCATGAATTTAATTCTGTTCTTTCCTGTTGATATTGGCAAGTGTCTATCAGAGAGAGCACCCTGTGTGTTTTCATTGTGGCCATCTGTCCTGGTATTAACAAAATGATTGCATAATCCAAACAACAGAATCCTTTGAGAGAGGAGGAAAAAGAAAGATTACACACAAGTCATGTGGCTGACATGCACCACAGTGATCCAGATAATTATGGAATCAGAAATAATAATAATGTATTAGATTTCTCGATGGAAAAATGCTTGATCTTCTAAGGAACAATTAAAAAGACAATATGCAATAAAAGCACCCAACTGTAATACAAACGTGTGCCTCAGGCTCCAGAGCACTTATAAAACAAAGTCATCGTGGTGCATTTTAAAACTGAGAAACATAATTAAAATGCCCTTCTTGACAAGGAGAGGAGACCTTCTTTTCTCATTTGAATGACTTTCAGAACTCCCCCCCTCTCTGCTTAGCGCACAGCAGAGCAGGGGCCACTCCTGCTCTGCACCGAGAGGTCAGGATGGCTTGCGGCTCCTCATTCTGCTAATTTCTGCAGCGTGTTCGATGCAGCATCAGTAGGCACTGATTTTAAGTAGTCTCCACTTAGTGACACAGATGGGAAATTTGGTTTATTTGTTGTAATTACTGAGCTGATGAGTCATACGTGTTGCTTGAAAGAAGGTAAAGTTTTAACATGGTGTAGAGTCTCAGCCAGCGCTAAATCTAATCGATCTATTGGGAAAAGAGGAAGAGACCTGCAAATAAAAATACAGCTGCTCAGGAAAAACTAGTTTAAAGCAAAAATTGCAGCCATCCCCCATCCTGTTATGATGAAAAATAGTAACTTCATGTTGCTTTACTTTCTCACCTGAGCATAATTTGTACAAGACGGTATCATCATTTCTGAGATCGTCCTGTAACTAGGGGTGGGGTACAACTGTGAGCGGCTTTGTGATACCCCTGAAATTAAAATAGATTTGTGAGTCTGAATGGGACAAACACACGTGGTGGTGATGTTCATGACACATTTTTCTTGGTGAGAAAGAGACAGATGCTGATGGTTTTTTGCGGTGAAGAATGCAGAAGGTGCAGTTTTGTTCTAGAAGAATCCCTTGACAACTCGGTGTGTGTTATCCCTTTTTTAGAGTAAGAGCCAAGCTCACCTCGACTCTGACAACAAATGGGCCCCCAAAACATTGTCTTGAAGTAGGATGACTTCACACTGACTAATGTTTCCACATGGAAAATGATGATCTACTGTTTAAAAATGGCATTTTGATGGTATTAATGATTCTCCCTATGTTTCTGATCAACTGCAGAGGTGATAAAATTTTCAAAAGCTTGATTATTTAAAAAACCTTTAAGGAATGTATCATTTTCTTCACCACTTTTTTACTAGCTCTACTTAAGCTTTTATCCTATAATTAATTATTTTAATGCCAAACTATTTAGTTATGGTGATATTTATAACAAAGGTAATTCATTATCTGTGGTAGCAGGTGTTTTTTTCAAATTGTTTGTCTAATTTTGTTTCTTTTAACTCAGTAATGCATGGGAGAAGATCCGTCTATTGTCAAAGGCAGAGGCAGAGAAAGGGCAGTTTATGATAACTGCCTTCTTTGATGTTCATATTCCACATTCGCAGAAGAGCACACAAAGGCTGTACCTTTGTGCTTTCAGTAATCTACAATAACCAACGTAAGGTTCAGTGTGCTGGCAAGCAAAGTGTGTAATTTATTTTATTCTCTCAGAGAAAGACTTTCCATGTATGATGTGTTATGGTTACTGGATAAGAGGATCAGTGGTTGGTGTGATTTATATATACTCTCACTAACGTTTTGCCATTTTTTTCCCGTATATGGGAACTGTGAGGATAAAGAGGGAAGATTTGAAAACTAAAGAATATACTTTTGATCTCCAGGGCAACGTGCTTTCAGATAAAACTCTTTGCTGCCCCTTTACCAACACAAGTAAGACTGGCAAAAATGACTCCTCCCAGAGAAGATGGATGGGATCCGATGGTAGCAAACATTTCGTCTTGAGACGATATGTTGTGCTAACTTTGGTTCCCTGTGAAACAGCAAGGGTAACATGCTCTTTACTTTCCTTTTTAGTTAGAGCTGGTTCTTGAGGGACAAGTCAGCTCTTGCTGTGAGCGCAGCATGGGTGCGAGGGTCCCGACAGGGAGCAACAGCCCCCGCGTTGCTCCAAGATTGGTATGGGACGGGGTGGGCAGGACAAGCTCTGCGGGACAATGACTAGTCCGACCGTTTGCTAGCTTCTCTTCAAGGTATTCTGCAAAGGCTTGGCAGGAGGAATGCACAGTGCCAGTGAGGACGGGGACAGGAACACAGTGATGGCAGGCTTTCCGCACCAGGCCTCTCCACTCCAGCTCAAAGATGGTTAGTCCAAACTGACTTTTTCTGTAAGCCTCAAGGTTCTTTACTACACTGCTGTTACTGTTGTAATGATGAGAATAATCCCAGTGGTAAGGAGCCTTTGTGGAAAAATGGAAGAGCTTGGTTCCTTCATCTTTCTGGCCATAAAATCAAGGCAAAATTTCAATAGGCAGTTGAATCACAGCTCAATTTTTTTCCACTGGGTGCTGTTCCAACGGAGGACATACAGTGGTTTGCAACCAGATAGATCGTCTCTCAGGTCTGTCCAGTGTGAACTTGGAAACTCAGGAGAACAAAAAGAGAGCCACAACGAGCTGTTAAGGCTACACAAGTTCTGTTCTCTGAAATTGTGGAAGTCCTTGTGCAAACGAAATGTAAGTACAGTGGAGCTGAATTCAGTCAGGACGAGCTTGTAGTAGGGGTTGTGCCTGGAGCAGGACTCCATAGCTCTACACAGCACGCTTCATTAACAACCTGGAGAGCACAGCCAAGCCTTTTGACTTAATGAATGTCTGTGGCCACAGAAGGGCAGTGTATGCCAGCGCAGTGAGGAACATTGCTCAGAGCGTTGCTTGTATGAAGACTTGCTCTTCCTGCCTCTCCCTTCTCCGCGCTTCATAGTAACTAGGGGCAGAAATGTGTATTATGTTATTGTGAAGGAAATTAAACCAGGGTCTGCCTTGGGGGAAATCTTGCAGAGGAGCCAAAAGGACTGTCTTGTCTTTGCTTATGTTTACGGATTCAAGAGTCTCTCTGAGGACAAGAGCAGGTCGGGGGAGGACGGTGGGAAACTTGTACGGTTCTGTTCCTTGTCCTGAGCATGGCAGTGGGTTGTGCTGGACACAAATCCAGAGCTTGCTCAGAGCAAAGGAAGCTTGCAGCATGTCATGCCTCAGAAATGGGAACACCGCCCTGCCCTCTCATCTCCCCACACCCGGCATGGGATCAAAGCTTGCCCTTAAAAGCAGGGCTGTAATACGGCTCTCATTGCTGACTCTTTTGCTTTTGCTATTTCATTCTGGCATTCACTCTCTTGGGCTGAAGGGCTGAGAGGTACAATCTGTATTTTAACAGCCTTGATTTTTTTCCTCTCATTGAAGTAAGCTTGGAAATGGGCTTCTTTTCTGCATGCTCTTATGGGCACAGACTCATGGGGTGGTTCTCCTCTGTGTTGTGGCAATTGTATTTCTTCCTGCGTTGGTTATCAGGACTGCATTTTTTTGGCTTTATTCGCACAGCACGCATTTGTCACTGGTTTTCAGTAACATAAATATATGGTAACAAGGATGAGGTCCTTTGATGTTAAGGAGGAGGTGATGACTTACAGTAATGGTTTCCTCTTTAGTAGACTGGGCTGGAGGGGTGAGTCTTTACCAAAGATGAATAAATGTGATGAATAAATGGAGCACCTGTGCAACCAAAACCTCCTCAACTTCCTCCTGTAGCATTTAACCTTTCAGGCCCAGTTTAGCATATGTTGAAGTGATGGTGATCTGTCAGCTTGATTCACAACCCAAGAATCACCTGTCCTCAGCACCAGAAAAGAGATGATGGTCACATTCGGTTGCTGACCTCGTCAGCTCTCTCAGAAGTTAACTGTGAGCTCGAAAGTGATGTATTTCTCCCCGTGCTTAAAAGCCAAGTGGCTACAAGACAACTTTAATATTTTTTTCTTACATTCCTGAATGTGGATAAAAGCCTAAAACTTTGACCTCAATGTACATGAGAGAATTGAAATTATAAAGGCATAAAACAATACCCACAAGCATTTAATTTCATAATTTTTACCTGGTCTTTTTGGGAAAGTGGAATTGATGTGGGACGCTTTTCAGGTTGACAGCGTTGAGGTTGACAACGCTGTATTTTACAGATCCCTGGAGTAATAACCCTGTTCCCTTTACAGGTCTTTGTTGAGCACTGAAATAGTTGGTGTGGATACTTACAGAAGCAGAACTGGACAGTTGTTCATGTGTTATTGCTTCAAGCTCTTGGGCAACTCAGGTAGGCATTACTGCATAGGTTATATCTGACTCATATTTTGAAGGTTACCTTCACATCCTATGAGCACCAGAGACCTTTCCTCCCCTGCATTTGCTTCATAAAAGTTTTTTAAAAAACCACTCAGGAACTTCAAATTTGAAGTGAGGTGGTTTTTTTTTTTAATTTTTTTTCTTGTTTTTTTTTTTTGTCAGAGACCTGCCAATAGCTAAAATATTATGGACTCATGACCTCACATTCCCTCCTTTGACATGCCATGGAATAACAGAAACATTAAACTCCGTCTACAAACTTAACAATAGCCTTTCAACCTGCAGGCTGTGCACTTCAGATCCAGCATGCTGGCTCTCTTTTCTGGTGCTCACGCTTTATGGCGATAAGTGCTCTTTTAGCATCAGTAGAGAGCAAGATGAAGGGAGGGGTAAGCTTTTCAGCGGCAAGAGTGTGCTGCTGCATTGAGTTGTGTGATCTTTGGGCTGTTCGCTCTTGTGAGTGAGTAGATCAGCTTTGCTGATGGACTGAGGATTGCACAAGCTGGTTACTGGCTGATATCTCTGTGGATCTTGGCCAAGCCCCTTGGAAACAATTGCTATACAGAACATCCCGGAGTTGAGTCTTTGCATCCAGATGACGGGTGGTAAAAGAGCTATTTGGGTTTGCTGTTACAGTTGTACTTGCACATTCCGTTAGCATAGGTGACATCAGTCCCAAGGACTCGCTTGTGCTACTGCTGACTTGTTCTGAGGCAAAATAAGCCATCAGAAAAAATGTTTTGCCAGTATGACTTAGTCTGTACTCCTTTTTTTTTTTTTTTTACTGACATAGCTCTGCATCAGGGCAAAGCAATATCTGTAAGGGACATCAGTAGTCTAGGAAAAGTATCACAGCCTGCAGAAGACAAATGTATGAATTTATAGCAGTGAAGGAAGTATCTCCCACATGTTGATGAGGCCCAGTCATGTGCAGAGGTGCTGGTCATTGACTGCTTTAATTTGAAATCAGAAGCTGTCTGTTCTGAATGTCAGTATGAGAACTGGTTGAGCATTCCCACAAATATATTTCTGAGAGGAAATGACATGGGTGATGTGTATTGAAAACAAAACCCAGAGCATCTTTTGAAATGTTTACAGGTTGGTTTATCTAAAGGGAAACAAAATACATCAGGAAATATCTTAGCTCTTCCCTGTCCTTTCCTAGTTGTTAAAGGAGAGGAATAGTAATAGTAATAGTAATCACAGGAAAAATCTGAAATGCAGATATTAAAAATAATAAGCACTCTTTAAAATGTCTAGAGGATTTTTCAGTCCGCTCTACTGAGTGTTTTCCTGGCTGAGCCTTTTCTGAGGTGACCAGAGCCAAGTCCTTGTTGGGCAGACTGTCCCTTCCAGGCAGCTGTGCTGGGAACACTTTGGGTTTTGTCACCCCTGAGCCTGCAGCAGTGACACTTCAGTCCCGTGTGCTGCAGTGTTGGTGTAGGGCGCTCGGTTTCCCTGCAAACCAGCCGCTTAAGGGCCTCCCAAGCTCACGCGCAGCTCGGGCTGAGGGGGGAAAGCTGGGTTATGCAGATCCTTCTTCCTCAGCCTCCCTACAAAAGCAGGCAGCCTCGGGCCGCCAGGTAGTTTGGGCCCCGTTTCAGCCTGTGGATCCACATCCTCTCAATTGCTCTCCACATCTGGACCCGATCAGGGCTTGTACACAGCTCTGGTGTGAGACCTGCACCAAAAAGGGCTGAGGTGCTTACGCTGCAGATCCTCTGTGGAGTTGACAAGAGCTGGGACAGGATTAGAGAGGTTTGTTTTCTTTTCTCCACTCAAGTTAAGGAGCTGTGGCTCTGAACTCTTGAAATAATTGGTGCTGTTGTACGAAAAGGCCTTTTGCACAGAGTGATGCTTGGAAATAGGAACTTTTTTCCAACATCGCATATCAAACTGCAGATTATTTAAAGGTTTTTGCACAAAGTGATGCTTGTTTCCAACATCGCATATCAAACTGCAGATTATTTAAAGGTAGGGTAGAAACCATTGCTCCTAGGTTCCTGCTGGTCTCTGTGAGTTACTCTCAACTGATGACAGCAAATGGGACCAGTTTTGTTTTTGCTGGATGTAGGGAGGATCAGGAATAGATAGGATCACAAGTAAAGTTCACTTTACTACGTAATGAGGGAGAGAGGATGAGTCTGAAGGATGTTGCTCAGCCTTGCCCAGGCCCAGGAGCAGGGCTGCACAGCAGATGGAAATGGGCTTTTATTTTAGGCAAAGTGAGCAGTCCATGAGGGCAGTAGCGCAATGGGGCAGCTATGGCCCTGATGTCTGCCTTAATTATCCCAAATTATCTGGAACGCCCTGCTGGCTGCTGCCAGGGGAGGACAGGATGCATTGGTGGAGTGGCAGCTACTGCAAGGGCAAAGAGCATCCCCCCAGGAGCAGTGGCCGCAGCACTTGCTGCAGAATGATGAGCGGCAAATCCAGTGCTCAGGTGTCTCCCCGTGGGTTTCTGTCCTCCTTCATCCTCTTTTGGTGGCGGGAGCTACCTGAGCCCTTGGCAAGATTCAGCTTTGCGTGTACAGCTAAGAAGCCTTGGTACTCCCTGCAGAGCCACATTTCTGTGCTTGTAACAGCTGGGACAAGTACTCACTGTCACTTGTGTCACCTCTTGGGGCACTGGGTTTTCTCTGACCATCGTTACCGGCTGTCCGAATCATCGCTTTTAATAGCAGCCAGCCAAGGCCCTCCTGCCCAGGATTCCTCCTCGAGTTACCACAGGTGAAGAACCCAACGGGAAGCAATTGTGTGTTTAAAAATGGCATCAGTGTGGAGGCGATAATCACGCCCCATTTAAATTGCCTCCAGTCTACACAGTTCTTCACCAGTCGGGGGAATGAACAGTGCGTTTTATGCTGAACGCCAAGGGATCGAGTGTGGCTGAAAGCCATGACCTCTCCAGCTACCCATTTTTCAAAGGCTGTCTTTCCTTTCCCTAATGCCATTAGCGTTGCTATGGAGTTTCGCAGTGCTCCACTTGGAGGCTGTTCATACAGTTACTTACACATGCGCTTAAATGGTTTAATGAAATGTATACAAACTTTTCTTGAGATGATCTCTGATTTATTGATTGTCTACAGTGTGCTTGGTAAGATATAAACATTGGGGAAGGCTTGGTCTCTATCCCTGGAGAGTTATAATCAGCTTTAGCAGATCAGACCAAAATATAACGTGCAAGAGCTTTGGCTTAAAAACCCCGACAAAATAAAAGATGAAACCCTTCTTGGCCTGAAGTTTCAATAGAACTTGAGTGATGGAAAATGGAACATGTACTTCAGCCAGTGTCATTAGATGCCAGTGTGTTTTTCATTTCTGTGTCAGGTGTGAGAAGAGGGAAGATCAGTATTCCCTTCCCCTGACTGCTTCGCAGGTGCTTGGGTCACTTTACTTCAGTTTAACAACTTACCATGCATGGAAAAAACTGCAATAAGTTGCCTGTGAACGTTTTCTTAGTTCACAGCAAATACAAGCCAACCTAAGTTACAGTAAAAGACGTTAAAACTATCGTCTGAAGTTGCTTTTGCTGCAAGTAAAAAGCATGCTCACAGGCAGCTATTAGGTCTCAGCTGGTGCCCAGCAGTTTCTGATTTATGAATTTGAACTTTGGCCTTCATCTACAGTTCTGTTGGGATCAGTCTCTGCTTAAGAGATTTGCCAGCATAGCTATGCTAACAAAACAGTCCTTGTGTAGACTCGTCTTTTACTGAAGGAAAAGTGCCTTTGCTAATAAAGTTTACCAGATCTGTTGAGTGAAATAAGCCAGACCCGCAAAAGGACTTTGAAATTCTGTACTCTCGGGCTTTGGCTGCCAAAGAAATGCCAGTTTTATCTAATTAGTTTACCTATACCAGCAAAGCTCATACTGGAGAGTTGGCCTTATTTTCCTTTAGATTCTTGTAATTGTTCCACTTGGCATTGAACCTGTGAATGGAAAATGGTGAAGATGGGGACATTCACAGCGTGTGCACCACAGTCCTGCCATCAGTAGCGTTTCAGCAAATCGGGCATCCTTCTGTACTGATTCTTTTTTTTACCTGTAAGTAACTCAATGATTTCAAGGGGGTTTCTCACATTAAGAAATCTTCATCAGATTCAAACCTAAAACTGGGCTACCATAGTGAGAAAACAGAGCTCAAGGTTCAGGTTTGGCTACGTTTAAGGCAAATACCCTTCACATGCAAGGAATGCTGTGGTATCATGTGATTTTGTCTGTCATATATGCTGATGACAGGTTTGAGTGCTTAGCCAAAACCTTGTAAGAAATTATTCATGATGATATAGATCTGTGAGCTTAGGTTATAGATCTTTAGGCCCTTAAATATTACATATAATTTACTGGGGCAACAGCGCTGTGTTCTGTGATCTCTAACTTCAATGCTTTCTGTAGCGCCTATTATGGCTCATTAAGCCCAGAACAAACACTAACTGGGGATCTCTTTCTCAGATCTGTTGTTGTTCTGATCCTGATTTCCTTTCCTTCATTACTAGCCTGAGTGCTGCAGAATCCCTCAAAGATGTGGCAGATGCAAGGAAGCTCTGACAGATAACTTGCCGGGAGCACATAATGGATTTGTAAGGCAAGACTGTCTGCCTAGCTATAGCTCCAGTCAGGTTGCCCTGAGGGTGGAGCAGCACATCAAAGCCATTTCAGAAATCTTTGTCAAAATCTTTGTCATGTTCTTGTGCTACAGAGGCTATACATCTTTTACAGTGAGGTGAAGCCTGCTTTTGCTCACACCCAGGTGGCTTGCCCACCTTCACAAGAAGCTGGATTGTAAAGTCAGCATGAGTTTAGAGAAGCAAGAGCTGAGCATGCCTAAGGAAGCACCAGTTTAGCAGCCTGGGGGTGTACCAAACCTTCTAAAAGCACCCTTGAAGTTTTCTAGTGCTGCTAGTAAGCGCAGGTAAGGCTATGGATACTCTGTGTTGCCTGCCTGCTGTGACGTTGTGCTGTATTTACTCTGGGCTCGCGTTTTGCCCGTGTTCTCAGATCTCTCTGATGAGATACTGTTAACACATTTGCTGCTCAGAAGAAGTTTAGAAAAGCTCGTCACAGATTCTGGCTCTAAATGCTGCGGTGCAGGTTCAGGTGGAAGAGGTAGCTAAAACCTGGCATTACACCCGGCCCTGCCTTTAGCTCTGCTGATGCTGAATATTAAGTCATTCCTGCTATAGTGAATTATGCTTTATGTGTTTAAAATACAGAGTGGTATTTATGATTGAGCAATATATGTCAAGTATAGATTTACTAATTTAACAGACTAAGATGGTGCACTTGTAATAAGGTTGGCTTATTTAATTGCTATCATTAACCTGGAGTTTAAAGCTAGCTCAAAAGATGTGGCAACTGGAGTCTGAAAAGCACAGGATACGTTTCCATGCACTCTGCTTTTCCCTGCGTTAACAAATGTGCTTGTGCTCCGACGCTGGTTTCAGGAAAACAGAACTGGAAAAGGGAAAGTGATTGTCTAGCACGGATTCCCAGCGGTACCGCGGGGCAGGGAGATGCCTGGCTGCTCAAGGTACAGCAGGTGGGGAGGGCTTGTACCACCTCCTTTCATTAACATTATCGCATATTCCATGCTGTCTATCTGAATTGTAACTGAGCAATGTGAACTTGTGGGACTGCTGAGATCTCCCGGGAACAGATTTTTCGCGACATTTCCAACACATCCCGCTTCTAGTTGGTCTGGGAGTTGTAAGAGTGCAGTCTTTTTGGTGGATTCAAAGTCTGTCTGAACTGTACTGCTAGGAAGGAGCCCACATGAAGTTGGGTGAGTGGGAGAGGTGTAGAGGAAACGTGAGCGGCTCATGTGGATTTCTGGTGTTTATTTGAGAAATATCCTTTCAAAAGTAGCCAAAGATGAACCCAGACCCTTAAATCTGAACCCCATCCTGGGCTTCAGACCATCTGCAGCTGGTTTGGGCTCCTGCAAATCTCAGCGAAATGCAATAGTGGCACAATCCTTCTGGCTGCTTCGGAAATACAAACCCTAGTGCTCAGCAAGAGCTCCACAGAGTATTCCTGCTTCACTAGCCATGAAGCTCATACAAAGAGGGGGAACGGCAATGTTTATTTGCAAAAAAGCAAAGATTTCTTGCCACTCCATAAGTACATTTCCTACATATCTCCATATAGGCATAGAAATCAGAATTAATTCTATAAAAGACAGTATTTAATGTTTTCATGTCCTTTTGTGGGCTGGATTCCCATGAACGTTGGTGGGAGGTTGGTACAGGTTATGTGGACTCTGGACTGTGATGCAGATGGAAGGGACAGTTTTACCCATGGCGACATGAGATGACAATGCCAGACATCATTTTCAAAGAGGCGATTTGTGATTAACGGCAGGGCTGGTCAGTCTTGAGTTGTTGCTTAGGGTTCAGTTCTCTGCTAATCAAATACTTCTCTGGGTAAATAAGCAGAAGAACATCCCCTCCATGGGGAAAATGTGACTGCAGAATTCACTAACTAAACTTTTAATAACTTTCCCTGATTTTTTTTTTTTTTCCTAGTGGTCTCCAAAATCAGGAGGCTGGAAAAGCTCCATCTGCTGAGGTAGCGCCTCAGAGAGAGAATCTTTGTCATATCAAAGTAACTTCAAATAAAATCAGAATAATTCTGCCACTCTCTTCTTTTAGTGGAAATGGGCTGGAATGATTCACGCCTGCTCTTTCAAGACAGAGCTGTGCAATGTGAGAGTGAAGGCTAAAACCACTAACTAGGTGGAAGGCTGGGGATTTGCACTGGGCTTAAGCAAGTATAATTTGTCCCATCAAAAATATTTCATTTTAGCTAAATGACGCTGATTTGATGCTGTGGGCAAGAAAGGTTGGTTTGTTGTTTTTTTTTTTCCCCTGATCTGAAGTGCTGTGAGACCATTGCCAAGGTGAAGCCTTTCATATAGAACTAATAAAATGATCAATAAAAGATTTGGTGACTGGCAGCTGAACAATAAAATACAGACTTTTTTTTTTTGTCAGTATGCTGAAAGTTGACTCCCACCACCTGCCGTCTTGGTCCGCAGGGTTAATGAAGGCTGTATTCCTCTCATTAACTCCCTCTTGCTCTCTTTTCTTTCCATTTATGTTTTAAATTAAGTAGGCTTTTGGGCAGCTGAAATGAAGGATTCCCCATGCTGGTTAAATAAAAAGTCCTTTCATAGTCATAGGATAAAAGGGAAGGGCTGAGAAGAAATGGGTCACAGCTAGGGATGCACAACCTCTGGAACTCCCACCCCTCCAAGAGACTCACACTGAGCTTCCCAGCTGAGCGGTGTAATGTGTGGAGCTCTGTTTGTCGTTTTGTTTGATGTCCTCTTTATTTCCTGTTTGTTGAGTGATCTGAAAGTAAAACAACCAGCCGACCAACCAAGGGGGGGAAAAAAAAAAAATCCTTTCAGAATTATAAACGGGGCCCAGCTGTGTAAGCTGGACTGCACAGACGCTGACTGAGATTGCCAAAAGGGCCCATGTGTCTCGTGTCCTTTGCTCTGCGGGCACTCAGCCCTTGCAGAGTGATTGCTCTCTTCTTCCTCTGAATGTCTGCCCCCTTTTGAAAGCATCTCTAGCAAGGCACTCAAATTCATTAACACCTGAGCACAGTCTCTTTTCACGTCAGTGCCTATCAGAACTAATGCTACAGGGGATAAGAGAGGGTAGACGAGGGTAGTGGAAGCACAGACAGGATTGTCACATCAGCCATCCGTACAAGTGTAGTATCAGTGGTCAAAGGAAAAGGGCTTGCAAGAAAGATTTCCCAAAGCACCTTTTGATATTAGTGCTGGAGGATAAATGACCTGCAGGGACATGACCTGACTGCAGTCACGGTATGACTTGCAACGGGTGGGTTATAGCCATAATAAATTGCAGAGTATGTCAGTAGTGACCTGTGAACGATGCAACAAAAAGAAAAGTCCTTCCTCACCTTGCCTGCTGCTACAGGAATACAGGTTGTGCAAGGTGTTGGCTTGAAGGTATTTGCTTTGCTTGGGAGGAGAGAAACTCAAACAAGAGGAATCTATGCACACTGCTGCAACCAAGATGAAAGTTAGACTACATAAAACTAGGTCTCTGCAGACAATAGGTAGGTAAATAACCATCCACCTCAATGCTAAAGATGATAATATTTAATTCTAAATAAAATCTATTACTGTCTGAACCCTGAGTGTACTGACAAAGGCTTCATTCTTTTCAATAGACTCAATAGTACTGGGTGAAGGGGGGGGGAGGGAACCCTACCTCTGTGCTTTCAAACTTTTTTTAAAGAAAGCAGCAGGAAAAAATTCAGTGAATTGATCTTTCTCAGCATAACTTTATGAAGGGCAGCATGGGTAAGGAAAAAAAGGTTTTCTTTCTAAAAGAAAAATGCCACCCTCTCACCTACCATTCATAATCTCCTAAGTATTTGATTGCTATGCCTATAGATAGAGGGTCTGAAAACACAGAATCATTTCCAGACTGTTACTGGTCTCTTCAGTGACTTCTGTAAAGTCACTTCATTTTTTGCTTCACCTTTGCCATCTGCAGATGATTTTCTGGTGGAAAACACTATTTAAGAGCTATTTTCTGCATTTACTTGCAGAAGCCGTTCCACGCGGCAGACGGCGTTTTCCCTTCCTGACCTTCCGCGTGGCTGGGGCAGAGCACGCAGGACGGAGCTCAGGCACGTGCAGCGGCCCCAAAGGTAGGTGGGGAACGCTTCTCGGTGGTGGGACCAAGGGCCAAGCCGCTGGCGCTGCTCTCAGGCTGGCAGGCTCGCAGAGGAAAGCATGGAGAAGCCTGAAGGGACCCTTGAATGCTTTGTACGGAGGGAGAGGGGAAGGACACAAGCTTGGAGCTGGCTCTGCAGGCTGGCTGGGGACCAGCCAGTGGTGAAAGGAGAGGGAGCTGAACACAACCATGGCCGCACCCGTGTGGGCGAGATGTCAGCCAGGGGCGGTATTGACTTGGGCCAACTCTCCGGTATGTCCAGCCAAGGGGGAAACCGCCCTCGCCGAGGCGCGTGATGCAGGCGCTAACAAAATGGGTGCCAACACCTCTCCTCCTAGGCCCGGCTTCCCTCCCCCTCTGTGGGGCCTGGCTTCCCGTGCGGAGCGGGCAGGCAGGGTGCTCTGCTGGGCTCGGGGCTGCTGGGGAGACAGCCTCCGTGGCAGGGGCGAGGCGCCGCGACGCATCTCCCGGCCGGGCTGAGGCTGGGGCGGGCGGGCCCGGCAAGGATCCCAGCTCCGCCGCCTTTTGGACACCGGACGCTGTTTG
>NW_008796078.1:103158-103488 GCF_000699145.1 Aptenodytes forsteri
TGCCTGGTGACGGCCGCCGCCGGCAGGGAGCGCTGGGCCTCTCCGGCAGCGGGGTGCCCCGGGGCCTGGTTCTCCTCAGGACGGCGGGGAGCGATGCCTCGCCCCGCGCCTCGCCCCGGGGGGACGCGTTTGTGCTGTTCCCTCCAGCGACACGTTTCTCGGCTCCAGCCCCTTCTCACGCCCCGGGCCGCAGGCGCGCGAAGGTCTGAGTGTGGCAAACCAGCGCTTTCGGGCCCAAAACCGCTTCACTGGAAAAGCCCGAGCGGCACCGGGATGGGAGCAGGCCGTGGCGGGGCCTTGCCGCCGCGGGGGGGTGGGGACCCCGCCGGC
>NW_008796078.1:103514-120568 GCF_000699145.1 Aptenodytes forsteri
ATGCCACTGGTGTGAGGCGTGAGGACTAAGCCGTCCCCACCTCCATCCCAGCAAGGACTCACCAGATCCTCATAGAGAACCTAGCGGAAGATGTGGCCCGGGGTACGACTGGGGGGCTCTGACTGGGCAGGTGTGGGCAGGCGGGCATGCAGGAAGGCTGTCCAGCTGGGGCACAGCCTTGCAGGCAGCTCCTTCTGGGGTCTCTCCTCCACCCCGCCCTCCATGCTGCTGAGCACGTCAGTCGTGCCATCGGCACGCAGGCCCGTGTGCGTGGAGCTGTACGGGGGCGGGAGGCGGCCCTGGCCATCCAGTGCCTGCAGGACTAGAAGAGTCGTACAGGAATATCCCCACTTGCCTTCTCCCAGGCTCCCATCACTCGTGACTCAGGGACTTCCTAGCATTTCTACTGTCCCTTGTGTCTGCAGTGATCTAGGACTAGGACTGAGCGTTCATTGATTGCTGGCCCAGCTGAACGTGGTAACTGGTTAAGATACAGAGACTTGATCGTGCGACTCAGCCCCTGGATTGCACGTTCTCTTCCCTTAATTCCCATAGGGAACTCGCGTAATGGCAGTGGAAGGTTACTCACGTTTAATTCCTCCAGAAGTTTTCTTTCTGTTTAAAAATACGCAATTAACTGTTTCATTTTGTTCATGCATTCTCACTCTTAGGAGGGTCCATGGGCTTGGGCAAGGTATTTTTTTTAGCAGATGCTGTAGCTGTCTGCACTCTCGACTTTCACACATCTTTCTCAGAATCTTTCAAAATAGTACAGCTCTAGCATTGAATGTTTGGGGTCTTCCTTGCCCTCCTCCCCTGCCTCATCTTTTATTTAAAATTCTTAAACTGATTCCTGGAAATTCAGATGAGATGAAAGCTTTCAACTCTAATGTTCTAGCTACAAATCTTAATCAATTCCAAACCAAGTAACACCGAACACTGGGAATAAAACTGAAATGAAGATGATCAATCACTCTCAAGTCAGTTTAGCAGCTCATACAGACACATTCTCTGTGGTCTCATCACATTCATATTAATGGACAAATTTGCCTCCTGTATTATATTCCATACATTATACTGTGTAACTAGAAGCTAATTGGAAGCAGTACGCAGCATGCCAATATTTGTGGTGTTCAGAAATCATTCAGAGCTCCAGCATTTGAGGAGAAACCTGTTTATTTCACAGAGGCACTTCCAACTGCGTCTGTGAACAAAACGTGCTTCTGGAGCCTCCTTCCGCCAGACTTCTAGGTTCTGGGAAGTTGAACTACTTGCAGGTGCAATCCTTAGGGATTACGTTTGTAATTAAATTAAAATAAATCCTTAAGGGTCACAAATCTAACCAGGAAGGTGATTGTTAGGCCTGCCACCTGCCCCAGGCTAATCTCAACATTAAGAAACTGCAAATGTGTAGTTATCCTAGCCTTGAGGAAAGGCTTAAGGATGGTACTTGGAAAAGACAGCATGAAAGAAAGCATGAACCTACATGCTTCTCCAAGCCAGAGCTGCACATGCCCTGTATGCAGATCTGGGGTGCGTGCCCAGTTCAGAGGTTGCATTAAAGTCTTAAAGTTTGACTGGGGAAGCTGAACGTGGCATTTTGAAAAAGTAAGAAGTACATTCCTTCAGAGGAGTACGCGTTCATAAGAGCAGCTGATGCAGAATGTTTGCCCCGCATTTAAACCCACAGGAAGCCGTTCCCAGCTAACTGTGCCCTCGATTGTGTTCATTACTTAGTAGGCTTTTGAGCAGCAAGGATTCCCCGTGTAAAGGAAAACCTCATCCTAAAATAGAAATCTGTTCTCTCCAGACATGGCCTGTTTTATATTTTTGGCTGCAATTGTGAGACAGAGACACTGTCTACAGAACGGAGCTTGGAGCCCTTTTGTGGGGTAGAGCATTTGGAAATTCAGTCACCTGTCTGCAAATATCTGCCTGTGGAGTGGCACTCAGTCCAGAGCAGGTAAAGCTCGTTCAGACGTTGGTTATAAACTCTGTATCTTTTTAGCTCCTTTTCAGTTTAGCACACTTTTCGTGATCTCATCCTCTTGTTCTCTGGATGTATCTGTACATACTGTTGCCAAAGGCTTCACGGCTGTGTATTCCTGCTTTGATTGATAAGTAACTGTTATTCACCTGTGGTGGTCCCTCACTTCTTGTTCCCTGTGTTACTGTTTTCACTTCTTATGGGAGTCATTGAAGCACTGTATAGAGGAGAATAAATTATGGGGTCTTCTAGCTGCAAATTTTCTGCTGAATAGTTTCCCACGTTAAAATGCATGAAAATTTTTGAATCTGTAGAGATTTTTGTAAAAATGAGCTGTCTGAATATTTGTGACTGGCAATTGTTACCACGCCAGCAATCAGTCTACCAAATTCAACCTTCTTGTCTGTGAATAAGAGATTCTTATCTTCAGCCAGGTTCCAAATAGGTGCACGGCAATGGAGAAAAAGCTAGAGAAAGACACATATTCTAGCCTGTAAGCCAACCTCCCTCTTTCAAAATCCCAAAACAGGAGAAAGAAAAGAAAGGGGAAGGAGATACTCAGAACTCTTCCAGACATAGTCAAAGACTTGTCCCTTCTTCTTTTTAGCCATTGGATTACACTCATTGGCTTAATAAATTTTAAACATTGCAGACATTGAAAGTCTAGACTTTTTGTCATGGGGTCAGTAGTTCAAATAGACTATTTTCCCTTCTGACATCTGACTCTTAATTTTCTCCCTGCTTATGGCCAACTAAGAAAAGCTGCCAAAGTTTATTGGCCAGACTGGCTCATTTAACCAGAAGTGAATATCTCACCCACACACTAAAGCACTGGGGATTTCCTCTAATACAGTAGATGTCAGCTATAACAAGTCCCTATTAATAATTAACTAAGTTCTTGTTGGCACTGCCTGAACAATTTCCTTTGCTTCTTGTCAAGCACCATCACTGTGCAGTAGCCTCATTTAGTCTAATTGACTCTGTCATGGGGAAGTTCATCTATCCTGTATGACTTGACCACCCTTTCACCATCTTCTCTATGGCACGATTTGAAGCCTTTGAAGAAACGCCTGTAAGTGCAGGTTTGTCATGTTGACCTGACATAGTGAAGGCTCAACCATTGGGGTGGCATGGCAAACATACTGTTTTGTATGTTCTGGCTAATGCAAGGTGTTTTAATATCTCTGATCACCTTGCTCTGGTAGCAAACCTTCTTTCGGTTGAGAGTGCTACAGCCCTTGTATTTTCTCTAGTGCTCAGGACTTAAGGTGACGGATTGTAACGGGGAGTAAATCAGGGAGCTTAGGCTGTACGGTGTCTCTTCTACCCTTGCTTCTTGAATGCTCAGGCCAGTATAAGTTGAATTTCAGTGCTGTGTTGTATATCCAGGGCACTGTGCTCATCTCTCAGCACTGCTCAGTGGCTAACGGTATGGGCAATTATGCAAGCGCCTTTGTCACCGATCCCAGCTGGCGGGGGTGCGCTTTCTGGGGATGTTTGTGGTGAAAGACAGCAAGAGCAGATGCCTCTGTTACAGCCTGGCGTCTGGAAGCTTGAAGCCCTTTGTGGCTTCCCACGTAGATTGAGATGAACTTGACATGGCGTATTTAGACCAAATAGACCCATGCTCCTTGGCTGACTTCTGACTCTCCAGATTGCTCCAGGATACTGTTCATGGCTGTTGTCTAAGCTGGTGACCAGGCATGCTTGGATTGACAGCGCTGCTGGCAAAAGCCAAGAAATTCCAAGTCTTAGACTTAGCTGGATAGGTTTTATCAGCGTGAACATGGCAAATCCTAACAGAGTCCAGCACTTGTCCCTGTTGGCCCTGTTAAAATTAATAATGTGTTAGGCTGGTTGAGTAAGTGGGCTACTCACAGTAAGGAAATTTTGGTATGACTCATTTCTTACACTTGCTCTTAGTCACAGCTGTACCGAGTCTCAGAGCTGTTCAAAAAAAGACCTAAATCAGTTTTAAAAGGAGCAGAGGAGGAAAGTGTTTCATTCGCAGATCAGCCCTCTGTTTGCCAACCACTCTTTTCTTTTGTACAGAGATATGCCGGAAATAATATTTGGTTAAAAAAAAAAAGTAAAAAAAAATTACAGAGGGTTATTATTATTATTTAGTTTATTTGTTATATGTCACTAATGTGAAGCAAGATTTATTTTTTTGTTTGGGTTCCAAAGGACAAAGGTCATTTGTTTTGCTTGAAGGCTCAAGCTGTAGTCATCAGTGAAGTTATTTTCCTGGTTCCAGCACTGTCCTTTCCAGGATGTGTGTCCTGCTATTTGAACTATCCCTTGAGTTGAATAGACTAAGCTGGAGTTCATGTCCTGACCTGCACCCAAAGTCGCATGAGATTGTGTTTTAAAAAACAAAGTCTTGAGGATTTGAGCAGCTTTAGTCTCCTGGAAGAGATGAGGAATACATAGGGTCTCTGAACCTACATACTTTATTCCTGTACCTGAATAGGTTTTGCCTTTTCACACTACTGGGATAGAAAAGAACGTACTGTCTCGGTATTTCACTGCTCATGAGGAATCTCAGCTACTGAAAAGCCCATAAGTAGCTGCGCATCAGCAACTGTCTGAAATTCTGTGGAAGGAGATTCTGCCTGGTCTATAAATGCTGGACCAGCCAGGGCAGCAGGCTGGGGCTGACAGGGCTCACACAGACCTCCTTTGCTGAGAAAAGCTGCTGGTTTTTCTGAGGTACCTTAAGGTGATCTCCCTTCAGGTGAGAGCATCTGCCAGCACCCCCTTTTGCCTATATTGGACTGTAAGCCTCGCCTTTATGTAGTACAAAAGCGGGAGCACATAAAAAAACTGCAGAGTGTCCAGGTATTTTTGCCGTCTTCTGTGTCTTTGTACTGTTGCGAGTGATTTTAGAAATCAGTTGTTTCAAAACCTAAAACTTTGCTGTGTAGCTGCATAATGCCACGGCTCTTGTTTCAAAACCTAAAATTTTGCTGTGTAGCTGCATAATGCCACGGCTTTGTCACAGCTTGCTTTCCCTGCGAATGGGTTGTGTACGTCAATGCATTTGAGTTCAGAGCTCTGCTGTGTTGTTGCTGTAATGTCTTTGTAGTTTCAGGCTCAGCTGGAAATTGCTTCTCAACTTCTGTAATCCCTACTCAAGTTTTGTGAGGAAGAGGATCTTGAATGGAGATACAGGTTTTGAGCACGGGGCTGTATTCTAGTTCTCGCCCTGACTTCCAAGGTGAACAGAGACCTATGTTTTAATAACGTCATATTTTGATACTTGATCAGCATCACAAATTCTCATATTGAAGTGGGACAGCAAATGTGCATCAGCATTTTTAAGAAAGAGCACCTGAAGATGATTCCTGAAGTCTATCTGTAGGTCTGTGCCTCGTGGTCCGTTTTGAAAAAGAACCGATGAGCACTTGCAACTTGCCATAACCTGAAGAAAGAAGCTATTCCAGAGGTAGAATCCTAAAAATAGCTGCTGCCTCATCCAGGAACATATCCATGGCATGTATAGGTGAGGGTGAAGAGTGGCAAGCCCTGCCCATTCCTCTTTTGGTCTTCTGAGGAAAAAACGTGGTTTTATGTGGCTTGCCTGGATGCGTGATAGTTGGTGATCATGGGGATGGCTAGGACACAACCCTATCAGATGTGTCATGGTGCCTGGTTCAGTCGTAGGGTCTGTTCTTTTCTCCCGTATTACAGCGGCTACCATGGAGACATTGTTCTCCATTCGCTACGGTTATTGAGGTCCTGAAATGAGAGGCCTGTGCTATAAATAGGGCTGAACCCTCTTCTTCCCAGCAGACCCTCTGACAGATCTTGAGCCTCTCCCTGTCCAGATCTATGGAGCCAAGTAGAGCAGTGTCGTGTTATTGTTGCTGTGTGTGAGGCTGCGTAATCCCCTGTGAAAGGCAATACAGAAGTTGACTCTTGCTTCTAGAGGGAAGGACTACTGGAGGACCGGCATGCACTGTCTCCTTTTTCTGAGTGAGACTCACCCGCTTCAGGCATTAATTATTCAAAGTTGATATTTCTGCACCATTTAGGAAGAATCTGGTGGCCCAAATGGCTCCAAGAATAGCTTCCCTGTGTTATTTTTTAATGTGAACATTTTAGTTTGCTTCATCCAGGGATGTTGTTGCGAAAACTACATACATCACCCTGCTGAAAGCAGATAGAGCATTAAACATTTTAGCCCACTGTTTTTACCCGAATGTCCAGGGTTTGACAGAGAGCAAACAGTCCTGTCTCTCAAGGTCATATTACCTCTATCTATGTGTACCTCCAGAGATATAGGTACAGGATTGTGAGATTTTGATACTGTTTTTGTAAACAAATAGCCTGCAAGCTGCCTAAGGTACTGCATTGGTTGCATGCTTGCTGAATGTGAGCCTCCCTGCCAGATCTCGGAGAGGCTGCAATTGCTGCAGACTCTCACCATGTTACAGAGGGCTACCAACAGCAGCCGTATTTGTTTCTGTGAACGTTTCCTTGAGGTCGTTGCAACAATACTCCCATCAATCAAATAAGCAAACCTCTGCAGTGGCATCGCTTGTCTGTCTTGTTTAATTTGAAACATGGCTGGGAGGAAGGCTGCCACTGTAGGAAGAAAAAAATCAAACTGCTGGGGGAAAACTCTTTTTAAAGCCCAGAAAGACTAACACGCGCAAAGTAACCCTTTTTCAGTGTGTTTGTTTTTTTACAATGGGCTGCGGTCTGAGAACAATTAGCTGCACTCTTTCCTCTGGACAGTTGTTCTAATTATGCATTATTATTAATTTTTTTTATCATGTTGATGGCCCAGCTGGAGCCCAGCCTGAGACATACAAGCAGATATGTAGTAGAAGAGGACCGTTGCTCCATATGCAGTCTCAATACGATGTAGAAAACAGCAGGTGGTTATGATGAGCTGAGCACAAGGTAGGAGAGAGCTGTGATTAGTGTAAAAAGCGTTAGTCATAGCAGAGCAGGTCCCAAGCCATTTTGTGCCATCTGTAAGAAGAGAGGCTGTGAGAAGTTTTAATTTTACTTTAAGTGAAAGTCTGTTAGCCTTTCACACAATAAAATCAGTTGGTGGACTCACAGGCAGATATATATTGGCTGAAATAACATGAAGACATTTCCTGCTTTCATCCCTCCCCTGAATGCCAAAAATTTGGGCCTAAACCTAAACTAATAGATGAAGTATGTCGGAATGTTATAATAAATCTGTAAGTTGCTCTCAAATACATCAGCTTCCAGTCCTGTGACCTCCCCGGCCCTCCCACGCCGGGGAAAAGCGTTTTCTCTGTGGCTGCCGTTTCCCATGAGGCTGGTAGGGGGGTACTGGTACTGCCAGGTGGCTCAGCGGGACAGAGAACATGGGAGATACAAGATGTGGCTCCACAGGTTGTTGGTGATCCTATGGCGAAGGTGTTTCTCCCTCTCTCCCATCTTTACCTGCCCCACTCCAGCTGTGTCTCCCCACTGCTTTGCCTCTGGCTCCTTTGGTGCTCACTGGACCTGCGTAGGAACTGATTTAACTAACTGAGCAAAAAGCCTCACTAGTTTCATGCTGGGAGAAATTTGATCGGCTGCTGAGGCTGGTGCCCGGCCGATCTCAGGAAGAGGCTGGACCGTGTAGCTGAGAGTAGGAGTAGGAGGAAGAAACAATGCGGAGAAGAGGGAGGGTCACCCGTCTCAGCTGTGACCAGACTCTGCTGCCAGTGAAACCGCAGGCACAGTCTGAGCAGGAAGGGTGATCCAGGACAGAGCCTTGGACCCTGGAGGGTTTGGTGATGGTGGAATGCTAGACGTTCAAATCCTACGCTTCACAAAGATAACAAATGCTACACGCTATCACAAATCAACCTCAAATGTCTAGGATTGCTTATTTCTCTGTAGACAAATTAAAAATGGAAGGTAGTCTCCTCAAGGTGTTTTTAGGATTTGCTTATGAGCTATCAAGTGTTGCTTGGTTACAGTTCCACACATCTGTAGAACAGAAGTTGTATTTACATTTTAGAAGAGAGGAAAATGTTTCCCTGTGTAATATTTGATGTATTATAATGTATACGACACTAATTTGTTTGGCTTTCTCAGGCAAATAATTGGGCTGGCTGATTTTGTCTGGACGAGACCTGGATGAGTTGCATTTAGATGACGCATATTAATTCATTTTATGTTATATGAATAAAGATGTGTTGGAAAATATTTGTTGATTTAGGAAAGTGTCCACCCTGCTCCCAGGTTAGATGTGTACCTGAAAACTTCTGCATAAGATCTCTTGTTTTGTTCGAAGCTGTGCAATGTGGAGCTTTGCTAAAATTACAAGCAAACAAAAGTCACACATCTGATTAATATTTTTAAGTATCATGACTAGGGTTGTATTTCTGATGTGGCTTGCTTGAACTATCTCTGATGTGATGAAATTTGCTCAACCAACGTGCTTTCTTTTCCAATGATCTGAGATAGCAGCCTTTATCTAAGCAGCAGTCTTGGTGGCGTCAGTGGGAATTTTGCCTGGTTTAGAGGATCTTTGTGGAAGCTCTTCAACCCATTTTTCAATGCTACGACTTACCAGGGCTGTATTCGTGTTCTGGTATACCTTCCCATCCACACACTGACTGCTGTCTTTCAGAGCCACGACTTTCTGAAACGGGTTTCTCCAAGTCTTCAGTATCTGTCTGTAGACAGAAATGAACAGGCAGGAGGGAAAAAAAAGAAGAGAGAAAGAAAAACTTAACCATTGTGATTTTTTTTTCCTCCTTTTTTTCCAAATGTGGTATAATTGGCGATTCTGGTTAATCCTGCCTGCAGGACCTAGTGGCTGAAAACCTAGAGTAGGGAGAGACCCGGAGAGGTTTGCAAGGCCACTGTTTTCTTTTTATAAAGTACTAAAATCTTAACAGTAAAAGAATGAATTTAACCTTACAGGAACTCAGCAGTGCTTTTGGCACTGTCTTCCCTGAGGACTTTCAGTTACCAAATAAATCAGTGCACACAACAGCAAAAAAGCAAAGTGAAACTTAATCTTTACCTGCTTGTTCAAACAGCCCGAGGCACTGCTGATTAGTTTCAGCCGTGCAGTCACGTCTGCCAGGGCTAAGAGCAGATAACGCATGTTTATTTGATAGCTGAACCACATTTTACTCTCATTAGTTGACAATGATTCATGAGGTCCGAGAAGACTTTTCCAACTCTTTTTTTAAACTTTAGAGTAGCTAAACCCATGCCTGAAATACATCTGAACCCTGGACTCATCTTAAAAACAATCTTCCTTCTTCCACGCCCTGTGCCTCTTCTTGCTGAAGTCGCATTGATTATTTTCACCGTCTTTCACAGCGCTGGAAATGGCGACTGTCTCAGCAGGGAGAAGCCGCAGGAAAGCATTCAGGGGCTATGGATGACATAGCGCTTCACACTGGGAAGCCACTGGTGTCCCCAGCGCAGGACTGGTGGGTGCACCAGTGAGGGGACAGCAGGAGGAGACTGGGTGGACAGGAACGTACTGCTGGGGAATAGGCACCCCCCCAGGGTTTGCAGCCCCGGATCCCTTTCTAGATCCTGCTTTCTAGAAAGTGCCAAGGAAGGAGAGCAGCGATGGACCAGGGAGCTCAAAACTCCTTCCTTCCCATTGAGGTGCCCACCATCTTGCTGCCCCGTGAGCCTTGCCTTTCTTCGTGCACAGCAGGCAAGCTTCAGCAGGCAGGGTGGACAAAAGTCACTCATCAAAAGCACGCTGTGGGGATGGATGTCTGCTGGGTCAGCTCTTAGCGTTCGGGAGGAGTCTGAATAAAAGGCTTTCTAAACTATTATCCATTTCTGGAGCATGCCTTCAGCTATATGTTATTTTCTAGAAAACAGCGTGTACTTCTGCTGTGGTCTCTTAAGATTCATATTCCTAGTTTTTTCTCCAACAAGCTTAAACTGCAGAATAGTAAAAGAAAAAAAAGTCAAAAGGTAAGGATATGTTTTACCGATTAATAGAAACATGTAAAATTTATAATCTCTTTTAAATAGGTACAGAATATCAAGGCTCTTTATGAAATTTCTAATACTTAACTGTCCTACATTTCCAGACTTGAAAATTGAATATGGATTCTGATTTCTGGAAGCGGTGTGAGATTGCAAGTTACTAAAGCTATAAAGCAGTTTGCAGTGTTTAATAAATACATATAATTACTCGAGGAAAATGGGATTACTGTTATAGAAAGAACTTGAAAAGCTATTTGTATCACCATAGATCCCAGTTTACATTCTACAGTAAGTCACAATTCTGATAGCAGTTCATCTATAATGCTGGTATGTCAGTAAGGAGAAAACATAACAAGGCTTATAATATTTTCCTTCAGTATAGAGGTTTCAGAAGGCAGCAATAACTTGAATCTGCTGTTATCTGAGCTTTAAATCCATCTTTATCAAGAAAAACCTGTTGAAGAATTGTTCTTTTCTGGAGGTGGCTAGAATATAAAGGCGTAGGCAAATACTGTAATGCTTGTCTTTTGCTAAAACGTATCAAGTATTTGGTTCCCCTCCAATACAGCAATAGACTGAGGACATCCCTTTCACGGGGGTGGCAAATGGAGGAAGTGAAAATGAAGCTGAACTTTGCTCAAGGCTGTACAAGAAGGTGACAAAATTAACTGGGGCGGGGGAAATCAGTGTTGATGTAAATGGTGTTGGACAGAAAGTTAGGAAGATGTTACCGTGCGTTTCGGTGTTGGAAAAACAGACTGGTAAAGTTAGGAACTTTATCAACACACTATGAAAAGCAAACATTCAGTTCGGGAAGAAATTATCAAGTTGCAGCAGTAAAATTGGGGATATGAAAGACAAATCATTTCATAACAATGTTCAGTTGTGTTAGGCTTTCCAGAAAATATCTGTTTCTTGGAGATCGTTGAATGGCTGGAGAGCTGTTTTCCACTGAAATTGCATGCCTTTTCTACCCACTGATTTCTCAGAATCCAAAATGCTGGATAGTTATACAAGGTCCTAGGGCAGATAAAAAAAATTACATGCCTGAACTGAAATAAGTACTGGTCGTTATCTCTGGAAATTGTGGAGAATCTGAATAATGGAAGAAGTGTATTTGGCACTGTTCTGTATAAAAGGAGATATGGGTTTCCTGGTTTTGTATTTCAGTGTGTAAGCAGATCATCAGCCAGAGCTCAGAAGAGCGTCGTTACTCCTCACCTGCTGATGAGCACCAAGCACTGTTTTCCTCTTACTCTCAATGTGACTCTGCATCCCCTCGTTCACCGGAGGCTGATCCAGGATGGTTGCGGTGCTGATCCAGACTAGAGCTGCACAGTCACATGGTGGTGCCTACAGCTTTCCATGTGGAGCTTGACAGCTCCCAGAGGCCAGCAGCCACCCTAACCCATCTCAGAAACCCACGGCCACAAATGTCAGGCGTGCGACCTCCCACAGCTGAGTGCTCCTGCACAAGCGGGAGCTGGGGGTGCTCTGAAGCGTGTGATTGTGTTGACCTCTAGTGGCTGTAGCGAAGAGAGGGCCAGACCTTCAGGTGGGTGAAGCAAGACTGGCTCTGCTGAAGCTGGTGGAGCTCCCCCAGTCAACATGCCCCATATAGCTAACCTGCCAATGGCACAGCACAGCTGCTCTCTCAATAGATTATTCGTTACTTTCTGTAGGATAATACCTGGATGTAAGTGAACGTTTTGCATTTAATCTATTTCTGGTTTATGGGGGCTTTTTCCCGGAAAGTATTTGTTTTCCATGGGAAATGTTGCAGCTGTCCGCTCTAGGACAGCATACTACAAAGGCTGTAATTCACATCTTCATGTTCTCCTTGCCTCCATGAGCTTGCTTTTGTGATATCCCACAATACGCTTTGGCCATTTTACATCCATGATGAACAGTCTTCTACCTTCAGGAGCATCTTGAGCAAGGCTGCTCAGGACGCCGTCTTCACAGAGCAGAATGGCAGCAGGATGTGCCTGAGCTAAGCTCTCACCAACCATTGCATTAGAAACAGGAATTTGACAGTTTGGGGGTTGCATACCTTAGGTGTGCACTTCTCTTCTGGCCAAGACATTGACATTTTTATTGGGGTAGGAAAGATTTCTGACCATCTCAAATGCTCTTTGTGGAGCGTTTTCCCTTTTCATGAGAAGCAGGTAGAAATTAACTGGTGATGCTGACAGTACAGGCGAACCGAGAGCATCATTCATGATCCTGTGTGGAAGTGATAGCTTTTCTACACAGTGGCGGCCCCAAGGCAGCCCTCCTCCTAGCGTTGCTGGGCTGAACCTGGAGGTCGTCCCTGTCCTTATGCCGTACAAGCAGACGTTCAGCTTCACTAGAGCCTGTGAAGACTGTCAGAGGGTGGCAACATTTATCCCAACTTTATCTCATAACTTAGCTGTAATTGAATCCAGTCCTGAAAGCCTCCGTTTGGAAACGGTAAAAAATGGTCTCTCTCTCTCTCTTACATCTTTAACCAAAAGTGGGCATAAATAATTGATAATAGATCAAATTTGCTGAAATATATAAAGGATGTCATCTGTCTTCTTGCCAGTTATGATGTTGAATAACCGAAAGATTTTAGTGGAGACAGATGACAACATTTAACATCAGTCGCTTTGTGCACATTGTTCTTACCATTGCCTGTAATTAGAAAATTGTCCTGGGGGCTAAAGGAGATTAGCAATAGGAAAATGAATACCAGGGAAACCAATACAGCTCTCTGAAATGGAAGAAAATGGAATAATGTGTCTAGCACGTGTCACGATAGCCCTGAGGAAGCTTCACAGATTGCCCCCCAGCTGGGAGCCTGCCAGCGCTCGTGCAGGGTCTAGCAGGGACTTCAAGGTTGCTGTGCTCTGGTGCGTGCCTCGGCCGTGTCTAAGTTTATCTTGTAGGGAAACTGTAGCGCCGGCATCATTGCTTTTCCAAAGAGGAGGTAGCTCTTCACTGGCCTCCAGGTGCTTAAGGCTACAAAACCAGCTGAACTAGAGAGGATATGCCCGATAGCTTGGGGTTTTTTCATTTATATCGCTTGGCTTAAATAAAAGATTACCTCGTCTCACACACCTGTCTTCTTAAGAAGAAAGGAGTGAGGTGTGGAGGATGGTGGCTATATCTTAGATGTGGGAGTATGAGGCCAGTTAATGTCAATGAAGTGATGAGGCGATTTCCTTCCTTTTTGTCAGCCTTTTCCTGTAATTCAACAGAGGCTATTTTGTAACGTGCTTTCCATGTTTGGTTTAGGTGCTCATGACCTTTAGATGATAGGAATCAGACATCGTGCACAAGTTTTACTTGGTTATGTTGGGTCTCATCTGCAAATTAATAACATACATTGAGCTTTTCTGATCTTAATCTCACTTAAATCATTCTTGAGTAAATAGCTGCCAGTTTGGGGCTTTTGTTTATGGCAGGGACCGTCACCTTATGTCTACGATTTAATACATCAGCTCAGTGGGTGAAATCCTGTCTCTTTTGAAATCAATGGTAAGACTCCCTTTCGCATTAGCTGGTTGGATTTCAGCCTTTGGCTTTAACAGCCGCTGTAACACGTTTCATGATACATTTAACCTTCCATGTTCCTCCCGTTAGACCTCTAAATTGGAAGAGTCGAGTATGTCCGGTAATTGATAAGCAGATTGCTGAAAGTGCTTGAAAGCCTCTGAATTTAAAAACAGATACAAGAGGGTGATTGCAAATTCATCCAGCCACATCTTAGGGACGGGGCTAGTTTGGTTTAAGCAGGAGACCTGCAACTTGCGTTTTTCCATCATCAATGGTATAACGTTCTTGTTGCCTTCAGCTGTAAACAGTTTCGCTCTGATAAATGTCAGAGTTCGTGTTTACATTTAAGAAGGAAAAAAGTGTGATTTTTCTTGCTAAACCTCTTTCTGCGGTCTGACTTTGGCAGACTGCCTTCCTAGTATGCAATCTGTGTCGAAACCAGAAACCTTGAACAACGTAACGCAGTTACTGACTTCTGCTTCCAGTGCTCTTACTGCTTCTTTAAAAGGTGTGCAGTCAAACGGAAACAATAATGTTAATTCAAAGCCACAGCTGCTATTTTCAAGAGAAAGGCGAAGATAGTTGTAGAAGAAACCTGTATTTTCTGCTTATTATTAACAGTCACAGATCTGGAAAGCTTTGTGAAACTTGTGCTGAATTTAATCTTGCTTCTGAAGCTGCCTTCGTAGAGTATGTAAATATGTAAATCCAAGGAACTGAAAAAGAGGAGGAGGGAATGGAGCAAGTCAAAGTCATTTGCGTTTATTGTTGGAGTTATGTTGTTTGAGATGCTCTGATCAGAGAAATAGGGCACAGAAATGTCACGTTATTTGTAAATCAGAGGTGTACAAGTACTGCTACTACCTCTTACCTCTCCACTGCCGTGTTTCATGACTGGCGATGCGAAGCACAGATTTAACTAGGAGGAAGCTGTATTCATCCCTTTGTAAACAGTAACATGATTATCAACTCCCTGTGCAATATTATTATGTATTTGAAACTTTCTTTATGAATACTTTTTATGCTGAAAATAATTTTTCCTAAATTAGATCCGAACCACTTTTGGCCTTTCTAGCTGTGGGATGGTTACGGGTGAACTGAAATGTCCTGATACTATGGAAATAATCACTGTGTAAGGCTGAGCCACGCTCCTTTGTAATGTCACCATTTAGGGTATGCAAATGGCTTAAAGTATTATGCAAATGTTTGTATTCTCTTTACTCTTTATTTTGAAGTAACAATCTTAGCACCCTAATCAGTGGCTATTACCATGTTTTGTGCATAACAGTCCTTTGTGCATTATTACATTCAAGTAGAGCTGAACTTCCCTAGCCTGTAAAAATTGTTTTTATTTATTCAGAGCATCACAAACCACCTACTACTCCCGAACCTCACTGAACACATCTCTATTGGCCTCAGCTTGACTTAGTTTTTCTTCCCTTTTTTTTTTTTTTTAAATTATTATTCTATAGCCGCCTTCTATCCTGGGCTGCTAAATAACGGTCTAATAAGGAAAAAGTTGTGCCAAATGATTACTTGATTTGTCAAAAAAAATATCTGCTGACTCCTTGCCTGTTATGTTACATTACACTGAAGCATTCATTTCTGCTCTTCATTCTCATTTCTTAATTTTGTGGGCAAAGGCTGGAAGAAGTCGTATCTCTGAGCGGGGTGCAGTATGCATCCAAAGCAATATTCCCACCCACTTAAGTGGAAACAGCCAAATGCTCAAATGCCTGCTTGACTGAAGCGGGAACACTGAGGTTGACTTCTTTTCCTTGGAGGGGAAACGTGTAGGGAGGGAATCCAAAACCAGATGAATTAAATAGCAAATCTCCCTCGGAGAGGCGGTTGGTGTTTAAAGATGGAATTCTGGTGACAGTAACAAAAGATCCTATTTTTTGTTTGGGTTTTTTGAACAAAGGAGTTTCCAATTTAATTGGTTCTTTTCCCAGGTAAAGTTCGACTGCAGTGAGACATTTTGTTAATGCAGATGTTGTTGCGTGTGTTTTGTGTATCCATGTCCTTGAAATGTGGTTGTTATAGCAACAGGCTTAACTGTTAAACAGGTTTTAGTCTTATATCTGCTTCACAGCATATAATGTAATTAGGTTTTTGCCGCATCTTTAAATATCATGCTAGCTAGTAAACGATATGAGTATCACTTACCTCCTTCAGTAAATTAGCTATAGGGTATTACTGTTTCCCCAAAGGCATTACCTCTAAAATGTGTGCATTATTACTCTGCCTAATTTCTTTCTGCCTGAGAGAGAATGTGGAAGAAAAAAAAAATTACATATGCAGTGTTTAAAAGGTGCAAAAATGGTTAGATTTCAAAGGGCTCGCAACACTGATAATTCCAAAAACCAGATTCCAGCTGTAGCCTTTTAGCATTTGAAAGTCTTAGCCAAATTCTGCATCTGCACTTCATAATTCACTGCTCAGTGCTAGCTATCATTGCGATCGCATTGCTCCAAGCCTGTTCTGCAGACAGTGTTCCCAGCACAGGATAGAGTTAGACAAACAGTCTGGTGAAATGAGTACTTTCGAGATGTCATTTTGGATCTGCTTTTCCCTTAAAATTCTCTTGAAATTAAACTCTTCTCTGCTGTGTGAGTTTTCAGCTCAAAATTAACCTATTACCTGTGTTAGGATCTGGTGGTGGGACTGATCTCTAAAATCTGTTTTCCCTCTCAACCGCTAATATACAGGAAGGAGAAGGTTGGGGGAGCAAAGGGAGCAACCTTCCATTTCTGTTTGCATCAACAGATGTTCCCCGGACAGGAATAACGCAGCTGTGGAAAACTTTTTACAAGAGGTGCCTTGGTGCCCGCGGTGATGCCGAGCTCCCGTTGCTGCCTCTGACCTGGAGCTCTGCCCAGGGATGCCGGGGGGGACACGAAATGGGGCTGGGTGCACCTATGGTGTTGGGGCACAGGTACCCTTGTGAAAGGGCAAATCCTACCCCTCTGGTTGCAGCTCCAGGGAGGACAGCCTAAAGAAGGCTTTCCCGGGCGCTGCATCCTGTGCTCCCGAGTCGGTCTCGCACACGGGTGCTGGGGTGCCGGGCCACGGGGACGGGGAGCTGAGCCGCGGGGAAATGCAATGTTCAACCGTCAGAAAATGGGCAGTATGAGGTGCTAAAGCCATTTCTGCGGGCAGCAGCTGCTCAGGTACTGCAGCTCCTCGGGCTCGTGGGGTTCTCTTTCCCTCTGATGTCCACTTTTCAGAGCCCTGGGCTTTCTTCTGGGTTGTGGGGTTTGGGGATTTTTTGGTGGTGTGCTTCCCCCCCCCCCCCCTTCTTCCTTTGAGACCTCTGAAAAAGGAAAATGCTGTTTAATGTGAAGCAATTACTTGCAGAAGGAACTGAGCCTGTACTGTAGTTTGTACAACAGCTTAAGGTGTTGTGGGGCCTTTTGAGGCAGCTTTGCTGTTTTTCTTTCTTTGTAAGTGAAGCATTTAACTTCCCTAGCTGCATGTTATTGCAACAACTTGACACCAAGTCTTGTGACTAAGGGCTCGTCTCTTGGAGCTCGGATCCAAAGCCTGATGAATGCAATGAGAGAAGCCCTTCACAGCCGTGGGGAGAGCCGGGGGG
>NW_008796078.1:121224-142082 GCF_000699145.1 Aptenodytes forsteri
TGGGGGGGGGCGGGGGGCGGGCAGGACGGAGGGGGGGCAGAGTTTGGGGGTGCCATTTTTTAAACTAAGAAGCCTGAGGTCTAATCATTACAATTACTATTTGTACGATCAGATCGTACCTGCATTACGATCAGGTAACTGCCAGTGCAAAACAAACAGCAAGAGTTTTAGCTGTGTGTGCATTTTAGCATCTTATTTGCCTATGGCACTGTGGTAATTGAGCATATACCAATGATCTGAAATTAAATTTGCATATTTTTGCACAAACTAATTTTTTTTTTTTCTGGAACGTATGGTCCAGAACTTCACCAGATATTGATAGTCTTGTTATTAGGTAGTATTGATCTGCAAAAACAATAAATGCTATTGATGAATTTTAATTAATTCTTTTTAATAAGTGAACTTTTCTTCAGTAAACTTCCTGTGTTAAAAGGTAGTAATAGGGGATCTATTAATGTAACGCCTGCGGCACTGTATGTTTATTCTTGTGGCACGGTGCCTGCAATACATTTCAGTAATAAGGTTCCAAAATTAGCAATTTTGCAGGATTTGGATGGCTATAACTCGTTTATTGCCATGCGCACAACCCAAATCTGTCTAGGGTCAAGTTACTAAACCTGCGGTCCAGCTTTAAATGGTAAGAGGACAAACAGTCTTCTGAGACAATGTGTTTGGTTTGAGGGAAAAATGAATCTAGGATTAAAGAAAGCATTTATTTGTCTTTCCATTTTACTTGTGTTAAGAATAGATGGGAAATCTCAGTCATGCCTTTGACAACTGTCTGCAAATTGATACCACGTTTGTAAATAGCGTTCTGTCAGTTTAAAAAGCAGCCATTGCCAGAACTCATATGATACACTTGCACAATATGACCTTTTATTTTTAAAAAAGTAGTTTTCAACTCAGCCTCCAAACTCTGAAACTTCTGGTTTCAGAAACTTGTTTGTCTTGCAAATCTCTCTGCTGCTCTCTTGGCCCATTACCTCCCCGTAGCCCATTCTACAGAAGGGTGTGGTAGCTGGATATTTCTTTTTCTACTCATTAATTGATCTGTAGAAATCACTGACACTCAGAGACGTTGGCTCGTACAGAAGGACAGACAACGGTGGAGCAAACCAGCCTGGAGTGCCTTCTATAAACAGGAGCAGCCAGTGTACCAGGACCTGCAGAGGGGGAATCGCTCCCCTGGGGCCGTTGCATCCCTCTGAGCCAGGGGTCGGATGCGTCTGCACCCCGTCCCAGCACCGTGGAGAGCCTGCGGCCGGCTGGCAGGGCTGGGGGGACCCAGTGCTCCCTCGCCTGAGGAGATGTGCTTTGGATACACCTCCTCACTGTGCCCTGGGAGCGGTTGAGCATGCAGAATCTAGAAGCATCCATCGCGTCGAGTCTGGAGGTGTTTGGGGAAGAGCGCTTGGGCTGGGGCTCTGCTGGGGTCGGCACCACAGCGCTTGTCCTGTGTCACCTCCACCCTTGGCTGGTGGTGTGCCACACATCTTCTCTGGAGCAGCCTTGAAATCATGTGCCGTAAGGGCAGCTCACGCTTTTTGGAGGGCATCCGGCTCTTAGGCTGTCCCGAGAAGCAGCGCAGACATTAGCACCCAAAGCAGCACTTGCCATACCCATCTGGAGATGTAGGAGCTGGCCAGCTGGAGCACCTCCCTTACCCTGCCTCCTTAAGGCACCGTGTATGACTACTGCTCATCTCCCTTATGCCCTGAGGCAGCAAAGAAACATCTACCACTGGTTGTGACAGGTGATTCAGCAGGAGCTCGGGTGACTCATTTAGCTACCGAGGAGATTAAAATCAATTCCTGCTTCAGAGAACAACAAACTGCCCTTTCGTGTCACCCATTAATCTACAGCAAGTGCTGGGCTGGAAAAAAACAGCCCAGAATTGTTAACGTGCCCACGAGAGGGAGCTCATAAATTCCACAAATGCGACAAGGACGTATGGAAATGGACCAATATAGATATTTTAAATTCAATTATTAGAAAACAGATTATTGTTTTTTAATTCAAATCAACTTCTTTTGCACTTTCTGAAGTTTTTTTCCCCTGAAGTTTTCTGAAGGTGTTAGTAGATTTACCAGACAAGTTGAGGCAACCATATTCAGTCCTCATTTGTGATTATTCTGTTGTACTTTGGTTAAAATTTAACCAAATTCTGCTCTTAGACAAAAAAAATTATAAACTCCTGGAAAATACTGAAACCTCAGGCATGGCCAATAATTGAGCATTGACTCAGCATATGTGTGTAACCTTCCTTTCCCTGGAAAATAAATATATATATGTATGTGTGTCTATATATGTATGTATATATATATATGGGGGATGTATGCAATGCTACTTCCATTCCTTTTAAACTCACGTGGAGCTCCGGAGGAAGGATGAAACTCAAAGGGCCCCCAGCCTTTATTTGTCTCTAGTGACGCATTGCAAAACAGCTATCCGGAGAGCACATGAGAAGGCGGCTCTTACCGACAAAACCAGCCCGTAAATGGCGGACAATAGAGATACTTTTTTCCCGAGCCAGCAGGTCTTTCCGAGCTGCCCACGGGGAGATGATAGACTGTCCTCAGGGCTGTGTGCCAGTGCTGGACAGCGGAAGCAGGACAGAGCAGCAGTGCAGCACGTATCCCGTGTTTCATCGCTCAGAGGACCTCTAGGCTAACGTACTTTTCATAAATCATAGCCACAAGTTTAATCACGCATTAAGAAATTGAAAAAAAGTCACAACTCTTTACGAATAGCAGAGAGAGACTGTGCAGCTGGTATCATGATAAAGGAATCATTTCTGGTAATTAAACAGCAGTTTAAAACTGGTTTTATTGGTGGTGGTTTTTTTTTCATCGGTTTTTTCCTTCCTCTGTTTTATGTGCTGGTGATGCAGGTTAGCTGAATGTTTTTTCAACACCATATACATTTCTTGGGGTATCTTGGAAAGGACAAATGTTCTTGAAGCAAAAGAGTGCAGTAGTCGTCAACTTTTCGCATATGCGTGAAACTCGAGTAATTTCAAAAGCGTTCTTTTTTCAACTTAAGTTTCTAAAAGAACTAATTGGCTTCGCCCTGAGATTATTCTCTTCTATGTGTCTGATATATTTCCCTCCCTGACATTCCCTGTTTGCTCCTTGTTTGCAGTGCAGCTTGAAGATCTGGCTGGCTTACGTGTGATTCCCAGCATGACAATGTTACTCAAACGTCCTTCTGTAAAGAAGGAACCATTGTGGTGTTATATGTCTATTTATTGAACAATCAGGAAGATGCCTTAAAAGCCTTTATTTCCTCTGACTGCAGCCTCCACACAAGACAGTAGACTCATTAAACAACCATTTGAATGATACACACTTAGGGGTGTATTTCCCCATCTCCTGCCAAGCCAAAAAGATTCTCAGTGTGTTTTAGTCTGATGTGGCTGAAGGTTCTGAAACGGGGCGGAAAAAGGCAGGCTTCACAACTGCTGGCAGCGAAGGAAGAGAGGGTGGATATTCTGAGAGCTGAGCAAAGCTTGGAAAAGCTGCAGCTGAAGAGAGCTGAAGTTCAGCCGGCTCTAACCTGTCCCGACGCCTAGACCGCTTCGTGTGCCCTGTTCTGATAATAGGCAGAAGCTTGGGTTGTCTTACAGCACGCAGCCTCTGATGCATGGTTACGTTCATGAGATGTGTGGTGTCCCAGCGTCCGGGGGCCAGAATAGTCCTTCCTTTCGCCTACCTCATGTTGCCATAGCGTAGACATGGATACAGCTTGTTGCAGCAGGTTCCTCTGCCCCCCAACCCATTTGCTCCTTCTCCTGTGCCTGTGCGGTGGCTTCTAGTGACTTGCCATTTAGCTGCATCCCTGAATTCATCCCCTCCATTAAGCAGATTCCCATCTGGTTTCCCCAGTCAGGGGAAAATCAATGGATTTGTCTTCTGCTGTGTAATCTGTAACTCCCATTTGCATGAACAGTCCGGTGAGACTGGATGAGGCAGTGTAGAGCATCCAGGTGGTTGTCATTTCTTTGTCATTCAGGATTGACTTCTGCTGATTAATGCCTGAGAAATTACTTGAACTTTTTGCTAAGAAAAATGTGCCATGTTGGTGGAATTTTCAATCTTGTTCAAATGTCAGGCAATCTGCTTGCAGAAATTAGCGTTCTCATCTCTTGACTTCTCGACCTTAATAACCAACATAAATATCGAACCAACCTTTTAAAACTGAGATTACTCATTTAAATCCAATTGGAAAAGATGGTGATGGTAAGAAGACAAATGTCAAGGAATTTGGGGGGCCGAGTTATATTTGTCAGACACGTTAGACTTTTAAATCTGTCGATTACAAGTTTGGAGCTGTTTGTGGAGATCGGTTGCGTTGGCCTAGATGTTATAGGTTGATGTGAGCTTTTGTATTTCATTGCAAAATGCGCCGTTAGGATGGAACAGCTTGTGCTCCTCTGTTTCTGGTTGCTAAGTACCCATTCTTCACAGTTGTACCTTGAGGTAGAAATTTAATAACCCTGCGATGTTTACTCTCTTTCCTACAGAGCCACAAGATTTCTAGTAATAGGAAGAATTATATATCTTTAAGGTCAAACTGTGCTTTAATCGGTCTAAGTTGGACAGAGAGGTATTATTGGACTGGGTTCCCAGTGGGTCTAGGGTGATATGCATGCATCGAAATTAACTAATGTTGGCCAGTTAAGGTGTTGGCCTAATATTAATCTGACCCTTTGGGAAGTGCGCTTTTGCGGACAAATACTGTATTGGAAGGAAAGGGAATGACAGAGAGAGAGAAAAAATGTGATTTTAAATTCTAAATCACTACCTTTCTTGGACTAATAGCTTATATCTCTGAAGATAACTTGCCTTGAAGCTTAAGACCTGGGCAGATATCAACGCTGTTACGTAGTAACTGCAAAAAAACCCCCTTGTCTTTCTGAAAGAAAAAGTCATACCATTCCTATTGCGATGAATGTAAGGGATCCGTGCTTTTGGATCTGTGGAAAGCCTAAAAGCCAGCTACAATTTATGTTCTGTTTCCTCCTATTAAGAGCTCTAACTCTGTTGACCGCAGCTGTGGTGTTGTGGAATTTAACGCTCTTACATTGATGGGGATTGGGCACGTCAGAGTGGAAGTTATCTGCTGGTTTGACTTCTCAGTTACTTAGGGAGATACAGAGAACGTCTGTGTGGTCGACAAAATGGGAGTGTGTCATACAAGGTGCCTGTTTGCTGGATGAAATCTTTACCCTGCTTAATAAGTTAAGATGGTGCCTTTGACACCTTTCCTGTCTAGAGAATTTTAAAAAGTTTGCCTCTCCCCTGGACCTTCACGGTTGCCCTTGTGTTTCTCGTGAGCTTAGCCAAGAATCCCACTTACAAAACTGTTTGAAATCTGAACATATTCACATCTGGAGCTGGCCAAGGACACTCTAGTTTGAGCCCGCCTTTCCTTATGTTCTCGTGTATCAAAAAAGTGCAGTCTATTTCTCCCCTACATATTCGCTAGTTTTCCAAATTAAATTAGAGCGAGTCTGCTTTTTTTGGTTTGCCTCAAAATCTGTGTGACAAAATACTCCCTAAAGGAACCAAGAGGTTTTTTGTTTTGTTTCTCAAGATGAAACAAGGGAACAAAGGGCCATCTTGCAATGCAGGGTTCTGCAATGGAAGAACCACGCATTGCCAGAAGGAGGAAAACACAGTGCTCCAAACAGAATGAGACAATTGTGCTTGATGAGCTGTGCATTTAAACATGACTGTCTTCAAGCAGAGTCAAAACCCTTGTGAGATATTTGAATTTCAGCAGAGTGCTCTTCTATTCTTTTCCTGTGTGTTTCTTTTTTCCTCACAGACTCTCTTCGCTCTCATCTGAAGAGTTTGAGATTTTTCTAGAAAGCCGACAATGAGTTCCCGTTCCAGTTTGTTACTGAGCACCTCAGAACTATGGGAGGCTACATAGGAACACTGTGCGGGTGTACTTACTTCATGTGGGTAATTAACTGCCTCAGCTCCATTTGGACTTCTTTCAAACTGCAGAATTATTTAAGATAATGATAGATGATCAGGTATTTTCAGAGAAAGGTTAATAATAATGTACATCTACCGGTAGCAATGAAATTCTTAATTTCCTGCCTGGGTTTGCTCCAGTGTAGGACTGTGGTTTTGCTATCTGAAGTAGGATATTGTGGTAAGCATGCAGTGTGCCGTCAGCCCTCCATGAAGGGGCTGTGTTCAATACTCAATATAATTTCTAAGAACCCCATCCTAGGGAACACTGTCAAAGCCTTTTGCAGGGCTGTCCCGTGTCCCAGAGGAAGGGAAATTCATGGTGCCTTTTCTCTCGCCAAGTAAGTTCTTCATCTTGGGAGATCTTTGCAAGAATTTATGATAGCTTGAAACGGTCCCACTTTGGGTGATTTGGTGAGGTGTTTTATATCTCAGAATAGGTTGAGCACTTCCTTTCCTCTGAGACAGTGTCTAAGCTTTAATTGGAGATGAGATAATAATTAAGGTGATCTTTTCCACTCCAGCAATCAAAGCAGCTTTCCAAGCCCTTTTTTGAAGTAGTGTCTATGAAGTACTTAAAAGCTCATAAACACAGCAAAGAGTTAAAAATAACTACTGTTGTTTCCTTATTGCTTTTTTCCCCAGCGCCTTGAATTGCATGTTCTAATCTTCTGAATCTCTTCTCATAAGCCCTTCCCACAAATTTCCTTTGCACGCTGTTAAAAACGCAGTCTACTGCTTTACCATCATATCCTCACACCTTGCCGTATATTGGCTCATCTTCATTACAACATCTTTAACTGTAATTTGCAGCTGATCTTTTAGGCTTCCCTGTGGGATCAAAGACTATTTCCTAACTATCAAAATAAATCGTTTCTCAAAAGCTTCCTTCCCTTGCTGTGAATTCAATGCCCCCACAGTGAGACTGATTTATTAATTAATTTCTTTGCCATTCTGTTTTTTTTTCCCCAAGATGATCTATGTTGCTTAACTTACAGATGCAGATGGCAAGCAGTGTGGACCTACGCTTTGCTTATTATATGCAGCTGGGAGAAGGAGCAGAGATATGGGTCCTGAGAAGCTCACGTTCACTTATGCCATACCTTATTTTCAGCGCAGGCCTGGACCAAGGGTTGACCTGTAGATTAGAAACATGGTGTCCTGAGGAAAATGCATGTTGTGATGGGAAGAAGGGAGAAGTAAGCCATTTCCGCTGAATGAATGAATTTATATTCTCTGTGTTTACCTAACTGGTGTGCAGAAGCCAGGCAAATCTACCATCTAATCCTCTCTTGAGAGAGATGCACAGAATAAAGACCGGCGTTAGGCTGTAAAGAAAAAGAGCAGTGACTTGGATCAATCCAAAAGCATTTACGCACTCTGAACAGCAGAGATAAGAACAAAAGTGATAAAGAAACCTAAATCCCACATCAACAGCACAATATTAGAAGGGTGATTAAGATTATGGGCCTAAGGGAATGTGTACATTGCAATACTGAACATGGAGTACTTACGTTTTAGGCTACCTAGAAAAATTGGCAGGCTTGACTGACCTATGCAGGCTCTGTGTAACGCATCGATGAAGCGAAGGACCACAGACTGACAGCCATCGGTGTTGGGATGCTGTGCAGGTAACTGTCTCTAGAGCCTTGCCTCGCGCTGGGGCAAGGGCTGCATGGTGGGGCTGTCTGGCAAGCTGATTTTCACTAGCCTGGACAATAATCAATTTGCCTGGTGGATAAGGGGGCAGCCCCGCAGCATGCAACCAAGCGGCGGCAGCAAAAGGACACTGCTTTGGAGTGAAGTAAGCTTGGATTTAAGTTTTGACCCTTGGTTGCAAAATGTGCTCTTTGTGGCTAACAGCCCTCCAGTTAATACAGCCCACATGGCTGGTTTTTTCCCCCCAAATTCCGCTCCATATCTGCACAAAATTTTGCTTTTGATGAACCTGTGCAAATTCTAGTGCCAATTACTATTCATCAACTTCTTAGATCCTTTATGCAAATGTGCATGTGCCGTACCCTGGTCGGCCCTATTTATAACTGAATGCTGCTTCTTTGTACTTAAATGCTTAGATATGGCAGCCAAGTGCAATTAGGTAATTAATTAATTAGCCAAAGACTTTTCACCTCTGGTGTCTCACACTTCAGCTTTGCTGTTCAAAGAGAGAGCAAGGGAAATTGTTTAGATTTCTAAGGAGGCTGGAGTAAAACTGTTCTGAAAATCTACTTTCCAGCGTTTACTATACACTTGAATGACAAGTTGAAGCCAGTTGGCAGGTTTTTCTCCAAAGAGATGACAAAACTGATAAAGTTTTATAAGCTCCCACTCCATATTTCTGTTTCTTGTGACTGTTCTTAGAATGAAGGTTTTTTGTGGGTGCTAATTATACCATTAAAATGTCAATTATTTATGTCTTCTCTAAGAAAAATGCTGTAATCCATGTAAACTCCCTAACATCTCTTTGGATCCCAACAATGTGTCGGTGGGTAGGTGTGACCCACAGTGAGCGCACACTTGCGAGTCTATCTAAAGTAAGGAGAGCAGACTAAAGAAAAGAGGATGCAAGAAGCATGGCACGCTCTCTCCTCCCTCCCCTGACTGACTAGGCTCGAGTACACTCTCGATGTCAGCAAAGGGACCGAGAGGACATTCCCTGAAAGCCCAGCCGTGTGCTGTGATGGAAAGATTAGAGGTCTCTTGTTGTGCCATGGAGCCTGAGTACATGCTAGGGCCACAGCCTGCATGGAGAGACCGGGTTTTGCTCTTTCCTCTGGTCTGGATGAAATTATGTGGCGCATTTCTTGTTCCTTGCCACCACCTCTAAAATCTGGTGCAAAATAACGTCCCAGTATCATCAGAAAGGTAGGACGTGCTTCTAGTTCTTGGGATTGTCTCAAATAAGCCATCGCATTTGGTGTCTCTAACCCAAATTTCGTTAGGTCCTGAATTAGAGTCAACTTTCTTGTAGTCGCCTACTCTTCAGTCTCTGACCTAAGCTTGACTGTTGAGAATTAAAGATTTTTCTGCCATCCTGTCAAGTAAAATGGGTCATGAAACGATGCCAGATAGATACCTTAGTGTGGGCCTATGAGGTGTTTCAACTATTTTGGTAGGCTTAGGACTGAAGCCATGATTTACAGCCCTGTTTGTGACACAGATATCCTCTTCAGTTCCTGGGTTTTCTGTTTCTTATGTAGCTCTCCTGTTCTTACTGTATTTGCAGATGGTATCCCTTACTTGTGTAGATGGAAACACATGTGAATGATTGCTACATATCGATGTAATGAGGCTATTCAAAACGAAGTTATTGCCTTCACAAGCCTGGAAGATGATTTGAGTTGAGAGGATGGACCCAGATGAATGTGAGCTCCATCTTTTAAAACACAGGGAAGTATGTGCAAATTCTCAGGAGCAAAGAGCCTGAAAGGTAAGCCCATCATTTAGCGACTGCTGAGAGGCTACAGGGCTCAGCGAGGGGGCAGGGAACGGCAAGTTAATGACAGTATCTGTGTCCCTTGAGAGTGTTTGTGCTTTCTTCCGTTGCAATGATACACAAGCTGATTTCTTGAAAGCATGAAGTATGAAAAATAACTATTAGACACATTCACGTAATGGTTGCACGTACTTAATGACCCGCCTTCTCTTCCCACCTCAGACCTAGAGCAAACAGCAAGTCACCGAGTGGTTTGGAGGGGCATGGGGGAGGACAAGTGAGCGGCCACTTGCTGTGCAAAAGTAGGAGTCAGGCTGTCCTGTTGGCTGTCTGCCGTTCCAGCAGCCAGCCTGCCCTCCCAAATCTGGCGCTGTTTTACATCTAGCCTTCTTTGTGGCTCCTGCGGCACTTTCTGCTGCTGCAATGGCGCACGGTGTCTTGTGTCACAGGCACAAAACAAAGCATTTGCTACAAGAGAAGCGTCGAGAAGGAACAGCATTTTGAAACTCTGTGTTGTTAAAAACTGTTCAGCTGCTATCTAGAAAGGTGCAAAGGGACCCTGCTCTTAAGGATGAAAGGCAGGCACAAGGGCAGCCCGGAGAGAAGAAATATCGTCTTTCATTGACGTTTCTGGGTGAGTCATTCCCCCTTGGTCTGACTCAGCACTGAGCACTGCCGCAATCCCCAGATCATTTCCCAGCTGACACCAGTCACTGCCCAAGACAAAACATGCTCGGTCTGCGGGGCACCCTGATGGCTCAGCCAAGTGGCTGTGCTGGGGAGCACAGGGGCTGTGGGCCTGACCCTGGCATCCTTCTGCACCCGAGCACCCAGCAAAAGTCTTGTGAAGCAAGTGCGTAAGTACCCTGGTGTCTCATGGCCTGCGTTCCTAAGAAAGCGTGGAAACACTTTTCTGAAACCTTCTAATACAAAATCAAAGCCTAAATCAAACCATTACCTGGGTTTTCTAGAATTTGCTTGAAAAGCTTAACAGCAAAATGCCTAAATGAGACGGGAAAATCTTTTTCTGATGCATAAACGTGTTGCTGCTATTTCCAAGTAGCAATCTAGATCTTTCCCATTTGCCAAGAGAGGCTGTCTGCATCGTGCTGCGAACCGCTACCCAGGGAGGCTGCGCCGGCTGCCCAGCTCCTGTACGGCAGGAGCTGCTCTCGCGCTTCAGCAGTGCCGTTGCTATGGCTTTGCCCCAGTGCAAATGAGATCAGAAACTGGCTCCCTGCCACTGTATATGGTTTTTGTGAGAACTGAACTGAATTACGCTTGTCGTTATTTGCTTGGGGTTTTTTCCCTAACAAGAGTAACAGTAGCACTGCTCACTGCTCAAAATCCTCACCTTGAGAAAGAGGCGATGTTGATCTTTCCTTTAGAAGGGAAAACTAAAGGAACTAAAACAAATCAGAGAACCAAACAGTCCCTAAATCTGGACACTGTGGCTCAAGGTGTGTTTTCAGTGCTTTCATCTTCAGTGGCATGTTTAGTAACTACTGTTATTACTTGGCTAAGCAGAGGGCTCGGAGGCAGGAGGTCCAAGACTGACTCTCCAGATCTGCCACAGAGATTCTGGGTAGACCAGGGTAAACGGCTGAATCTCCCGATGCTAGTGCTCCCCTTCCAAAAACCAGAAGTAACTGTGTGCAACTTCTGCATTTTGGCTTTTCAGGTGGCATTGATGAGGCCTGGTGTGGCTCTGCAACAGCCCTCTGTCAGGAGTATCTGGGGCAAAAATCTGTCTGATTTTTAAATTGGTAAGTGTATGAGTGGAGGTATGTGATGTAGGTGTAAGTACAGTAGCAAGGAGACAGACCTGATGCACAAAGAACTTTTTCCTATCCCCTATCCCCTTCTCTTGTGTGGATGGGAATATTTTTTGGAACAGGGCTTTTCCTTTCCCTTATGTTATATGTGGCACTTGTATACTGAATGTGGCCACGTATCATATGTGCACAGCATTCAGAACTGGTGTGCTATGACAGAAATAATTGGGCTGTCTGAACAAAATCTCTTCCTTTTAAAATGTTGCAATGTTTTCTGAAGAAGTTAAAATTAAAATGCATTCATAAATGTTGTGCCTCTAGCGTTCTTCATGTGAAGGGGTGTCTTCCTGTAAAAGAGTTGTCTTTTATTTTCACTATCCTTTTATGGAGGTTTAAATTATCTTGAGTTATTCAATAAAACCCACAAAATTGCTCTTTATGCAATTACTCAGAGAGAGCGTTCCATTATGTGACAGTCACACAACCACATAATATCCCTTTCATCTATAACTTTCTGTTACTTTTGCCCACTAAGTGTCTGAGAAGGTAAGGCAAGTTTAAAATATTCCAATAGACTCATGCTGGCCTGGGTGCTGCTGATGCCGAGGAAGAAAGCAGATTTCTGCATGGTCCAAAGAGGCCTATTTGTTAGGATAAATAATGTGGATGTGCCCCGTTGCCCTAAATGGGATTCTCTGATTTGACTTGCTTTTCTAATTTCAGAGCATCTCGTTTCTTTTCTATCCTGAGCACTGACCTTCTGATGGGCGATTTTTCCAGCACTCCGGTACGCAGAAGGTGTGATGATGGCACCAAGCATTTGAGACAAACTTTTGGCTAAGGACTCAGTGTGTTTTCAGGAGCACTTAAAGGTGTGAATTTGAGGGTCTTGTTTTTGGAGCCTGGTCCTTACGGGTCCTGTATTCTTTGATGGGTCAGACTCTTTTCAGTCCCTCTATGCCTCAGTTTCCAGCCTATAGAAGGAAGAAACCAGCATTTCTCCATCCCAGTGCAGTACTGTGAGCATAAATATGTTAAAAATCATGAAGCACTCCAATACTATGGTAATGGAGGCTATATAACAAGGATGGGCAGAGAGCCAAGAAAGCTTTTTACATATTTCAATTTAGTTTTTGAAATCTGATGAGATTGAGCCAAGTCCTTGATGGTATAAAGCAGAAGTTTCACTGATTCATTGGGAATCAGGCTGGTTGAAAATTTTGTAGACACTTCTATGATTAGAGCTTCCTAGACTTACAGACGCGTGAGGAGAAGACTTTCCCGTGTGACCCTGCGCGTGGTGCTCCAGCAGTAGATTGTCAGAGCTGGTTTTCTCATCCTAGACTCCGGCGAGATGCTCCAGTATATGCACCTGCTGTGCTTGGTCAATAGGAGCTCATAGATTTATTAAGTCTTGAAAAGCCCACAGGAAGGAAAAAAGGTTGAATATGTAACTACCTCTGAAAAGATGGTATTTTAAGGTATATCAAAGCTTTCTTTAAGAGAGACAGATTACATTTTAACTTTCTATGTCTGCAGGCTGAACTCTTTTCAGCCTAAGATCCATTAAAGGGCTTATTGTGCAGAGCTGGCTGAATGAATGGTTTAATGAGAAACAGTCAAACATAGCAGAAAAAACATGATAAAGGTGCAGGTGCCCCAGCAGGGCTCTTTGAAGTCTGACTCAACTTTGAAGTGCTCTTTAGGTTTTACTTTCACCTTCCAGCAAGCCTCCTGGCTGGCAAGGAAGATTTTCTACCTCAGAGCTGTCTGTAGCCTGGTTAACGGCTGGCAGGTGGGTGGTGAGGGGATCAGAGCTTCCTTAGCGCTCAGGGAAGGCTGCAGAAGAGCTGTGCTGGCATCTCAGTTCTTTAGAAAAGCTCCAGAGCAGTTTGGAGTAATGTGGCTGTTGAAGTTTTTACTGACTTTAATACAGCTGCTAAAAAAATTGAGATTAAAATAGGTTCTCCCCAATGCACTTAATAGATCAACTTCATTTTGGGGGACTTCTGGGTTTTGTTTGAAGTTTGCAAAGCAAACTGCTCAGTTTAACTGCCTGATTAACCACTGATTAAAAAAACAGAGGCTCATGGCTACGTCTACCACGCCTCTCCCTGCAAACCTGTGTCCTTTTAGCACGGCAAGTGCTGACGGACTTTGCTGGATGTGCTGATTTGAGCTGTTTATGGAGCAAGTAATTCTTGCTGAGAGGGCAGACTTCTTTCCAGGCCCTTCCACTGATGCCATCACCGTGGCACGTGGGCCCGGGTTGCTTTGCTGCTCTGCTTCATGCAGGTGCAACAACAACTGTAGCTGTCTTTGAATAAAATGGTAGCTGAGAAAGCGAGTGATGGATAGATATGCAGAGGACAGTAAGAAGTCAGGCAGACATCAGTGCAAATACGTAGTGTGACTGTCTATTTATCAAAATCTCCAAGGAGTGAGATTTCCCATTTAGCACGAGGTTTAATGCATAAAAGGGACGCATTATCCATCATGATAATGCACATATCCAGCATGATATGTGCTCCAGCCGTCGTGTAGCCCCATCAGTGCCGCCAGGAATCGAGCTGTGATTTCCATCTCTCCTTTCCAAAGGCTCAGAATAGAGAGATAAATAGGGATGAACGGTTGCATCCATGAACCCCATTTTCTTTCTACTTCCTTTCTGCTACTCAGGTTTCCACTGGAATCCCATTTAAATTGTTAATTTGGTACTCAGCCCGTGGAGAAGGTGTGAGCCACGTGCACGGAAGCTGTAGGTTGCTCTGAATTTTCCCAACCCTCCCAGTGGAAATCAGTGCTTGAACCCAGTTATGAAACCTAATTTGGTGGCAGAAAATAATGGGTTAAGAGGGCCGAGGTCATCTTATTTTGTGATTAAGAAGAGCGTGAGATCTGAAGAGGCGGTGGGAGTCTCTCCTGTCCTGCATGGAGGCTTTCAGCCATCTGCTTGCGAGAGCTTGTCCTCTGCAGAGCTCCAACAGGGCGCCTGCAAGATGAATGAGGATGGAGGAAAACACACCTTGTTCCCATTCCCCCATGAAGATACGGCTCTTTCCAGCTGGCATACCGAAGGAGAAAATACCGTTGCCGATACCTTAGGTGCCTGCAAGCTGAAAACTCAGAGAACTTAGTAGTTACGGAGAAGGAAAAAAAAAAGAAGATAAAAGGAAAAGCTAGAACTCATAGAGGGGGAGATGATTTTGTCCTGCCAATTTATAGGCAAACCAGGAATTATTCCTTCCCTGAGCCAAAAATATAAGGAATGAAGTAGTAATGTGTTTTTCTTTTATCAGAATTACAATGGTAGAAATTATTTCCAAATACACTCATAGAGAGCGATTTTTTTTTTTTTTAAATGTTTCTTGGAAAAAAGAGAAAACAAAACATTTTCAGGAGGCTGTGATCAGAATAAAACACTAAGGATAGGCATTATTTTTGATCACATTTACAGGTTTTTCATTCTGTACGTAAAACAGGTCTTTGGAGTTTTCCTGCCTGCAGAAAACGAAGCTCTCGGCTGTCTCTGCCGTGTGCCGCCTTCGCCTGACTCCCCGCGAGAGCAAGCGCTGGCTCTGACACACGTGGCTCTGCGGAGCTCCCTTCCTCCACAGAAACAAAGGTCTGCTAGGGTTGCCCGCCGTGCGCGCGGAGACCCAGGGGATAAACCAGATTTGAAAGCGGGTCCATTTTCTTGAATCACTTGCACCTGAATGGAGCTACCTGAGCACGTGCCAGCAAGAGATTCCTGGGCATTAGGCACTGCCTAGACTTGTGCCTCTTATCCTCATTGCTTCGGTGGTGGCCTGTTTCTTAGGAACAAATATTCACTTCTGGCTCTATGTCAAGAATATTCTGTGTCTTGAAACTTTCTCTCTTTGATGGTGAAAGATACGTTACAGTTAACCTTTAGCATGTTTGATTTTTCCATGAACTTTTTATGTGCAATTACTCATAGCTCCGTGTGAGAATACTTGTGTGTGTAATAAAAGCCGTTAGATTCCTTTATTTAACTCAGTAAGCATTCATCTAAAAATTTAGATTCATGTCTTTACCTTAGGAGAAAACGGACTTCATAAATTGCAGCCTTTGATGTAATCAAGTTTCCAAACGTCTTCGAGATCAAACATAAATCATTTAGTCAAGCCTGTGGTTCTTCAGTTGGGTGTTGAATGATTGTGCTTTAATCTAAACCCTCTCAGGGCCAGAGTTTTGGTCAGAGGTATAAACAAATGCTTGCTCATCTTAGAGCAGAAATGTTTGTCACTGGATAAAAGTTAGAAAATGTTAAAATGCAAAACCAAACTAGCAAACAAAAAAAAAAAACCCCAAAACCAGAAAAGTGTTTTCCTGCCTAATTGTGATTTTATGCGTAATAAAAATTCTGCAGATTCTGCGACCCATAATGATAAAAGTGTTTGCTCCCACTGAATAGGACAAGCTGGGTGAGTCGGTCAAAAAAAACCCACCAGAAAAGTGTTTTCCTGCCTAATTGTGATTTTATGCGTAATAAAAATTCTGCAGATTCTGCGACCCATAATGATAAAAGTGTTTGCTCCCACTGAATAGGACAAGCTGGGTGAGTCGGTCATTCCCTATTCCCTACAAGCCAGGTTTGCGAATTCAGGTCGGCTGCCAGCAGTTATTTACGTCCTGGTGCTGACAGGTAAGCAGAGGAGAGGCGTTTGGAGGTGCAGGCCACCGGGGCTCTTCCTCAAGATGATTACCCCACAGGCAGCAGAGCAGATAATGAAAAACCTGGCAGGGAGGGTTGGAAGTGAGAGCAGTGCAGGTTTACCAGTGAGTCACAGTGTAATGCTGGTAGCAGCATGGTGCTTGCGTGGTGTGTTTGTGGCAGGATGAGTCAGAGCACGGAAAGATAAAGTTACGGGTTCCTCAAGCTGGCTGTGGTGGTTAGCGCCCGTCTCAATACTGCTCTGTGCGTGTCCTGGTGCTGGCTCTTCAGAGAGGGTGCAGCTGGGGAGGTTATTTGTTAGGACACTTGGCCTCCGAGCTGGCTGGACACAAGCAGGCTCTGCAAGGGAAGCGGGTATCACTGGCTTTAGCTTGGCTCTGGACCTGGGCTGACCACCCTTGGTGAGATGTTTCCGCTTCAGACCTGCTTTGCAGCACAGGCGGAGCCAACTTACTTCTGTCTGCACAGCAGCTGTCAGGTATTTCCCCAAAGAAGTGGAAAATTCAGACCAACACGCATCCTGCTTTATCTGTCCCTCAAAATAAAGCTATTGGGACAGAAAGGCACAAAGCTGGGGGGAGGATGATACAGAAGCAATATCAACACTGTCCCTGATCCTTCACCACTTCTTTTACAGCCTGGACACCACTTGGTTAGGAATTTGAGGTGACAGTGTTTCTTGCCTGCATTTCTGCGTACCATCTACCAGTGGTGGTACAGGGATGAGGGATTGCCCCTTTACTCACGCAGCATGTCACAAATGCTACTGATTTTCTCTTTACAGCCTCCCTCCCGTCAGAAAGGCAAATACTGCTTTTCTAACCAGTAAAAGAAATAGCAGTTAAGTGGATATACAGCAGAAATTGGTGGTAGGAATAGAGCTAGAGCACCTGGGCATCACTCTGACAGCAGTACTGCCCCTAGACTTAGATACACCAGAGACAGTTGCCCGCTGGCCAGTGAGCATCACGACTGACGGTGCAGGATGGGGCTGTGGTCAGGGTATTCTTTCCCCACGAAGCTCGCAGGGCTGTTTTCAGTGTCCTGAGCCGTTCTGCTTGTTTCTCTCTCGCTTGGGCAGAGCGGGCTGCTGAGCCCGTGTTGAGATGCTCCAGATCTCATCCCCTCCCCAATTTCCTCTTGGCTCCTCTTGTCACCCCCTGTGCCCATGGCCACAAACACCAGAAATCATCCTTGGCATGCCAGGGCTGTACAGCTGCAAGAAATTCCCTCGGGTGAGCTGGGTCATAAACCGGGCGATACGCACTTAATCGAAGGGTGATTTCCAAGGGGTCCCAAAGAGGTTTCCGATGCAGCTGTTTCCCTCCTGCCCCACACCCCGATTCTGCTGGAAATGCTCACCTATTATTTACGCCTTGCTGGAAAAGGTAAGCTGGGGAGGTAGGGCACGAGGTGACGTGCCACGCGGAAGGACCGGGGCTGCCTCATTAGTGCCTCTGGCTGGAGCCGCTGCTGCTCTGCCTCCCTGTTGCTAAGGAAGGTTTCTATGGCAAAGGCCCACCAAGAAAGTGAGAATTAGAGAGAGTTAATGTTCTAAACAGATGAGCTTGACATTGTGGGCAGCTGGCTTCTTCAGGGGAAATAATCTTCTGGAAAGGAAGTCTGGCCATCTCGGATGCTGCGCAGAGTGGGAGGTGCAGCTGGCGCGTTTGCCAGTTTGTCTCGTTTTAATGTTGGTAGTTTGTGGTAAATGCAACCTCTGAAATTAAATGTTGATTGAGAGATATTCTCATTATAGGCGTGTTCTTGTAGGATGATGAGCTGCGGACTTCAGTCACACAGGTAGGGCTTCAGCCACTCCCCAAAATCTCTTGCTGTCCTGTAGGCATCTCCCCATCAGCTGAAGTAGAGAGTGGGGAGGCAAATGTGGCTTGAATCCCCTGGGAAAATATACACTGGTCAAACTGGAGCTCTGACTACACACGAGAGACACCCAAAAGCCCTGGCATCCCTGAGGCCTACTGATACCTAAGACCTGTGGAGCACCTTCCTCAGCAGCCTGGAATGGTCCCACAGCGGTGCTGGTCTATCTTCTGTCTGTGCTGCAGAAACCCAGAGGTACTTATGTCTCATCCCCAGTGCTCTGGGTTACTGGTGGTACCACCAGTGTTGCCTTTGGGCATGCCAGCCTGGTGTTTGGAGCACTCTGCAGGAGGCAGCTAACCAGGTCCTGGCTCTCCCACACCTTCCCAGGGTTGAACACCCAGTACTTCTTCTCAAGAAAGCATTTCACCCTTGTTCCAGGTCGAGGTAATCTGGGAGGGACAGAGCTCCTGCACACGGGACCATGCGCTGTCGGCAGCGGCAGGTCCCTTCGAACAGGTAACAGAGAACGCAAGGACACTTGGCTCTCTAGATGGTGGGCAAGACGTTCACCTGGGGTTCGGTCCTGCTTTGGAGGAGCATTGTGGTCCATCTGAGGCCTGTCTGCTGCATTTGCAATTCACTGCGAGGACCTGGCGGTTGATTGTTTGATGAATGGGGTTATATGAAGTGGCTGCCTGGGACAGCAGAGGACCGGGCTCGGTGCAGGAGGAATCCCCCAGTGCTACAGCTGGCGTTGCACGAGACCTCAGGCTCCAGCAAGCGTGGTGTGCCCGACCAGCATCAGTATGCTGGATGGAGCTCTCTCAGTCCTTTCATTGTTTTATCAGGCATTCTGTTAGGTGTGGAAAATGGGCAGATCTGGGTACAGCTTTAGAGACAGGCTTTCACGCAGCTGGACAGCCCTTGCAGGCAGGAGCTAACCCCGTATAAACGGGACTGTCGCTTACAGCTCTCTCGCTGGAAGTGGGGCTTCCGAGATCGAGGGGAGCTTCTTGACAGAGGGTATGTGAAATCTCGTGCTACTGCTACCAGTTTCCCTTCTTCCTTTACTTCTCAGCGCTGTCAGTCTCCCCCCTTTAACAAGCTTTACATTTGCCAGGGAAGAAAAATGCATTAGAAAATGGTATCAGCCACTTTTTGTGACTGCTCTGCTTGTCTGCAGCCTGCCTGCAGCCTGCCTGCTCTTTCAGAAAGCTCGAGCTAAGCTGCCAGAAGTTCTCCTCCTCACGTGGTGCTGTTCTGGTGATTTTCTTTCCTTCTGCAAGCCTATGGAAGGTGCTGCTAATTCACTTACGGTGTTAACCTGGCCAGAGGCTGTTCCTCTCCTCCCTCATGGAGGCAGAGTCAGAAGATGAAATTCTTGAGGTTAAATAAGTGACCTGGTAGTTCTGTTCAGTGTTTCTATCTTGCTCTGTGATGCACGGATGGTGGTTGGCCTTTATGCAGCTGATTAGAAGAAAAGTGGTTAGAGAAAAAGCCTGCATTAAGGCCGGCTGCTATTTTTAGTCTGCGTGATGAGAGAAATACTGGCGCCACCGCCGTGCCTGCCCTCCAGCCCCCCCCCAGCCAAGGGAGGATGGAGGCAGGGGTAAGCAGAGCCACAGTACTTTTCCCACCCGCCACAGCGGCCTGCAAGTCCCACACGCTCTCTGCAAGAAGACATATCCCCGCGGTCAAGCCCTCGGTCCTGCCCCACCGTGCCGGTGTCCCTGCCCCGTGGTGCCAGATTGCACGTTGGGGTTGAGAGGCCTGAATGCCTCCAGTGTCCCGTCCCAGTGGTCTCACCACCGTGCTGCGGACCCAGCTCAGCCCCCCCCACACCCTTCAGTAATACCGCTTCGCTAGAGAAAGCATCTCCATCTAACGAGCCTTCAGCTCGTTCTCTTCTGCGCTGTGAGCAGAGGCTCTGCGGGTGAGCAGCTGGAAGGAGGCTGTCTCTGCCCGGCGCCTGGGGAGCCTCCGTGCTCCCTGGCCTCGCGGGGGAGAGGTGCTGGACCAGCACGAGCTCGTACAAAAGGATGCCCTGTGTTCCTGCTCTCACTGAAATTTAGGGATACACGCGCCACGATGGCCTTCAGCAACGTGAGAGTTGTTTGCCCTCTAAGTTGAAAGCGGAACTAACTGGCTTTTGGTGAATTTTCACACAAACTGGTACTGCTCAGAGGCTTTTCTTTCACACGCCTCTTGCACTGCTGCAGAAATCAGCGCACAGACATGAGTGTGGGTTCAGGGGCACCAGACTGGTGCCTCTTGGCTACAGGGACAGAAAGACGTTGCGCTCATATCACGTTGTCTGAAAGTAAGTTACCTTGCTACAAGATAAGTAAATCTTTGCCTAGAGAAAATAATTTTCTCAAAGTTACAAAGGACTTTCTTAAAATGCACATCCTACTCATTTCTCACACTCTCATACTCAGCTATAGACTTGGAAGGGGCTTAACTCGCTTCCTAAGTGGGAAAATTGCTGGTGGGAAGCACTTTGCAGTGTGTTGGTCTTAAGAGGTGCAATAAACTATTATAACGGGTGCGCTGATCCTACAGACTGTTCACGGGATGAGGACGGATACTGCATTCATGATCTACGCTCTAATTATTCTGACAGTGTCTTCGCCCAGAGATGCTTACCACAACTAAGTTATGATTTTTTTAATAGGCATTATGCATAATTTAAAGATGCAGCTTAAAGACATTACAGACTGCTGCCAGCGTTGCGATGCACAATCTGCAGAGGTTTACTCCCCATGAGATAATACTGTAGAAGTGACTTAGATCTCCTCCCTCAGTTAAACAATACTCTAAATGTCATCACTGTTTACACTATTAGTAAAGCACCCAGTAGCGATGATCTGTGCTCTCACAGTCCGCGAGCTTCTACAAGCAGCCAGCAGATTTACACTTTGGCGAAAACTGGCTCATTATCTCCAGTAGTAAAATTCCTCTCATAAATAGTTCTGTGTGCTCAAGCTGCAAAAGGAGTTTGCATATGCTGTAATGAAATCTATTTCCTAAATGCTCTCCTAAGTGTTTTAACATCCCTGATTCGTTCTCCTTCCCAAAGGCGGGTGCACCCAGGTGCTGGTGGCAGCCAGAGGCACTGGTGGGCTGCTGTTGTGGTT
>NW_008796078.1:142100-144990 GCF_000699145.1 Aptenodytes forsteri
AATAAGAATAAGAATAATAATAAGAATAAGAATAATAACTTCCAGTACAAGGCTTGAATACTACAGTGATGCTTAGGTTGATGACACAGTTAACTCTGTTTTTCAGCTATAATGATAATATGGGTTAATGTAATATTAGATAGATGAATAAAATGATTAGTTGTACTTTGTTTAAATAAAAGTTAATAGCTAAATGTGGATAAGCATAAGCTGGACATAGCCAAAGTGACAGGAGAGGGTGAAATTACTTGAGTAGCAATATTCTGGATGTATATAAAGGGAATTGTAGCAGATATGTGGAAGCTCAAGAATAGGAGGTTCCTTTCATCTTAATAAAAGATACTTAGGACCTGACTGGGAAACTTAAAAATCAAAAGGGTTGAAGAGATAGCTATTACAAATTCTGCAATGGGTAAATAAAGAAAAAACTGTTGAAGAGACTATTGGGACTGCGGAGCGGGATGGATTCGTGGCCGCTGTTGTGCTCGTCTCGATGCAACCGTAGGTATAACGGGAACGTAACGGGGAAAAGGGCAGCGTGTTGCTACAGCAAAGCAACACGGTCCGCCTGGTCAAACGGGTCTTCAGCAAATGGGGAGCTCCAAGCACCTCCCAGGCAGGCCTGGGGAGCCTTGCTTTGAGCTGTTAAGGCTAGTCTGCATTTCTAAGAGGGTTTCTCCTAATCCTGACTGGCTTAAAGTGGGGAACATGCCATGTTACGTCATTTCCACACACACAAGATCATTAACTGTTAAAACTCTGTTATTCTTGTTATACAGATAATTGTTCAAATTTGGCTCTGTCCTTGCCCTGGATGTCCATCCGCAGCACTGCGTTCCTTGGTCTAATTACGTGTTCCTTGAAACAGCGCTTCCTTACATCGGCTCCGTGTTTGCTGCTTTTAATGTCATTGATTGCTCATGTGCTCTGAGACGGGAAGGACAGGAGCTCCTGATCTGCCTTCTCTCTGCTCTTCCCGACCTGCTGCGCTTTGGTTTTGTTCTTTCTTTGCTGTTGTTTTGTTTGACCTTCCCCCCCCCCCCCCCCCCACCTCAAAAAAGAGCTGGAAACAAAAGCAGGCAGCAGAAAATGCAAGGCGGGGAGATAGCAGCTGTTTCTAAAAAGATGTCTAGCATCAACCACGCGGTAGCGGTTTCCAGTGCAGCCGAGGTAAACACGATTCAGTCAGGAGGATTTTTTTTTTTTTTTCCCCTTTTTTTCTCCTGTGAGATCCATAGCTCCTGGTTAAGCCTGGCCTCTCCCAGTCCCCAAACACCGAAACACCCTCCGTTCCCTCCTCCTGTCACTGAGCTCGGGGACCGGCTGCCATTCCTCCTCCTGCCGGGGGCAAGAAGGCGGCAGAAAGCGCCGTGGCAGTGAGGCCGGCCGGGCACAGCAGGAGCAGCCCATGAGATAGGCTGGAGAGGTGGGGACTTGTGGGGCAGCACGGGTGTGATAAGCCCTTTTTCCTGCCCTTGTTTCAAAGCACTGCTAGACATCGCCCTCCCTCCGCCCAGCCCGGGCCGTGCTGATGCTCCCCTGGCTCCCTGTCGGGGAAAACGCTTGGTTCCTGTTCGGGTACTCGGTGCTCCTGTTAATGGGTTTGTGCGTGGACGAGAAGACACGGGTCACAGCGGTCACGCATGGCCGAGTACCACAGGCAATCCCGAAAGCTGTCGGAGAGCCCCGGGGGGGGGAAACCCATCGCCCGTACAATTCAGAGAGCGGCTGTGAGTAGCTAAGGCACTCCTGGAAACCAGCTTTGAAAGTCTTAGAGGGAAGCCAGAAATAACTCCGTCTTTCCGTTAACGCCGTGGAACAATCACTGGCGATTGCACAGCTTGGGTGCATGAAAAATGAAGCTCCCCTTTGCCCGGTGTGCTCTGCCGACGAGAGCGGTCACCCCGAGCCCACCTTCCTGAAACAAAGCAGCGCTGCGCTGTACGTGTTTGAAATTTCTCGCTTGCCACAAAAGCCCTTTTTTCTCTCTGTGTGTGTGTACGTATGGCAACAGAAACTTGCAGAAGCTGTCATCCGTTTACCGGTAGATAGCTGCTGATAAGGCCAGAATAGATGGAGCAACGTCATACGCTTCCAGAGAGGGGCTGGCCCTCGGCTCTGTTGTTTGTAGCACAATTCTTTGCATTCAACAAGGAAGGCACAAAACAGTCATAGTTCGACTAATCTTACTAATCTTCTTTTAATGAATCCGTTTCAACGGAATTTCATTTCCACTTGCACGATCAACCTGAGAAAGGCAGAGAGCCCTGCAGAGAGAAATCGCCCCAGCAGAAAAATGGCTCTCGAGATCAGGCCTGGGAGACATGAGACAAGCAAGCAAACCAGATGAACGATGGTAACAAAATTGGAAATTGAAGAACAGTTTATGCTGCCGTCTCTCCTAAGTTCCCTCAGTCGTTCGGTGTGTGCCTGCGTGAGTGACTAATGGCGCAGAGGCAGCTGCTGCTGCCAACAGGAGCCGATATCTCATCAGGACTGGTACGGCAGCAGCCTGCCTCTTCGCATGCACTGCAAAACATCACGAGATGGAAAAGGCTGCCTGGAGTCTCTGGAATTGACCACATATGCTGGGTGCTTTTAGTTCTGTTGCTTTCTAATGATCCTCCTCTAGCTGTAGCTCCCTACCTACATGCAGAGAGCTCCCCAGGAGCCAGTCCTGGGACTGTCTGTCTCATCAGATAAACTCCCACTTGGTAGCTACAAGCATCCTGTTACAGCTACGTTGTTTTTAGCAAAATCTTGAGCAATTCTTCTATTACAAGTGTAGGAACATAATGAAATCTTTTCTAGATCTGTGGAAAGAGTTAGGAACCTAATGCCCAGTGTCGTGGTTTAACCTCAGTCGGCAACTGATAATAATATAATAATA
>NW_008796078.1:145305-148547 GCF_000699145.1 Aptenodytes forsteri
AGCTGAAAAGTCCTTGACTAGTGTAAGCACTGCTCAGCAACAACTAAAACATGGGTGCGGTATCAACATTGTTCTCATGCTAAATCCAAAACACAGCACTGTACCAGCGACTAGGAAGGAAATTAACTCTATCCCAGCCGAAACCAGGACACCCAGTTAAGACAGATTTTAACACACAATTAAAAAGCTATATTAGGAACAGGAGGGAGCCTTAGAGCTTTGCCTTAAGGACAGGACCTATTTCACAGACATAGTCTCTAAAGACCAGGACAAAGTCTGGGAGATATTGTCGGCGGTGGTGGACTCTCACTGAGCTCAGTGCAATCAGATTTTTCACTGTAAATTTCTCTGTAGGTTTTTATTAGCAGAGCACAGCTAGACAAGTGATAATGGACCCTGCTACAGCTCTGCAAAGGATGGAACCAGAATGTAATAAAATCAAAGTATTTTCCCAGTAACAGCAAATACTCTGAACCTCATCCAGAAAAGGACTTGTGAATCGTCTTATGGACTTCTGAAGTTGCTTTAGATACCGCAGAAACATTTGGTAACTAATTGGCCAGAGTACTTGCAGGTACCTTTAGTATTTCCACTTCTAGAAACTGAACTGAAAAAGCCAAGTCTGATACAGTTATAATCCCATTTTTGTATTTATTGTGTTACATGACCTCAGCCAAGAGCCGGTCAGCTGTTTCTGCCTGCGTGCACGTTGCGTAGCATCGTCTCTTGCTCAGTCTGTGGTCTCTTACCCGTTTTTCTGAGGTCAGCGTGGACCGCGGCACTGTGGGCTCAAGCTGCCCAGCAATGGACCTGTTTCCCTCCCGGACTGCCGTGGATCCTTTGCAGTAGCCCACAGACTCCTAGATGCCGTTTTCTAATTGCTGGCGTGGCCAGCTGGGGCTAGTGCAGGTGGGATGTGTGGGAAGCCCATGCAGAAAGGGTTGGGGGGGGCAGCACCTTGGGGTTGTCGAGTCACAGGCGAGAAGAGCTTGTCTTCCCCGGGGGAGCACGGCCGGGAAAGCTCGCGTGGTGGTGCGGGAAACCGGCCCTGTGGGTTTGGTTTCAGCTCGGGTGTCGCGAAGAAAACAACAGAGAGCAAAAACCTCCAGATTTTTCTGGAAAGCCTCCAGCCGTCTCTCTTTAGAGATAACACAGCCTGTTTTCTCTTCGGTGGCTCTTGTTTGCTAAATTACAGGCTTGGCTTTCTAACGGTAAGCCAGGAACGTAGGGACCAGTAACTGGACCAGTCTGATAGAGCAGGAACAGATGGATAAGCATCATGGATCAGGGTCCCTCTGGTGACGTTGGTACACTTGGCATTTGCCCCACCGAACTGCTGCGTTGCCCGCCCCAGTGAGATGGGATTCACCTCGCCAGCTGGGCTAGTGCAGGTGGGACGTGTGGGAAGCCCATGCAGAAAGGGTTGGGGGGGGCAGCACCTTGGGGTTGTCGAGTCACAGGCGAGAAGAGCTTGTCTTCCCCGGGGGAGCACGGCCGGGAAAGCTCGCGTGGTGGTGCGGGAAACCGGCCCTGTGGGTTTGGTTTCAGCTCGGGTGTCGCGAAGAAAACAACAGAGAGCAAAAACCTCCAGATTTTTCTGGAAAGCCTCCAGCCGTCTCTCTTTAGAGATAACACAGCCTGTTTTCTCTTCGGTGGCTCTTGTTTGCTAAATTACAGGCTTGGCTTTCTAACGGTAAGCCAGGAACGTAGGGACCAGTAACTGGACCAGTCTGATAGAGCAGGAACAGATGGATGAGCATCATGGATCAGGGTCCCTCTGGTGACGTTGGTACACTTGGCATTTGCCCCACCGAACTGCTGCGTTGCCCGCCCCAGTGAGATGGGATTCACCTCCGGGCTTGGAGGAGACACTAAAGTGCCCGGAAAAGGGTGAACTCACCAAAAGGGGCCTGCCGGGCTCGCTAGGAAGAGCAGAGAAGGGGAGGGATGCGTAGCCCTTTGGTGGAGCCAAAGCTCTAGCCGCTCCAGCCCTGCGAGCACACAGGAGATGCTTCACCAAAACGTCCCTTGGGAATTGCTTCATCTGACAGATGCGTGCACGCACGCGTAGATCTCCCGCAAGTGCTGTAGCGTCAGGTTGGACTCAAGAACATAACATTCTCTGCCGGCGCAGTAATCTGGCTCTGTGATTCATTTGTCTCATGACTCGGTGCTAGCATCAGAGCTACAGCAATTTCAGGTCTAGAAGAATAATTTGCATTAAAGTAGGTAATTGGCATCTCAACACTTTAATATATCCACTCACAATCACATTTTGTGTTGGAGCGGGTTATGCGGGGTCGCTAACGCCGCTCTCTGCCTTCCTTTTTGTGCTTTCTGCAATGGGCAGAAAAACATACTGCAATCAGAGGGATGGTCTCTGCAAATTACTTGCTAAATTGAACTGTATCCTTGAAATGAACTTCAGAAGTCAGCTGAACTGCTCTCCCAGCATTGCAAAATTGAAAATTATATCAAATTTCAAATCACAGGTGAAGAAAGCAAGCTGGCTTGTTCTGGGGAACAGAACTACGGTTCCTATATGCTGCAATCATTAATGATCCCTGTCAGACTTTTCTGGAATCACAATACTTTCCTGGAGGGAAGGATACTTTATTTTTGATGTAGAATGTTTAGCATTGGGCTGTAGTGCTGTCTCGATGTGTTTGTATGATATTTACTTCTTTGATAATTCTCTTGCAAGAAGGAACGCAGAATCCCTGTTACAGATGTTGTCGGCCACAGAAGCACCTGGAAAGAAGATCCTATTTTCTGCTTCCCAGGTTAAAAGAGGTGGATGATCTTTTCTTTTCTTGAAACAAGATATTATTTTTCCTGAAAAATGCAAGTCCCCTTTGAGTAAAGCAGTCTGCAGATTCCTGAAAAGGAAAAAAAAACCTCAGAAGCTAAACAGAAAGGGGATTTTCAGAAGAGAATATAGTCCATTTCATTTTGAGATGGTTCTTATCTTCAGCTTGTACTTCACTTTTATAGAAGAGCTTTAAAAACAACTTCAAGATCTGTATAAAAAATTGTGTTGTGCGAAATGTCCCCAGCCACTACCTTCTGTTTTCCCCAGACTTGGGTAATCACGAAGCTAATCAGGCTGGCGAAGAAAGAGAACTTTCAGAGCCAGCCCAAAGGCAGCGACCCGTGGCAGGGAAGGGTGCGGGAGCTTTGCCCACCGCGGCTGGGAGTGACTCTTGTCCCCCGGGAGCGCTCCCCCCCCCCCCGCCCTGCAC
>NW_008796078.1:148637-155770 GCF_000699145.1 Aptenodytes forsteri
CCCAGGTAGCAGCTCCCAGGGGCTTCAGCGGGAACGGCACGGGGCCTGCAGGAGACGGGAGAGTTGGGCCCTGACTGTTTACGCAAGGTGTATAAACACCTAATGAAGTGCATTAATGGGTTTCAGGGAGGCACACGAGCGTGTTCCTGGGGTGCCCCCTGTGAAACAGTGCTGCGTCTGACCTTTCCACAGGGGCCTCAGACATTGTCCCCTTTGGCTTTCTTACTTGGGTGTCGTGGTTTAACCTCAGTCGGCAACTGAGCACCAGCCAGCCGCTCGCTCACTCCCCCCCACCCACTGGGATGGGGGAGAGAATTGGAAAAGCACAAGTGAGAAAAACTCGTGGGTTGAGATAAAAACAGTTTAATAATTGAAACAAAATGATGATAATAATAATATGATGATAATAATACACAAAGCAAGTGATGCACAGTGCAATTTTATGTACTGAGCATGACGTCCCATGGTATGGAATGTCCCTTTGGCCAGTTTGGCTGTGCCCCCTCCCAGCTTCTTGTGCACCTCCAGCCTTCTCAGTCGGTAGGGCATGGAAAACTAAAAAGTCCTTGACTAGTGTAAGCACTGCTCAGCAACAACTAAGACATCGGTGTGTTATCAACATTGTTCTCACCCTAAATCCAAACCACAGCACTGTACCAGCTACTAGGAGGAAAATTAACTCTATCCCAGCCAAAACCAGGACATTGGGTCAGGGAAGGTGGTCCTCTCACTGCTGTGTCCCCACGCTGTGCCGGTCATCTACTGCCTGCTGCTCGTTGGGGCACGGGGAGGACGCGAGCTGTCCTGGGCAGGGACTGATGCTTACCGGAGATGCTGGATGCACGTGCATTTGTCACACGCTGAAAGACGAATAGACCCGTGGGATAATTTGGCTCTATGTAAATATTTGTCAAGACGGCTCGATGTGCTCAGTGAAGTCAGCAGAGCTGCGGTAAATTACCCCAGTACACAATGCGTCTGTTTAAAGAGTGCGAAGCCCAATGGTTTCAACATTTTCTTAGATTTGCCAAGGCGTAGCGACTTTGAAAGATGAGCTGTTTTAATGTAGATGCCCAGTTTTAGGCAGCCAAATTATTTTGCATTTCCAAAGGTCACAACATTTTTAGGAGAATAGCATTCCTGGCAATGGTTTCTTTTACCAGAAACTTGCATAAGTAGTGGAAGCACCGATTAGCCAGGGCTGGTGCCTTTCTTGTGAGAAAGTCAAGCTGAAGACCCATCTCCTGCTGCCCAAGTCAGATCTGGTGGCAGAACAGGTCCCCCCACACCTCACTCCTATCCCACAAATATCGAGCAGGGGCTTGCTTGCTCACTTTCTAATTTTTTTTTCCTGTCTGTAGCAACAGCTTAACTAAAGCACACGGTGTTTTGTATATCCCAATAGCCTTTTTTATAAGGGGGTGTGTGTGTGTGTGTATATATATGTTTATACACACACACACACACACTACAATTCCTGTGCTCACCCACCAAGAATTGATAAAGCAATGCATTCCCCGTTCCTTGGCTTTTGAAAGATGTAAAGTAAAAGAGCAAGCTATAAGTCCAACTGTGTACTCATAGGATATGTAGGAGGACAAATAATCATATATCTTGTCAGGCAAATGACTATTTAAATTATTTTTCCATCTCAACACATAGGAAGCCACAGCCACTGATAGGTACAACTCAATAGGTAAAATATGCAACTAGCCTAGAAATAGAGTACATCTATTTTCAGGTGCCACAAAACACACGTTCATCAAGAAGACTGTTAAAAAATTAATTTCCTAAGGACATCAGCATTAGACTGTTGAGGAGATCGAGTACTGGATAATGAATTGCGCAGGCAGAAAAGTGTGCTCTATAAAAGGTGAGCTACAAGGCAAAGTCATTTCCTTAGGAAAAAGGCAAATGTCCCAACAGTCTTGGTGTAGGATAACTAAATTCTGCTCTATCTTTGCAGTTTGATATGTGAAGTATGCGTTGTTTAAAAGGTCACATCCTTTATAAAACAGTCTGCTGCTGCTTTTGGCTGCTTCTTTGGAAAGGTGCTCTAGCACAGGAGTTGTTAATTTTAAAAAATATCCACAGTCCAAAGGTGAAGTCCCACTTTTTTTTCCATTCCGGTTATCTTAGCTGTAGGAGCTGGTCAGCAAGAATTTTATCAGCAATGAAATAGACTCAGAATTTATGACGAAGATGATTAAGGCAGGCTTACTGAGTCATGCACTCAGCTGAGCCAGGAGGACGGTAAATGGAAGAAAAGGAAATCGCACAACCTGATTAACAAATGAGTTAGCCAAGAAAGCAACCACCGAGGTGTCAGCTCAGAGACGGAAGGCTCCCCAACGCCTAAGGTTGCCGAGGAGAACCGGGCTCCTCGGCACTCCTGCTGATCCGCAGGCAGTCGCCAGCCCAGTTTCCCCCAGACAACTCCATCGGTCGGCGGCATGGCCAGGCTGCCAACTACCCTTTGCCTTCTCCGTGGCAGGTGGTGGTAGCCAAGTGATAGGGGTGGGAGGCCTCCCCAGCCTCATTCGTCACCCGGCTTTGGAGAGCACTTCGGTGAGCAGCCAGTATTGAGTTAAAAATGTAAATGTTGCCTTCGGCAGGGTTAATGAAATAAAGCTGATCTGGTTTTCCGGCAGCCTACTTGTAGGTCGGATGGATGGGAAAAGGTGTTTGAGCATAGCGTTGATTATATTGATTGCACCTCAGAATTTTCTTGCAAGAAAAATTTGGCTGTTGTCAAAATATTGTTCCTCAGGGACTCGGTCTGCCTGCCACTATTTAGCTCAGCATATTTTTAACGTCCAAACTGCTTAACATCCCCTCCGTTCTCATCTCTGTGCTTGAACGGAGTTTTGTATTTTCGGAGTTGATACTTCAGCCTGTTTGGAAGGCAGGCGGGGAGGGCTGAGGGGGATCTATAAATAGCATCTTAGTTTGGAGCCGAGAGATTTGGAGTCTGATGTGGCCATCTATGCGTGAAGCAGCGATCAGCTCCACAGAGGGCACGTTAAGCTAACCTTAAAGGAACTTCGCGGCCAAAGCAACACTGAAGAAAACCGGACTTGCTCTGTGGCTCCCCACGTGAAGTGGGGTTTTTTTTAACTACATGTTAAACCGTGTGTTTTAGCTCTATGTTCGTCGATGTGTCCCTAATTATTTCCACTGGTGTCCCCGATTTTCCCCACACTAGGGAGGGGAAGATGGGGCTGCAGAGGTGGCGTTGAACATTGGTCTGTCCGCGGTGGAGGCTGGGCTTCCGATTCCTGCCCCCGCACCTTCTCTGGGCTGGGGATGATCTTCAGCTTAAATATGGCCCCGTCAGGTGGGATATCACAAAATTTACTGGCATAGAAAACACATAGCGCTATACGGTACAGACTTATGTGAAGTGGTTAGAGTCACCTGCATTGTGTCAGATATAAATAAGAATGATGTAAAAGGTGTTGCCAAATTGGGAAGCGGCCGGTAGCTTTGAACTCTTGCGTAGGACCAGCAAGGCGCAAGGTGCTGACTCTAAAAGGAGCAGAGGAGAAACGGCATAAAACTAAAACAAAATTGGTGTTTTTGTAACAAGTAAGAAAGATGTTATAAAGGTTATTTACGTTATAAAGGATTTGACAAATTTCCTTTTCGATTTTTTTTTTTTTTTTCATAGTTGTGGCATTTTCAACAGTAATTTTTTTCTAGAACAAAAATATCCATGAGCTCTTCCCAGCAGTTAAAGATCCTTTGGATGAAACAACTCCTTTCGTGGCAAGGGGGAGGCTCAGGAGTGCTGAATACAGAACCTCGTGGCGTCGAAGCGGCCGCTGTGCCCCAGCCGTCCCTAAAGGCTTGTGTGACTGTGGTGGCACCAGCTTCAGACCGTGCACTCCGGTGAGGGGAGGGTGTGAACAAAGTGCAACCTGACTACTGCTTCTAGGAAAGCAAGGTCCAGGGCCATGGGTGAGACTAAAGGACTCGTGAGTTTGTACAGTAACAACATTTCTGTTGTCTAAATTAACCGGTGGAATATGATGGTAGTTGCAGACTTACATACAGAACGAAATTTTCAGAGTTAATTTTCTTCTTAGTCTCCTTCAGCGTGCTAGTCACTAGCGCAAAGTCTCTACCTTGTTGCACTCGTGTTTGTAAGAAAAAAATCGATTTAATGCATGTTGGATCTGAGTAAATTGAGCCTTGCTGAAAACAGTTTTCCTGACAGGTTACATTTGCATCCCCAAACTTACTTACAGGGGTTTAACGCATCTCCCCTTGTTATGCCACATGAACGACAAGCAAGGAATGTTGGGTTTATCGCCTTTAATGATTTATCTTTATTTTTATCTTTTCTGTGTCGGTACACGGTGTTCCTGGCCTGGCTCTTACACGCTTAATAGGGGAGTACAAGTACTGGTAGTGTCTAAGTGGTTTGTTGCTCTGCTGTGACATTTATCAGCAGGTGGCAAAACACATAGCCATGGTAGAAAATGTGTTCCTTGCAGAAATTACATGTTGCATCTCATCCAAACAGTCTGACACCTTCTCTTAGGTCAAAGAAGAGAGAGAAAAGTGGGGGTGGGAGGTTTCTTTTTGCATTTAGGGGCAACGGATTCACAACGTGAATCTAAATGGAATCTAAAATTTGAGCTGGAGAAAAGATCCATTTAAAGGAAGTGTGGTTTTGGAAAGAGTTTTAATAGGCAATAAAGAATGACCATGTGTTTCACCTGGAGATCTCAACAGCCAGGCGCGGTGTGCCTCCTCTTCTGTGTGTTGGCACGAGCTTAGGGCAAGAGGGAAATAACCCAAAAAGGCTTTACCGAGGTGACCCTGAGCAAAGCTCTGGCAGGGGTGGATCCCACCATCTCCAGTAGATGAGATGCCCCAGTGGTGGTGACTGCAGTAAGCAGAATAGTAGGAGAACTGCCCTGATGTGGGTCGCCCCCTTGAAAAATACCTGCTCAAATTTGCATAAATGCTTAGTTCTCATTTAAGCATTTAAACGGAGTGGTACAAAACGCACCCCACAGCTGCACCAGGAGAGGTTTGCTCTAACTTAAGCATGAAGCCAAACAAATCCGGCGGACTCAGATTTGGTGACATGATCGGGGAGCCACAAAGGTGGTATAAAGCTCATTCTTTCTTCTCGAGCCTGTCCTGGATCCTGCTCATCCGACCCAGAGGACTTGGCTGCTTTGCGGCGCTCCCACCGAGCCGCCCCGTCAGAGGCCGGCTTTTCTGCCAGGATAAAGCCAGGGGCTCTATTTTTAGGCAGACGCCAGGAAGGTTTTTGGGAAGCACGTCACGGAGCAGCAATTGCAGGAGCTGGGGAGCTGCCAAACAACCATTTGCTAGCCCTCCTCCCCCAGGCACGTAGGACCTGCATGGCTCGTTGTCTGCAGGTTTTTGTCTTAGCAGAGGAAGGCAGAGCTCTCTGCATTGGGCCGCTAGTCATTACGTAGCAGATCGGCTGAATGGCTGTGGTGAATTTAAAATAATTGCACTATAGTTATTCACCAGCGTATGTTGCATTTGGAATCAAAGGTCGCTTTTCTTCCTTTCAAGGGGAAAACATTGTAAGCGAACCCGTAATTTTGAGTACGCTAATTCCAAGACATTTGCAGATACTGAGTGGTTGCCTGGAATAACAGCCTCTCTCAAGAGAAACGTCAAATGCATTTAATCAGCCACATGTAGAGCTCTGCAACATCTGCAAATGAATTATTAACGATCTCAAATGTTTCTGAATGATCCAAAAGTCAGGAATAACGTGGCTCTTCAGATAATCAGCTCTGATTCAAGGCTGCTCCTTTCCATTTTATGCACTAGAGGCTCTGCACCTGCCCGCTGCTGCTAACCGGAGTTCCTTGCAGCTCAGATAAACCTCTCCGGAGGCGCTTGGGTAGCTGAACAAATGCGAACTGCAGCTGGCATCCAGCTGTGTCTGTATAGATTTAGGCATCGCGTAGTGAATAGCCGCTGGTCGGTGTTGTGCATCTTGGGGGGAGGTAAGGGATGCTGCGGGGAGCGCAGTTCCCACGTGGCAGTCGTCACTGCACATGGCTCTTGTCCACAGAAGTCCTCCACTCCCGCGACGCTACGTCTGACCTGAAGTAGTGGAAGATTGGTGGGGGTAAGGTTTGCCTGGAGAAGCAGGTTTGAGTCATGAGTCTTCTCGTTAGCTAGCAACAGCAAGAATGGCAGAATAAAGCTGTGAAGCAAAGCACGGCTCAGGACGCCCAGGTTCCAGCCTTGGCTTGCCCTTTGCCACGTTACGAAAATCATAGATGGCTCATGTCGCTTCGCCTGCAAAGCCAGGTATCTTGTAAAGTGCTTCGGGAAATACTAACGACTGTCATGCTGTATGAGACTCAAACCCCTTCCACTGCAATGTGGAAATACCCTTGTACAAGGAAATAATTGCAACAACCTAATTTCTTCAGATGAGGTAATGTGGTTACATTATTTTTTTGAATCAGCAAACGTTCTCATTTAAGAGCCCCAGCTGACAAAATAATGGAGCCATCAAGCTGCAGATGTAAACAGAACACTTGCAGTAGCATGTGAATTAATGAAAAAACAAAAAGGTATTAACTCTTATGGACACCAATACCGTGAATTCTGGTATATGTACAGAGAAGAACTCCCTCGGGTCTTGGGGAAGCTGTTCAGCAGCTTCTTATATTCGGACCAAATGCAGAATTTCTGTTCAATCTGCTTGTTGGGGAGGACACGATGAAGCTTGCTGCAGGTTTTAAGAGGAAGATGTGAGCAGAAACATTTTTTCTTTGCTGGACAAAAGCCACCGATAAACAGAGAGTACAAACCAGCTGCATCTGGGATGCCGTCAAATCGTAGCACAAAAGAGGAATTAAAAATCTACTCCTTATTTTACTTGAGTAAAAAATCGCAGGATGGTCACTTTGTATATAATTATAATAATAAGCTTGATGGAGTGTCTGCTATGGATTATGTATTCTGTGTGCATTATTAACAACATGCCTGTTGTTGTCCCACTACACTCGTAAGGAAAACGTAAAACACAGACAAATGAAAGCAGAAGCGGCTGGGGGTATTAAGAACAATTAAGCACTACACAGCCTCTCTGCAGGGGGCCGCCCCGGGGGGGGTTAATG
>NW_008796078.1:156792-160366 GCF_000699145.1 Aptenodytes forsteri
GGGACATGGTTTAGTGGGCATGGTGGTGTTGGGTTGACGGTTGGACTCGATGATCTTAGAGGTCTTTTCCAACCTCAATGATTCTATGATTCTGTGATTCTAAGGGAGTGCTACGGGCTGTGGTAGGAGGGGAATGAAACTAAGGAACTTAAAACTACCACCAGTCATGCTTGACCACGTTTCTTTTGTGCGGCATCTCTTCTAGGTCCGCACACCTTGTAAATTAGGTATATTATTGCCTGGTATATGTTCAAGGAATAATGGCTGAAACAGGGACCTGTGAACCTCTGTCCCTTCACTGGAATCATTCTTTTGAAAAGAATGAGATCAGCTAAAGCGGTAGGAATAATAATAGCATGCTACATTAACGTACCTGCTGTAAAACATCATTGTTTTGACGCAGTCAGCCTTTTACATCAACTTCAAAAAACCCAAATCCCTTTAAACCATAAACCCCAGTGCCTGATGGTTTTGTTTTCCACTTGAAGAGCATATCAAAGACACTCTGAGCCAAGTCTCTTAGGAAGGCCCTCGGGTCTGGGGACCTTCGCTGGCGTTAGGGGAACCGCGGTGCCGCAAGTATCGGCTCAAGAGAAAGAGGAGCATCACCACGCAGTGCCAAGACCCACGGCAGGGCTGGTTGGCTTGTGGCGGGGGCCATCCGAGGGCAATTTTAGGACAAAGCAGAAGCGAAGGTTGGCACTTCAAAGCATTTTCATCTTCATTTCCTCAGCGCTGCGATGCGCTGCTGGGATGCGGTACGGCTGCCTCCCGGCTGCCATAGCAACGTGTTGCTCAGCCCTGCATCGCGGGGCGAGGGTGATGCTCCCCCAAGCCTGCGGCTTGGCAGCCGCTGGGGGGGGAAATGGAAAAGCTCCTTTTTAAAGCACAGTTTTATGTCACCATTGAAAGAAAGGAGGGCAGCAAAAGGAAAAAAAAAAATGCAGTTTATTTTCACTGTGAAAAAAATAGATAAACTTGTATCTATTTTAGCCATGAGGACAAAACCAGCAGCATGCACTGTACCATGGCTGTGCGGTAGCACACGTGGTGCAAGGTGTTAGCTTTGATGTGCGACTTTATTACCTGCCCAGAGCTGGGGGCAGAGGGCACACGTGCACACACGTGCTTTAAGGCTACTGCTACGTAAAGGAACCGCAAGAAAACACATTCAGAGCCTCCCTGATATCCTGCTCGTGCTTTGAGCCGTCTGAGGCAGGAGAAAGGTGCTGTTTCAGGGTCTGTGCCAGAGTCAGGGAGAAGATTACTGTTGTCTTCAGCGAGCTTTGCCCGAGCCCTGCTAAAGATGTTTTTAATTATTTAGTCTGGTATCACGACAGTGTTCGTTAAGTGTGTTGAACAGCATGTTTGCAGCCGCTGTACGCCTCCATCGAAGCTGTGAGCGCCCAAGGCCCTGCACGAGCTCCTGCTGCTCTGCGGCGGCAGCCCCACGCTGCGGCACGCAGGTCGCGGCCAAGTCCAGGAGATGAGATCCCCATGCCGTGGAGGCTGCAGCTGCACGAGCCCTTCTGTGTCGTCATCACGGAGACCTCGGTCCCACACTGAGCTCGGCCACGGGACAGCAGGCTGCTCCCGGGAGGCCGTTGTCCCTGGACGGCAGCAGCACCCGTGCATCCAGCCCTTCCAAAAAAAAAAAATTCTTCTTCTGGGAGAGATGTTTTGCAGAGATGGACAAACCATTCCTCACCTGGTGAGCGAGATGGAGCGGTGGGGAAGACGCCCTCGCTGCACCCTGGAGAGCCAGAGGCGTGCAGAGCCAACGCCGTGACACCGGCTGCTGGGTCCCGGGTCCCCTCCCAGCATCTAGCGCCTGCGGCACAACGCCTGTGTCCGGCGGGCATCTCAGGCCTCCACACGGCCTTGTGCTTCTCTGGCTGCCCATTATTTCCTTTTATGAAAATATTTATGTGAGTTAATTCCTTTCTCCCATAAGAAAAGGGGAAAAAAGGCATTTGACCACAGCCCGGGAAAAAACCAAAGTGTCTAGCAAGTTGGCTATAGTTAGGCTTTGTTACCCTGTGTGTGTGAGCAAGGGCAGCAAATACAGTCTCCCGTTAAAATATCACCTTGGAAGGCCAGTATAAAACTGTTAAACTTGCTCACTGAAAACAGCAAACATTCATTTAACTCTCAGTGCTCTTGTCTGGACAGCGCTCTTAGTCGTATGGTTTAGTTTTAGGTAGTCCTGTGCGGAGCAGGGAGTTGGACTCCATGATCCCTATGGGTCCCTTCCAACTCGAGATACTCTAGGGTTCTACGTTTTTATGACTCTTCCTCAGTTTTACAAATTACATATGTATTAAATGTTACTGATTTGACAAAAAGAAAATTTTCTGGACTGTGAGGATTGCGGGAGCAGTATTAGGCTCAAGGAGGATAACAGTATTAGGAATCAAGGTGATAAAAACTGTTATTTTTTTAAAGCACAATTTTGTTTTGAATAAGAGAGTGATTCCAAGTTACCAGTGTCACAAGCAAGCGCGTATCAAATGGCAACAGGTTTGTCCTTCTTTACAAGAGTGAATATAACTCTGGGATTTTTTCAGCTCTGTGTTTAATATTTCGACTCATCCAAGTAACAGGGAACTGAGGGATTTTGCCGTGGCCCAAAGCAAGAGCTCTGGCTGAACTCCTGTCGCCTGCGATTGCTCAGGGTAACGGTGACACTGAAGATGAAGCCTTATTTCTGCAGCCTTTGTACTTTGCTTCATTAGACTTCGCCTCGCCAAAAATCATCCCCACCCCACTTAGCAGAGACGAGCTGCTGAAGAATACCGCAGGGAAAACCACTTTTAAACTATAATCCTGGAAACGCTTATGCCTGAGCTGGCCTCGTGAAAACCGTGTCTGACTCACGGAGCTACACAAGCACATTTCGTTCTGTAAAAGAGCCGTAGCTTTTCCAGAACATCCACTGCAGGGTGTCTTAACAGGAGCTCAAGAGACATTTCAAGTGCCCAGGACATGTAGTGAATAATAAAGGTTCTGCGTGTACTTACGTATACGTGTCGCGGCCATTTCATGAAATGGGAAATAATTTTTTTATTAGACGGGAAAGTGGTGTTACCTACAGGGTGAGTTCTCTGCCTGCCTTGCCTTGAGGCCTGTCTCTTTCTTCGTGGTAGCCATCGTGAGAGATGGTGAGGAACCCATCTGCTTCCCCGCTACTTCATCAGAGCTTCCCAGAGCTGCTGCTACTCACACACAAAGGTTCAGTTTTGTATTTTTGTAGTGCTTCACCATAGGGTCTGCCTTAGCTGGACAGATCATTTATCTTCCTCCCACTGCCAAGAGACACATAGTCATTAATTTGGGGGGAAGGGGGGGCAATTTTCAAAAAATTTGAGTGCAGTTGCTGCCCTGGTTGACTTCAGCAAGCTCTTCGGGTACGCACCATCCTTAAAGATAATGCCAGTCGGTGTTCTTACAGCCCAGAAAAACCAGAAGTATAAAGCTACCAACTTATTCTACAGTAAAATGATAGACTTCAGAAGAATTGTCTGTAGAAGTAAAACGTATATGTCTCCGTTTCAAATTATTATGACTTTCTGAA
>NW_008796078.1:160458-166257 GCF_000699145.1 Aptenodytes forsteri
ACCCTGCCACAAAGAAACACAGTCTCTTGTCCAGAAATAATTTATTCATCAACAATAAAACGCTGAATAGAAAAAGCCTTTTAAATAAAATTATATATATAATGCTTTATTTTTTTACTCGATACTCCACAAAAACCACTACAGACAGTAACAAAATAATCCAATTAATCTTAAAAATTTCAAATGATAATTGTCACTCTTCATTTATCGTGTTTTATGAACAATGCAAAGGTCATTTGTTTACATATTGTAGTTTTACTTGATTTCATTAAATCGTTTCTTAAAACACTCGAAGCAATTTGTTGTTTGCCCCATAATTTATAACATATATAAGTATATCAATAAACAATATAACAGCTCTGAGAAAGATATGCAGACCGTTCAATGGCAAGTAGTCTACCGTGGGTTGTTTAGTGGGAGAGCGGGAAGAAATCACAACTGAATTGGGATAGAAGTCAACACATTGAAGAGAAATAATATTTGGGGAACAATTACATATTTTCCATTGCCCGTTTAGTAATGTGATCTCTTTCAAGCTCTGATTTCTCCTGTTTTAGATACTCTAGCACCTTTGCTAGCATATCCTCATCCAGATACTGCCTGTTTTGCGTGTCATCCGTTTCCCCGGCCACGGAAAGCCTTTTGCTGAGCGAAGCCAACTTCGCGGCCTCCTGCGGTCCCAGCTGGCGTAGGTGCTCCCTGATGGCCTGCTCCAGCCGGTCATCTTCCTGCAAGTCGCTTTCAGAAGCTGGAACGGGGACTCGTTTCATCTGGTTCGTATTGATAACTTCAGGATATTTTGCCAACACCTTTGCCAAGTAGTCGGCCAGCTCTTCGTCCTGCTCGTTCAGTTTCTCGTACTCCATTTGTCGCCTTTCCAAATCGTTCATCCAGGCAGCTTTAGGAAACGGGTGTCCTTTCAATCTTCTGGGAATGTAAGACAGTCTTGGCAAATCATTTTCTTGATTAAGACGATTCAGTAAGTAGGAGGGATTCTGATTAGCCAAATTGTCAGTTCCCAGAAGGCTGACAATATCTTCAATATTGAGGTCTTCAGGTAGATTTTCTGGAATAACATTAAGAGGCTGCTTTACGTTATTTTTAAATATATCGCTCTGTCCTAGATTAGTTTCAGCGATCTCGTCGAGGTCTTCTGGGAATTCTGCTTCCTGCTCAGCTTCCAACCTTTCACTCTGAAGCTGCTTTTTTTCTCCAGCCTTCAACATGTCTATTAAATCCTCAGGAGGAATTTGTAAATTCCTTGAGATTTCTATCAGCTGAGCTATAGACTGAGGATCGAGTTGCTTATCCAAAAAGGTGGGTGCTCTTTTTTTCTCAAGTTCTCCTCCAGTCCTTAATTTCCTATTTGCAGCACCACCCATCAGCCTCTTCAGGTAATAATTCATTAGCTTTGAAATGTCCTGTGACATTTGATCCTTATTGTCTCTTCTTATTTCATCCTCAAGGAAGCTGAGTTTCCCTGATCTTTTCATTTCGTCGTCAATCTCCTCTTCGTGTTTATCAATTTCCTCTTTGCTATCTTTTATCTCTTCCTGGGTTTGACTTTCCACTTTTTCCTCTATGGGATTCCAATCTTCTCCTCCAACCACATCCTCATAGGCAATGTTATTCACTTTATATACATCATCTTCGTCGTCTGTATACAATTTCTGGTCCTCATCCAGCCTTTCTTTCTTGTGGTTACTAGGTCCTGCCATCTTCCCCAGCTCCTGAAACACAGACTCCAGTGTAGCAAGGCTTTGGGGTGTGTATTGCTCTTCCACTATTTCATTAGTACGCTTGAAAGGACTGTCTCTTGAACTGTCTTCATAGTGCCCAAGCGGCATTTTGAGATATTTTTGCCACCTCTCAGGCCACTTGTAAGCCTCATAATCGTCAGTTACTCCAGCTGGAAAGTTGTTATCTGAACTCAGACCATAAGGTTTATTCTCCTTTGGGCCAACTTTTGACTCTTTCTCAGCTTGCCGCAGGGCTTCCAACATTACCTTAACCCATTGGGACTCATCTTCGGTCAAAGAATCCCTTACGTTATCTGGTAGGTGAACCTGATCTTTGCTTTCTTTCTGTTGCAGGAGATATGGGACACTTTGATAAGAGTTGTAATCAGGGCTGCTTTCTCCCTTGTTAGTTTGCTTGCGAAGATCTTCTATGTATTCCAAAGCTTTGATCATATCGGGATTTGGGAACCTCTGTAAGTTTTTCATTACATAGTCTGGATCTTTCTGAAGCAGCTGATGCTGCTGGAAGGAAGCTGCATCAACCCAACAGACTACGACAAAGAAAAAGGTGAGAGCACAGGCTGCTTCAAGCTGGAAGGTTTTAGTTTCTGCCATGTTTAAAATATTTCCTTGAAATAAAGAAGAAGAAGAAAAAAGAAGCAGTTAACATATGGAGACAGACTTAGCAAACTGAGAAGCAAAATAGAGATTGTTCTTTTAAACTGGAACTTATCGGGAAGAATACCACCAGTACCGTGCATGTTTTTACTAGTTATGGAAACCTAATATAACTCATACATGGAAGCCATATATTTTGGTGGAAATTTGAGATTTTCTGAATCTTTCCTATGATTCCTCAGTTATACTGGCAACTATTGGTTTCCTATGCTAGAAATTTCTTATCTCTATGTTCAGTGTACTTTATGAACATCAATTTCCCAATGGCAGCACCAAAGTATAAAATACAAGTCCTATATAGCTCATGAAATGCCCGTAGAGGAATCTAGATGTCATTTTGATTATGAAAACAAAGGCTTCAAATGGTAAAATCAGTATATCCAGATATTTAAATGCCGCCCAAAATGTTAATATTAAAACTGCATTCAGAATTATTTTGTGAGATTGTTCCGTAGGGCATCTAATTTCATGCTGGGGTAATACGACTGAGTGGTGCTAGGCTGCAACAGAATTAATGTAATGAAGTGGAGAACGCGGCCTATAAAATGACTTGCAAGTTTATTTCTGTCATTCTTGTTAGCGTTGTTATTTCCTTTTTTGCTATTTCATTAAAAAAAATATTATTTGGATTACAGGTGAATGTTAGTTAAGAGCCTGTACGAGCGAACCATTTTCCTACGGGCAGTGATCCCCTATATGAAGGACAAACTATAATTTGTCCTAAAGGTACAATATAATTTTACTGAATCCTTTAAGACCCGTCTCAGAAATGAGCTCGAGTAGGTGGGTTCCGAGTGGTGATTTCATTCATTCATTCACTTCAGCAGAAATTGAATCGGGTCCCAGGACAGGCAGGAACGTGACCATTGGCAAAAGTGAGCTAAATTCAGTTAGAATAGATCAGTAGAAGCCCACGTCTAGTCAGCCTGCCCAGCTTACGCCGGCCAACAATAAATTCTGGAACAGAAGCGGGAAAAAATATGCCTCCGACCGAATTAAGAAGATTACAGCACTGCTGCGTATGAGGATACAGCTGCACAAGCCCAGTCCTGCGGGGAGCTGAGCATCCTCCACCCAGCAAAGGGAAAAATTGCCGTCACTTATTTCCTAGGAGATGCTCAGGCACTGATACACGGGGGCCGTGAGACAGACTAGACTCTTTTCTGACCCAGTTGCATTAACGAATAAAGTACAATAATGAGAAAGAAATTACAAAGATAGAAACTGCTTTGATTGACTGACCTATTTTGGTTCCTTTGGTTTTTGGCTTGGTAAAAGCATCCTGTTGAGACGTTGGTGATTCATGACAGACCGAAAGAGCTACGTATACCACTATTTACCCACTAGAAAGTGGGCGTGAATATGCTCATTTCAGCTCACTTGTAGATTTTTCCACTCAGTTTTTGTTCCTAACGTAATGTGACTTAACTAGATAATTAAAGCAGTATCAGTTCAGAGAGCTGCTTCCCCCCCCCGCCCCCCCGGGGGACGGGGGGGGGGGGGGGGGTGCGAGGCACAGCGGGGCTGTTTGCCCCGAGCGTGCGAGAGGTTGTTCACGTCGGGGCTGTATTTGCACGCGCGCGCACACACGCGCACACCCCCCTCGCACGACATGCTGGCTACTCAAGCCTGGATACGTTTGAGCATTGATTTCACAAAGGATTGGTTCAGAACAGCTGATGAGAAGGTCCCACCCTCCAGGTCTGAGTTTGCCCCGAAACAAAGCCAACACATCGCTTCATTTTCTGTCACAGAAAAGGCACTAGTCCTATACATAAATGTGTATCTCCACGAAAAATAAAGCACTTTGCTACTTATTGTAGCAAATAAACGAAATTCAGACTTTCTCTTCCAGCAGCGAGACTGGTTATTAACAGAGCCAGTTTGATTAGCGCGTGAGAAACTCTGTCCTTTCCGAGGGGTGGGGGAAGGGAGAGTTGTTCCATAATTATCTGCCAGGCACGTCCCACTCACAGAGAGCAGGAACTCAACCCCCTTCGCTGCACACAATCATGTGTTGTTACAGCCTTTGTGAGAGTCGTCAGCATCCCATTAAAATCAAAATGCGCGTAGCCAGGCAAAGTTTAGTTTAGCGTTCCACAAGGGTGTTGCTCGGCTGGGTATCTCCTTTGCAGGAATAACGGGTCGTTGGCTCCTCTCTAGATATTTTGGGAGCATTTGTCTCTAGATCGATTTTCACTTCTAATTTATTGGCAGATGATACTTGAAAGCCTTGTCAAATGGATTTGGGAAAGCTTTCTTTCAAAAGCTTTGAGTTCAGGTCATAAAATCTTGTCATTAAATATACTGCGTTATCTAGGGCAAGAGGACTCCTCCCCAGCCTGTCAGACTTTAATTCCATGTTTTTTGGAAAAGAGAGGACATTTTAGACTACCTTTAGGATCTATAGTAAAACATTCTCTTCTGTGCCTCTCAAAGGACAAATGCTAAAATGGCTCTTTTGTCTACAGACGGATAATTGTGAAGCTAGCCTAGATGGGGAGCGTCTTTTCTCCTCTATTAGCACCTAACAAACAGGCAAATCATCTTTCGGCCAACAAACGTAGAAGTTCCTATTTACAAAATGAGGCGATCGAGTTCACAATTTAACAGGTACCAAGGCAATGCAGACTGACAGAAGTTCCCCCCAAAACAGACAAAAAAATACATCTCCTTTCTGGGATGTTTCCATGGTAGCAGTAATTTTCTCTCTCGATCTCTCTCAGCAGCCGCCTCTGATGCGAATGTAATGTTTCCAGTGAAAATTTGCGATGAACACTCGTAAGCTTTCCTATGGATGAGTCCCTGCCCTGGGGGTCTGGGGGGGGGGAATCCAACAGCAGTTTTCCATAAGGAAAATAAAGAAATGTCTCACGCACTCGTCCTCCCGTTTACTTTTGCAATAACTAACACGGCTGCGGTAAATTTGCCTTTTTTTAAGGCGTATCTAACCCTTTACCCTGTGCAAGGGACTCGAAACACGAACAAAATAACAGCGGGGTGAGGAGAAGGGAAAAAAACCCCAAACCCCAAGCGGTTCTGAACGAATATAACGACTCTTGGCATACGTGTACATCTGGAGAGTTAGCCAGATTGCGTCTGCATCCAAGGTAAACCTCTCATCCTCTATTTTGACGCGGCTGGAGCGCCATGTGTGCGAGCCGGCGTGGCCGAACGCAGTCGCAAACAGACAGGCTATGCTTCCCGGCTTCAGCCCCGGAGGCGGCTGGTGACACAAGTGTACCGCGTATAGACAGTCACGGGTCTGTAGTTTATATATTTATATATTCCACTGCAAACATCGGCTACGACCCCCCGCCTCCTGCCGTAACTCGCTGTTTAACTTCACCTCCCTTCCCCTGCCGTCGGTTCCGACCCGGCT
>NW_008796078.1:167302-171236 GCF_000699145.1 Aptenodytes forsteri
CAGTAACATTTAGAATTGAGAAGGGAACACTGCTTTTAAAAAGGATCATCTACTAGCCTAACGGGATTTTTTTTTTTATTTTATTTTATTCTTTTTTATCCGTTGCATGAGCCCTCGCAGCGCAGTTCTGGCTTTGCGACAGGGTAGGGACGGTTCACGGCATCCCTGGCCTCTTCGTCAGGCGCGGGAGGCCCGGGAGCTCCCGGACCGACTAGAGCGTCCTGCTGAGGTCTGGGTGCTCTCGGGGCAGGGGCTGAGGAGGGGAGGGTGGCAATGACACCCCTCCGTTGGATGCCTGAGACAGATGGAAAAACCAAAGCACGTCGGGGAAAGATAAGGGGGGAGGATCCCCTCTACGGTAGCTTCCCCGCCCCGGGGCCCGCGGGCAGCGGTGCAGGAGGGCACAAGCACCCCACTGCCGCAGGGCTCTGCCTCCGCCGGTGGCTGCGGCGTGGGGCCGGGGCCAGGCTGCCGCGGTCCCGGCTTCGACCCCGCTTCCCCGGGGTGCGGATGCAACCGGAGAGGGACTACCCGCCTGCGGCACCGCTGCCAGGCGCTGCTGGCAATGCCCTTGCAGTTTTAACTCTGCTCTCGGCACTCTGCGTGCAAAAAGGCCGGCGCTTGCATGCGTAGATCACTAGGGTGAGTAAATACCACTGCGCCATAAGTCAGAAAGCATGAAATGTAACACGCCGCTTCAGCTGCTGCTCTGGGGTTTAGCTCGTTCCTTCTGCTTCCTTTCTATTCCAGAGAGGTCGTTTTATTTTGGCTTTTAAATAAGGACTCCTTTTCCCCCAAAATAAATCTTTCCTGACAATTTTGACCTTTTACAGCACAAAATGCAAAAAACTAGGATGGATGTACCTTCCAAACCAATAAATGTTACAAAATTAAATTGTTGCAAGAACAGCAAGGTAGAAATAATCGCAGCCGTGAACACAGACAAAAGGACTCTCCTTGCTGCATTTGTTGTAGTTGAAACGGAGATCTGGAAGCCTCTCGTTTCACCTCACGTAGAGCTAGGAGTAGCACAGAGGACCAGGTTTTGTGCTGAAACTCTTCAGCAGCAGCTTTATTCAGGCCCCAGATACCATCCAAAAGGCTCGCTTTCATCACCGGACCCAGAAAGAAAAGAGGCAAAAGAGAAGTTACGTTGGGACCCACGATGGCACCCCTGAAGATGGGAAGCAGAAAGGCATCTGCTGCAGTAAGCAGAAAGCGAGGTCCAAATAAACCATGGTCTACCCTGAGCAGCTGGGAGCCGTATCGCTGACCACCACATCCCCCCTTCAGCCAGGCTCTGAACTCCCACAAAACGTACAGCTGCAGGCAGCGTCGTCACTAATGCACCCGACTCCACTGAGAAGATAGTCACCGTGATCAAAACAAAACCAAAAAAAAAAACCCAAGGAGAAAAACGCTCAGTTCCGATTTTCAGGAATTTTCTCGTGCCTCCGCATGCGCTTCCAGCAGACTCTTGTTTCGTGCATTCTGCCACCGAACGCCTAGCATTTATCCAGCAAATTCTTTCCCATGAAATCATCTCGCTGCCCCCCTCCATCTATCCCTGATCTTCAGCACCAGTGCGTATTTCAGACGGCTCGGATTAATTGGCGCATGGGCACGATTCCTTCCTCCGCTCCTTAACCGCTCACTTGAGATTTACAGCGTGTGAAGTCAGGCAGACACTTGGCTTAGGTCTCCGCCGCGGCTATTTTGGGTTCAGTGGATAAAATTTACCAAAGGGTATCCACAATTCAGCTGTCAATTTTACTCCACGCCAAAAAGCGCTGCCTGGACGTTGCGCTTATGATTGATTGCATCCGCGCAGTCCTATACGGAGGGCCTTAGTGAATGGACTTTTTTTTTCCCCCCATATTGAGTGTGTGGCATTCTTTTCCTCAGCATGAGTCACGCAACAGAAAATTCGATCTGTGCTGTCATTAGAAGTTCCATGGCATTTTATACAAGAGTAAGATCACATCATGGCATCTCTGAATTTTAGGAAATTGCATTAGAACTAGCTCAATATCAACTCTTTAACCAGAGGAGCTTGGTAATCTTGTTTTTCTGAGCGCATTTTGACCACGCTGCATCCCTTTTGGGGATCCTGGGAACAGAGCGGTAATAAACGCAACGGTTTCCCTGAACGGCTTGCCCTGTCACATGCTCCACCTTACATACTTACGCGTCATGAGAAGCTAAAAGTTAATCAATCAACCCTGCATCTTGCACACTAACTTAAGGGTAAGTAAAGCTTCAGAGAGATTTCATTTCATTTCACGTAAGAAACCAGGCAGTGGGCGGGTGGGTGGGGGAACTTCACTGCAGCAAACAGGGGCAAGAGGGCTCCAGCCCGCTGTGTTGTGTCACACCCAGCTAGAAGATCATCATCCCTAAAGCTAACGGAGAAAGAAAAGTCAGGCAGCTCGACTTCAGGTGGTAGCAAGGTCTAGACACCGGGCTTGGTGTCGTTGTCCTTGCGGCCAGTCCCCGGGACAGCGCCAGCACCGGTGGGGTGATGGTGGCAAGAGCCGCCACCGTTCATGGACCGTGGCCTCCCGGCGAGACCTGCCTCCCACCGCATGGGCCCAGCTCGCATGAGAGGATGAAGCGGTGATCTTGACGGTACGAGCATCCCAGCAGTAACGCGCAGCAGCAGGCAGCACATTCGTCTGGCTGTTGCGGCTCTTTCCTAACACCAAAATAGTTCGCAGGTTGTGCGGTTCACTTCAGCTCTAGCCCTCTCCTCCTCTAATTGGTGTCACCAAAGATCAGCACTGCTTAAAAATAAAGCAGGGTTGTGTCGATATTGATTATTCCCCCCCCCACCTTCCTCCATTTGCAGTGGCAACTAAAAATAATTTACAATTCATTACAGACCTGGCATTTCTTGCAAAATAAGTGCCATTGTCACATTTAAAATTCAGTCCATATCTGACCTGAATATCTGCATTTATTCTGTACGCAATGAGGAGGGGGAGGTTTTCTTTCCTCAGAAAAAGTTCATCTGCCATCACAGATATAGAATCTTCTAAATTATTTTAATTTTAAAATACTTGAACTCTGCTTGTGTCCAACATTAGACTTGTTATTTTGTGCTCATTTTGCATGCTTGAAAGATCAAACATATTTGTAATGCAAATATTTTTGGCCTCCCTAAATTTAGTACGTAATAAATGGCTCAAATTTCATTACCAAGGCTGTAAGGGGAGGGAAAAATATGACATTGTAAGGAAAAGTAAGGGCTTTGCAGTTTGTAACCGTAGTCCTTTAAAGGCATGGATGTCAAGGCAAGCGTCTGGTGGCCATAGATCACCGAGCTTTATTCCACGCTGCAGTGAGATTAAGCAGGTTCAACGCCAGCCTGACCGACACGCCTCCCTGAAGTTTTGCTACTCAATCCCTAGGGACATTTCAAGAACAGATTTTGCTAAGAACAAAACCAAAAAAAATACAAATCCTGACTTTTACCCAACATTTACATGTTCAGGATTTCAGGCTGCCTGCATGTAAAGAAAATGAGCTAGGAAGAGGAGCTTTAGGACACGACTTGACCGCTGCCTCTGAGACATGGGTGTGTGTCCACCTTTGCAATGTGGACATGCCAACAACCTCGCAAGTGTCGCTATTTCAGCGCAAGCCTCTTGCACCATGGGTGGGATTTCCCTTACCCACCCTGTGCCGTCTGAGATCTGGGCACTCCGTATGTGTGAGGAGCACAGGCAGGCACCCGGCCCGAGGAGGTGGCCAAGACAGCCATGGGTGGGGTTTCCCTTACCCACCCTGCGCCGTCTGAGATCTGGGCACTCCGTACGTGTGAGGAGCACAGGCGGGCACCCGGCCCGAGGAGGTGGCCAAGACAGCCATGTACACATGACGAGCATGGGCACCCGGCCTGAGGAGGTGGCCAAGACAGCCATGTAAACAAGAT
>NW_008796078.1:171589-199822 GCF_000699145.1 Aptenodytes forsteri
CCCCGGGGGGGGGGCCAAGACGGCCATGTACGCGTGAGGAGCACGGGCACCCAGCCTGAGGAGGTGGCCAAGGCGGCCCGGCAGCCTCACTGAGGACACCTCGCAGGCTCTCCCTCCGTGCATGCCCACCAGCCTGCCTACAGGAGCCACCCTGGCCCAGCTGCTCAGCCTGCAGCACAACCACTTACGGCAAAATTAAATTGGTGGTGGTGTGTGATGGAAAACACTGCTCCGCAGTGCTGTTACAGCAGCTCAGCAGCCTTCCTGTGCCAGGGTTGGGGTCACCCAAGGCTCAGCTGTGCCATGCAGCCTGCAACACAACCGCTTACGGCAAACTGAAATTGGTGGTGGTTTGTGATGGAAAACACTGCTCCGCGCCTACAGCAGCTCAGCAGCCTTCCTGCGCCAGGGTTGGGGTCACCCAAGGCTCAGCTGTGCCATGCCTGCTTGTGAGTCCTACCCCAGGGCTTTGCCACCCCTGGAAGTGCCTCTCGTTTTCTCCGGTGACTGCTGGAGGAGCCCAGACCTGCTGCCTCGCTGTTCCTACCTCCCTGCCCGATGACCTACGCTTGCTGTAGGATGCCTCAAGCTTGGGATAATCGGGGTCCACCACATAGCACAGACCCTCTGCTCACGGCAGGTGGATGGGACCTGTGGGCTCAGCTAGGGCTAGAGGAGGAGAGACGCCTCCGCTGGAAGGAGCCTGTAAAAGCAGCAGATGAATCAACAGGGAAAGAGTTTACTGTTATACTTGTTCCAGTGCAGCCTCCAGTTTGAGTACCATGAACAGGAATAGCAAAACACCAACAGATTAAGGAATATATATCTTCTCACATAACCACCGAATTATTTTTATCTCCGGGCCTCCCCCACATCCATACTCACATATTTTCTTCCGTGGAGTTTCAAGGCTCTTCACAAGCCTGTGACATCTGCTTACCAACATTTGGTGTAAAAATATCAATATCTGCTCTGCATAGCTGTTCTGAGTGCTACATTTACCAGCCAGTAAAGATCAAGAGCCTCCTGGGAGCTGGCTGGATCCAACTGTCATGATTTCAGCACTGCTTTGCGTCAGACGGCAGAATTTAAAGTCAAAACACAGATAGTTTAGGGAGGAAGACAATGCGGAGCCCTGAGTCATACCCTGCTGAGGGTGAGGAGAACAGATTAATAGACAGCAAACATGAATGAAACCGAACAGCTCATTTTAGTCATGCGGCTGCTTCTGAGACCCAAAATAGGATTTATTTTTAGTCGTTGAGCATGAAAAGAGGATTTCTTTGCACTTTGCCAAGGAGAAGTTGAGAAAAGAGCTTCAATTAGCGTGGGGCAGGCTCCCCTTTCCTTGACACCCAGCGGAGCTCAGCAGCGGGGCTCGCTGTGCTCAGGGAAGTTTTCCTGTTCACGGGCTGCTTTAACGATGCGTCACCCACGAGACTTTGCACGACCCGGCAACTTTTAGCATCATTCGGATACAGAAGATGCAGCCCGTACTCCAGCCCCAGCCAACTTTCCTTTGCCAAAGTTGAGTCAAAAAAATAATAAATGATGATTGCTTATAACCAGGTCGTATCTTTTTGAGGAGCTGCGCTGCTCCCCACTGCTGGCTCATGGGGGAAGGAGACAAAGCAACCGTGGCTTGGCAGTTGGAGAAACTGCACAGGTTCACCCAAAATCATTGGAGATTCCCTAAATGAAACCTCCGAGCCCTTCAGAGCAGCTGTGGCAACGACCAGCAACAGCAGACGGCAAAACCGGTTTGCCTCTGCTTTCCCGGGCGAGTGCCACCTGCCCGTGTCAAGCTCCTTGGCTGGTGTGAGGGTCCGACCCGGGGTGTTGGCCACTTTGGGGTATTTGGGTCAGCGGAGATTGACCTTCAGTGACGGTTTTTTCATGAGAGAACACAAAGGTTTTACATGGGAGCGAAAAAAGTTGGCACAACAGTGATCTGTACACACATTTATGCGGCTTTTCATTTTAAATAAACAGATAGAAGAGATTTCACGGCTGTGCATAAGGTTAGTTACATTATTTAGTCCTCTGCTAAATCATTTCAGCAATTCTGCCCTGCAGAAACTTCATGATCTTGGGGCTAAGCCATTTCTATCCCTTACTTACATTAAAGCCTCATTCACTTTCACATTAATCACTCATAAACGTGGAAAAGCTCGGTGATTTTGGATCTCCCTGTCTCCGGCAGAAAGCCTCCGTTTTGTTATCTGCTGCCTTGTCTGACAACACAGGATAGGACTCAGAGTAGCAAAACTGCCACTCCAAAATTAACACTCCTGTTCTTACTGTTTGTTTGGGGTTTTTTTTGAGAACCCAACCATTCTCAAAGCATGAACTAGCATGCTTGTGTTACCTCATGGGGGCAAACGTTCTTCTGTCCCCAAGCCGTTAGGGCAACGGGTGCTTTAGCAAGGCAGCGTGCGAGAATCTATCTGCTAAAGGTAGGAGGGCAGGAAGCCATGCTCCGTTTCCTTGCCATAAAACATTATCACAATTTTCTCTTGCATTGTCTTTGCTACTGGCATTAGTTTCACCGGTGCCATTACAGCCTTTTTTGTGGCCATAGGTTCGTCCTTCTTCGCTTAGTAAGTATGTGCCTACATATGTTCCAACCTTATTGCTACAGTAATTTATATAGATCTGGGTCAAAACCAAATTTAGCATTTGGTCACGAACGTGACCAAAATAGAAAAAAAGGGACTCAGTGCAAGGCACAGCACAGAGCCAATGTTACAGAATTTCCTCCTGGAGACAACTTCTACCAAGAAGAGGGCAAACAGTTTGATTTGGTAGCTTGTGTGGACAAGGCAGAACCACTTCATGTCATGCCCTTTTCTTAAAATGTATACTAAATTAAAAGTTAATTCACCATAAACATGAGTGAGTGCATCAAAACGAGAGCACAAATTCCTACCGTCCCATGTGGTTACAGCTATTAACATTTGCCACATCCCCATTAAAGGGGAGAGCTTATATTTTTAGGGTTGAACTGTACTGACTTCGAACTTCAGGATACGCAGCCAGGGAGAGGTGGCTGGCTTCAACGGCAGCTTCGCTAGGTTAGTGATTGTAGGATCAAGGCAAGTCCAGAACCTCGGTGCAAAAAGCAGGAGATACACAGGGTTAATCATTTACCCCCCAGCCCTGCACCAGCCTCCTGCCTGGCCAGCCTCGCCGCCGCAAGCAGCCGGGCTGCGGTGCCCCGTGGCTCGTACAGCCGAGCAGAACTCCAGCACGGCCCATTTATCAACTGGCAGAGACACTCTCCCCGGACGGTGAGGATTTAATGCCGTCGCCCAGACGTGCAGGAGGCATCTTCTGAACAGCAAGAGACAGAGAAATCGAGCAACGCGGTCTGGGAGCAGCGAGCTGCCGCCCTGCATTAAGTGCACGTGGACGAGCCGCCGCGCTCCATCCAGCGTGGGATGGGGTGGGAGCCAGAGGGCGGGTACAGCTGGGGACATGGCACAACGCGTCCATCCGTTGAAAAGATTAAGAGCTCTCTTAACATCTGTAATTTGCTTTTTCTTATCACTCAATCCTGGAAAGGTTTCTCGGGCTAGGAAAAAAGTGCTAGGCAGGCCGCTCCCTTCTCTAGCAAAAGTCAAAATGTAAGCAGCGACATTGCTTCCCCAAACAGGCTGCAGTCTGCATGGCAACTAGTAACACCTCTGCAAGCTGGGAAGAACATTTGCTTGGACCTCCAAACTGTTTTAGGTAGCAGTCTTGCATCTTTCTCTCAGCTATCAGAGCCTTGACTGGCAAGTAAAATCCATATAATCAGGAGAAAACGCTGCGATTTTCCCCTAAGGCAAATACTTTCTGTCTGATACGCCTTGCTGGTACGTGCCCCAGAAGGGCTGAGTGCCCTTCCCGGCCCTTCTCTTCTTCCAAACCCTGGGCCAATCCACCCAGTCACCCACCAGCTGGGCTGTATGGAAACCCGCTCCGGGCTGAGATACCCCCACTGGGTAAAGGCAGACGTGTGCCAACCCACTGACCGGCTTTTTTTTTTCGGGTAGGAAAATGGTACCGTAACAAGTAAGTTGGGGAAGGGACAAATACCCAGTGAAAAAGTAGCCCACGCGCTATCGTGTCTGAATATTAGTCCAAACAGCGTATGGCTGCAGGCATCTTGCTGAGCAGTCCCAGCTTAAGCACAAGATAGGACTGTGTGATGTAAGATCATTTTTTTCTGCCTCAGAATGAAAGAATTGAGCAAAAAAATTGGATACATGTTGACGAGTAGATGGAGAGCACGGATTCTGTACCAGCAAAGATAAAATACACAGCTTCTTTTATAAAATATTAATCATAAGCTATTTTTCCAGTCAAATGAAATGTACTCAAAACAAACCATTTGTATCCAGGGATCCCTGCAGGCGACAGAAGGCTTGTCATGAAAATAGCGGCTTGAGTGCTGGGCTAATAATTCATATTCAATAGGATTCGAATCTGAAAGTAAGCAGACACATTATTGTATCTCAGCCCAAATCTGCAGCATCCTTACTCCGGAAATTTTCTCCCGGATACATTTAAAAATCCAGCGCGAACTCCGTAGACCCTGTTTACCCCTGTCTCGTCAGCCAGAATTTGCAACAGGGCCGTGGCTGCAGGAAATGCACTTCTCCAGCAGGATGGGACCGAGTTATTGGCTTCCATTTGCAAGCGCTCACACTGGAAAAGCCCTTTTACTTTCACACGGGGCTTTTCAGCTGAGCGGGGGAAACCGACTTTTGTCGCCACAGGCATCCCGTGAGCGTCGTGACAACTGAGATGATATTATTTTGCCTTTGCCTGACGGCAGCAACAAGGAGTTACGTGATGCTGGCAGTAGCTTCCCCGGTGCTATCTGCGTTCCACAGACTGAGCAGACTTCCCAGGCGCAGGGACACCGCGTAGGGCCAGAGCCGGGGCTGCTCGTGGGACTCAGGTCTGTCCATTTTTACCGTTAACGCTGTAATTTTTCTACCTCTTCTATTTCACCACCTTAGCAAACTGTTTGCCTGTCCCTAAAACCAACCCAATATTCAGCCATCATCTTCCCTGTACGAGGCAACGTGGTGGGGAAAGGTCTGGATCAGCGTGATACATTTTCCACCAGACTTGCAGCTCTTAATTTTATTTTGAAGCAGTCCTGCTGCTGCACCGCCACTGTGCTGCAAAACATCACCCCGGGTCCGTCCCACCGGCAGCAGGTCTGCACAGCTCGGGAGCTGCTCACAACTGCAAGCTGCGTCCCCCAAGGACTCAGTGGCCATCTTCCGAAAAACGACAGGTATCCTGCCATCTGTACCTACTGCATTCTCGGCGTGATGCTGGATCCCATAGAAGTGTTCTGGTTCACCCAAAACAAATCGTTTGAAATTCAAGGCAAAAGCAATTCATTGCAGCTGTTTAAAATCAGGTCGCAAAGCGCCGCAATGAATTACTGTCAGCCTTACCTAGAGCGTGGCTTGCATATGCTTCTGCGTAGACGTGGGGTCAACAGGGAGTTGTTTGGCTGGCTGTGGTTTTCCACTAGTGTATCTCAAAGCTGAATCAAAAGTCCGGATACTACATCTGGCACTGGAGATCTTGTCTGAAGAACTAAAGGGATTACTTGTCCGTGCAGGGAGGTTTTCACCATCTGCTGCAGATGGAATATCGATGAGGTTCTCAATTTTACGTAACTGTTTCACGATATCGTTATACGAAAAACAAACAAACAAAAGAAAACACAGCCTTTCTGGGTTGATGCCGCTTGCTTTTAATGAGGAAGTCATGACCATATATGTTTGTTGAAGTGGTGTCTTCTCAGCTTCTCCAGATGTGCCGTTGCCTGTTGCATCGTGCTCCAGACAGCGTCATACCGCTGCTTGGCTTCTTTCTCAGACTACGGCTGCAGCAACTGTCCCGGCTCAGTGGCTGTTTGCACAAGCCTCCACTGGCTGGGTTTCACCCTGGCGCACGAAGGTCCTTTTCTCATTCCTCATCCTCTCTTCTGCAAGGACCCGGCGGTGGCTGGTGGGTACAGACGTGGTCCTGCGTAGGAGCAGTCCTCCCTGAGCTCCTGTGGAAGGATTTCCTTTCTCACTGCTAGGCATTGTGAAGGACGCCAATTCCCGTCTTATTTTTTGTAGAATGGAGGCGTTCTGTACAGAACAGGAACAAATGGGAAGGAAGAACTGTAACACCTGAGGGGAGACAGCAGAAATTGGGCCGAGAAAGAAACGTTTCAGTTGTCAGTGGCGCAGCTGCAACACGTGAGCCAGCGCAGCTGAGAAGACGTATGCTCCTCCGGAGACCACGGCCAGAGGCTCTGAACCGGAGAGAGCAGATGGTGCAGGAGCTGAGGCAGGAATGTTGAGTCTCTCTTTCAGGGTCTGTGCCAAAGAGGTGGGACCAAAGGGTAATTAGGCTGATGAACAGTGATATTAAACGTACGAAAGGAGGCTTACGATGTAAGAGAAATCTTGGGAAAAATAAGTTGAAGTGAGAAGCATAACAGAGTAAATCCCAGCACAATTAACCTGCGGGGAAGCAGAAATACAGAACCTGCTCCCAAAAGTAAATCCTTACATACAACTGCAGTTATGTTCCCTGATTTTCACCCACCGAGTACACGTACGAATCACAGCCATTTATTTGCTTTAAAGAAGCAGTAAAACAATCGAATTGAAAGTATGTGCTTCGGTTGTAATAAGACCAAATACATTTGGAATATGCACAAAATTAAAAACATGCCTAAGTGCTTTGAGCAGCAGTCAGTGTTTGCTGAATGAGAGCCCTTAACCACGATTTGTAATTACTACTGACAATTCGAAGTTTACGCTGTTACTTTTCACAGCTGCTTAGACACCAGGGCTCAGAGACCATCTACCGACAGTCAGCAGCACCGAGACAGCGTTAACTCGGAAATCAGAAAGAACTGCAGAGGCTTTTCCGTGCCAGTGGCATCAGACAAAACCAAACCAAACCTCCCTTTTATAATCATTACAACCAAGTCCAACCACTGCTTTCACCAAACAATGACACTTTAAGAGAAAAGATCCCAAGAAACAAACAGTGATTTTCAGGCAAACAGATCATAAAACAAGCCTGCAAATTTGTATTGCTACATGGATCATCGAAAGGAACATCTACAAAGGTGCCCACAAGCCACTGATAAATGCGGTGTCTTCCCACGGCTATATTGCCTATTATCTGAGGACTACTCTGGCCTGTGAAGTAGCTGTTGAATTCATACTTTGCATTGCGTTGATGTAAGTCCTAAATTCATAAAGCAACATGAATTTTAATAAAGCTGAGCAAGTCTTGCCCGACATATCAGCTGCATTATCTTAAAAGAGATGGATCATCAAATACCACAGTATATACCCACACGTGCAGGAAATTATACACACCCCAAAGGGGTTGTTCTAGCAGGTTTTTTTAGACAGAAAAGAAAAGAAAAGCGATTCAGTGATGTAATTTTCTAAGTAAGTCCCTGAATCCTTGGATACTGCAGACAAAAGTTCAGAGGTGACCCTGTACTTCTGAGATGACCCTGTCTCACAATGAGGTCTCAAAGTACTTCTAGAGTTGTAAATTATCCCTCTCCAAAACTTATTTTCAAGTGTCTTGAGAATGTAGAGCTGTCTTACAAAGTAGTGGCCATTCCTACACATTCCTTTCTGCCTTATTTAGAGTCTACCAACAGCCCTTAAAGAATCTGGAACAGCTGCGATATAAAAACAAATCCAACTCTAAAATAGCATCCTGGAAAGAACCAGGAGTCCTTGTTTTGCTTGGTTATAGCAAGTACATCCACTCCAGTGTACAGATGGAGTGGGTAGACATGACTGTAATCAAGAACAAGTGTAGCACTTGCATGGGGGGGGTTAAATTAACATTTCACAGACCGCCTCAATGCTGACACTTCCTAACATCTGTTTTCTCTGCAGTCTTAACTCTCCTTCATCATGTTTTTGGAGTATTCTCTACTGTGTCTAACAGAATGAAACCCTGGTTGGGACCAGCAGAATCTGCTGTGAATTATTTATATTCCAGTATTGCTGCACAAGGATTAAGCCATTATACTACTCTGTGGGAACATACCTCATCTTTTAGTCTCGTTTTCCTCTGGTCTGACTTAGTTCAGATTAAAGAATAGAACCTATATGCCCGTCCCACTGTTTCTTTCATTCTGATTTGAAGCACTTAACAGCATCCTACTACAACACGGCGTAAGTCCTCCTCCAGAACGACTTGCAGAGAAGAAAGGAGAAGAGCGGCTTCCATTGCACTTTTCTTACCAGCCTTTCCATGACCTTCCTGTAGACTTTCTTGTGAGCAGTCCAGGGCATAAATCAAAGTCTTGGTGGCCTAGCTGCAGATTAACGGCAACTCTGGGACCATCCTATTAATATTATAAGAACAAAAGTTCTGTAAGATATTTGCCAATATATTTTACCTTGAGGCATTTTGAATAGCTACCTTCACAGAAAAGTTGCATTACAGATACAAGAACATTTCCTTGACTGATTGTTTGCTATTCTCTGGTGCAATCCTGAAATATTTTAAGGTTTGCTTACGACTCAAGAAAGAAAATAAATAAGAAAAAAGGAAAGGTTTTCATCGGAATCTTTGCTTACAACTCAAGAAAGGGGAAAATAAATAAATAAGAAAAAAGGAAAGGTTTTCATCGGAATCAAAGATTTTGCAATTGATGCAATCAGTGGACATTCACGACCTCTTGCACCATTTTAAAACCTAGATTAAAGGTGCACAAGACAAAGGCAGAAAGACAGCTAACTTGCAAGACTGACGAGTGAAACACAAGTTTCTAAAACTTAAGTGTTCGCTTTTGTACTGACGCATTGGCAGCAGAGCATTAGTCAGACAGCCAGAGAGTTTTCATCTAATATAGGTATATTAGCATGCAGTGCCTGACTACATTTTGATTTGAAGCTAAGCAAGGCAGGCTCATCCTCTCCAGCAAGTCAGACTGATGCATTCTCCCAAGAATCATGCCTTACAGAAAAATAATCATGAAATATTAATCATTTCCTATTTAGAGCTGCAACTGTCACAAATGATGTAGCTCTCTCGCGTACAACCTCCTGCTGAAAAAGTGCACAAGGAACGCAGCAAACGTTGCCGGCTTCCCGGGCAGAGACAAAGCCTGGGCTGTATGAGCGTTGCAGCCCGGCCGTGCCGGCGGTTGCCCGCAGGAGCAGGGAGAGCGCCCGAGCCCCGCCGGCATGGGTCGGCTCAACCCGCCTGCGGTGGCACCAGCAAACCCATACCGAGTCATCCTCATTAACCACTACCACGCTGCTTGTACGTTCAACCCTGTCTTCCCGCACCAGTGAGTCCCCTACTTACAGTCAAGAAAACGCTGCCAAAAAGTACTCAAAAAGCTTTGTCTGAAGACAAGCAGTTGGCTGCCCTACAGAGTAGGCAGCACTCCCATTCCTTGCCGGCAATAACCAAACACCGACAGGAACGCCGTATGGAAGAGGAAAGCATGGCAAACGGGTTTTCATCAGGGTTTATGCTCAGAGCATGCATACGGCCCTATTGAAAGATCATCTTGAAAGCTCCATGTGAGTTTGGAAACCAGTCAGACGGCGATCAGACTCAACGCCCCATGACTTGCAAGGCCTGTCATTCAGCCGAAACAGCAAATAATGAGAAATAATTTCTCTGAATAGCTGGTAGGCAATCCAGAGCATGAAACCTATTTGCATAAAACAGTCATTGTCATTTCACACACGCAGATCTCTGGCAGTCAAAACCTCACGGTAGATCATTCAGGGACTGAGGGAAAGAAATTAAATCAGTTGTTTGCTACAAATAACTCATCCAGTTGTATCTGACGTGGCACTGCCTCGTTACTGGATATTGTCAATGCTCCAAGCCATGACCTATAGCCAGGATCCCAGGACATAAAACCCTGTGTGACATCTTAAGATACGCCCTTTGCTATTACATGCTGCTGCAAATGGGCCAGGAAAATCAAATTGTTCACACGGGACAGAAGGGAAAAAGCACCTCCAGGCTAAAGGTAATGTTTATCAGACGGAATTAGGTGATCCGGGTCACAAGAAGTGCACTGAATGTCTGTAACTGGGACACTTTTGGTTTCGATGACCATCTTTGCCTACTATCAAATACACTTTCAGTCATATATTTCTTGGGCGTCTTCTGATCTTTCTCAATAACAATTATATCCTTTATCTGCAAACAGAGCCCTGGTTGCAGATAGATACACACACACACACGCACACACACGCTTCCCTGGAACTATGTGATTCCGTAGCATTTTCTCCCTCTTGATACTACGGAAATTAGTTTTTAGACAGAATAAAAACATTCAACTATTACCTCTGTTACCATCACCAGGATGGTACCATCTCACTTCTTGGAGCCAGAGGGGGAAGCCATTTTAATGGAGCTGGCTTCGGTATCCGTACAACGGTACCTAACTTTCAGTTTGAGTAACGGTTGTGAAACACTATCTTCAGCCATTGCATTGCAATACCATCCAAGTTTATTGGGCTGGAAATACTTGCTAGGACAACTAGCAGTTGCTTTCTAATGTTTGAAGGCAAAGCATGGAGTTGTTCTCCATCAACACTCACCCACGTCCCAGTCAAGGGATTCAGATTGGATGGAGACTTTGAAGAAAATAAGGTGATTATAGCCTTTCTGCCTGTACGTAGCGTCTGTGAGTGTAAGGTCCAACAGACAGTCTTGAATACCTACAGCCATCCGTCCCCAGTTATCTCCATCTCAGTGGAAAGAAACACTGCTAAGAGTTGCTTTTGCTAGGTCTCTGCTAACACTTGACAGTCTTCAAGAGGAAGAGCCTAGACAGAAAGCAGGTTCACCTTTGTAACACAAACTACAGCAATACGCTTACCCAGTCGCTGAAAATAAAACAGATGATGAAGTTTTCCAGACACAATGACCATTTGCTATTTCCAAAGTGAGATTATGGCGGGGCCCCAGGTTCTGCTCCTTTTTTTGCTGGCTGCGGGAGCGCAGCAGCAGTCTGCCATGTTACCGTGCTGGCTGCAGAGGCTGCGTGGGCACCCAGAGATCTCTCTAACTGGGTGGAAAAGAGGGCACTCCGTCACTTCTGTGCCGTATCTGAAGGCACATCCACCCAAAGTCATGCGGTTCCTCTTTCCAGAATTTGTTGCATTTTGCTTGAGCGTGGGGCTTGTTCCTAGTAACAGAGCGCCGTACTTTCAGCATAAGGGATGCTTAACACACGAGTCCGAACAGCAAGTTTGAGAGCAAGGCTTGCCACGTGGGTTAGCAGGGCAACCAAGAGCATGTCTTCCCCCATCTGCCATGGATTCCCTGCGGGGACTTCAGCCTCTCTGTTCCCAGTTTCCTTCTCTGCAGGACAGATAAGTTTCCCTGCCCATCACAGCATTAAGCATTCAAGACTGGGAGGCCCCTTTAGTATAAAAAATGTCATAAAATTTTCGGTAGGTTTTGAGGGGGGTAGGAAGGGAAACAACTCACAGGATAGAAAACTGCTCAAAATAAACCGCAAAAAAATAAGAAATGTGACAGAATAGCCCCCTGTGCTGTGCCTGAAAACAGTTTTCTATGGTTTTGCACAGAATTTACCTGCAAAAATGTCTGTGTTCTATAGCATTGTGGCATTAAGGTTTGTTCTAGCTCTGAAGCACGACGAATTTAAAGCAATTTAGAATATGGCAGTCCACAGTCTAACTAAAGAACTTCTGATAGTCTCATATCACAGGCTTTACATTTTAAGCTATACCATTAAACTCAAATGGTGAGAACAAAAAGGCCAGGTTCAGCTATTCAGAGCAGTGAATCTTTTTCTCCTGATGTGCCATACAGTGAAAGGCGTCAACGCCGTAACGAATATTAAGAAATCTGTCACTAGCTGTCATCCAGTTGGAAAGAACAAACTCCCCAGGTCTCACTGTTGACAGCACTGAAAGGAACAGCCTCACATTAATTCATCCCGGTGAACGCCTCAGCGTGCAGCCCTTCCACTTCGGATATGGACAAGCTACTTTCTGCACTAATTAAAGGATGTTAAAATGAGATCAGCCACCTCTTATTGCCTGTCTCACATTTTGTGTTTGCAACTGTGTTCAAGCACAGCTAGGGGTGGCTAAATATTAACCAAGAACAAGTTAAATAAAAAGAAAAAAATCAATAATTTCTAGATTAGCTGCCTTTTATTTCCCCATTCTAGTGACTAGAATTTCATGTGCCATTTTTTTATTCACAATTCACGTGGCTGAAGCACCCCTGGGTCTAATGAATATCTGCACGTCCAGATTTTTCCCCTAAATTAAAGAATTTATGGGAAATGGAGAATTTGATCCCTCTGGGCAGGTACAGTTGTGTCTTTGCCGAGCAGCAGATCCAGCACGGTGCTAACACAGGTCTGCGGACGCTGGACCAGAGCCGACTCGGGTCCACCCAACCTGGAGTGCACGGGGACAGGTAGGGGCAGGTCCCAGCACGCTCTCGCTCTTCACCAGGGTATTTGAGCTTTCTCTCCTCCGCAGTACTCCTTCCCTGGTGCAGCAGGGAAGGGAGGGAGGGGAGAGGACAGTACTTCACAAATAGCCGTGGCTTCACAGAGAGTCTAAGCCCCAGGTACCCGACGTGCTCACGCGGGATGTCTGCGGGGGCCCCAGAACTGATCCCAGTCTGCCCTAGCCCACAGAAGCACCTCAGCCCCTGGGCCACCCTTCACCCTGAAACTCACATTCCGCCCAGGATGCACCATTTGCTGTTACGTTTCGGTATCAAAGTAAGTTGCAACCTTTCCGAAGCGCAGACTCTCCTACAGGGACAAAACCCCACAGCTCCTCAAAATCACGAGGCCTTCAGCTACACACAAAATCGGAATCGGAAAGGTACAAAAAATCCCAAGCATTTCCCCGGTGGCAACCAGAGTCATCCACACGTATTACTTTGCTGTGGCCCTACTGCCCACAAAAATCCTGGCTTAAGTTTGTTTCTCTTAAAAGCGCATTATTAAGTTCCAGCGTCTCAACTCTGAGAAAACTCCCCCTAGGAACACGCATAAGAGAACACAGGAATTCAGGCTCTAGCCAAGGAAGAGCCCATGGTGTGAACACTTGCTGCCTCCCAATGTGCCCACCAGCACTGAGCGATGCCAGTGGTCTGATTTCCAGCCTCAGCGAGCGGGCATGGAGAAAGGAGCGGAGGGGCAGACGTTGCCCTCTCTCACCACGGCTCAGCAGAGAGCTTGGGGCACCGGTGCTTCAGCCCCGGGAGCAGCACCGTGCTTCTTGTTTCTCCTCTGCAGCGCACAGTGGACTGCTGGATTTTTTTGTACATGAGCACTTGATGTTACGGTTTCCCAGGCTGGTCTCTGCCCAGAAACGAAACTGGAAGCACAAGCGCAGGATTACTTGCTCATAACCAAACCACCACAACTCGCATGATTAACGCATGCCAGGAGAGGTACAAAGCTGGGCTAATAATACATGATGTCCCCACTGCGTGACACGCCAGCTAGCACAGCGCAAGATAAATGGGTATATTTCCTCTGATAGGCACCAACAGAAATCGTATTTCAGACAAGTCAAATCCATCCATTCTAGTGAAATGCCAAAACATCCCAGTTTGCAAGCTCCATCTCCTTACTGACAGCAGCGAAAGAAAACAGCTCAGATGTCGGTGGCACAAGTTTCTTTTTGCTACTGGTGAGTTAAGAAAGCGTGTTCAAAACAGCAGTAAATAATCTGCCTAACAATTCAGAAGTATCTGCATTGGTTTGTGCCTCTGTTACAGTATTAATCTCCCTTGAGATCTTTCAGCGGCATGGAGACTCACATGAAAAGCAGCGGTGCAAAACACCACGTGGCACGCAGGCAGCTTGTTTATCACACGGGCTGCTCGCTGGAGCCAAAAGTCTTAAATGCATCAGGAGAAGACATTTGGGAAACAAGATCTCCAGCAGCTTTTGTATTTGCCTGATAGGAGCACACATAATATTGCTGAATAAGGACAGATTAGGAAACGCAGGGACTGCATTCGGATACGTCATAGGAAAGGTTGTAGTCATGGCAAGTTGTCATCTGGATTGATTCTAACGCCTTTCAAGTCTCTGGTTAAGGTCACAGAGTTAACCCACCTGCAAACAAGAGGAGAACACAATCTCAGCGCTACCAAATACAAAATATTCCTAGCTCAGATGATAGTTTTCTCTATTGATGACAGCAGAGACACAAAGATGCTTGGGATGCTGCTGCACACAGATTCATGCGTATGCAGCAGCTATTCTCGGCAGCCAACAGCCCCAACCTACTCTCAAGCTACCAGAATTGAGGGCCAATAGTTCCAGAAACTAATTGCTGCTGCTGGAACACTGCGAGGGGGAGAGGTGAAACCCGGAGTGTTTCTTGCTCCAGGGGAATTCTTGCCTTTAGTACCAGCTAATTTCACAAAGAGAGGTCACTGCAATTTAAAATCCTCTATCTATGCCTTAACCTCTGTTCCCACGTGAGGTTTTTTCCACCACTGCAATTGAAAACCACGTTGCTCTGTCACTGTTACTAGGCGGCATACCGAACACTAGAAAGCCATCCTTGTGGAACGAACGCTGCACGAGACACCACTAAACCCAGAGGGCTGGGCTCATCTCACCCAGCACTCGCTGTAGGCTGGAGTGCGACGGTCTTTCCAGGCTGCTTTCAAAAGATGGCAAACCAGGGCAGTTCAGCCCACCCAAGGGTACGTTTAGGAGAGATGTAACGGATGACCCATCAGAATTGCTCCTCTTGCTCTGGCTGTAGATGGCTAGACCGACTCCACATCCACTTTTAAGGCAGCTCAAGCTGGATGAGGTGAACACCATCCAAAGTGATCACATTTGAAAAATACATCAACCCAAGTGCTGGAACATACTAGTAACACCGCGTGGAAAATTTCTGCACCGTAGTATCTGCAAAAGGGTGACACCAGGTAAAACCAAACACACCCACCACACCCACACCTTCCTGCTTATCAACTCTTGCTGAATTTCAGGCACCTTTCAAAGAAGAAAATTGAAATTTTGCAGCCCATCAACCCCAGAGATTAATTCCATTTTTAATTAAAAGGAGGGTTTTCAGACTGAAATGGCCTTTATAATTTCCCTGTTGCACTGGAAGGAGATGAGAGGTGAGGAACTTCCCTAACTACCGTTGCTACCAAACTCTGCTTTAAGGCACCCTGGGCAAGAGCAATGTCACTACACGGACTCAGCCTTTAAACCTAGCAGAAGTTTTAGAAATACGTGAATTCGTAAGAAGAAATAGCAGCAGTAGCATTAACCACCATCACCCCCAAATTATTTCTAATCGCTTCTTACTCCATCTTTACTGTAATTATATGACCCTTCCTTTGCAATAATTGCATGTCGTACTATGGAAGAATGACTTTCGATTAAGCGATCTCCTTCAGTAACTAATGGTAAGATTAAGACGGTCCTTCATTTAACATTAACGATGAACAAATCAATACATCTAGTAGCTAAAGCTATTAGAGTAGTTTCTTCATATTCAATTATTGTCCACAAAGGTGCCTCAGGAGGGCTTCCATACAAATATTGGGCAGTGCTGGGAAAGGGTTAATCATCTTTCATGAGTCGCTAAGCAACGGGATTCTGCTCTTATGGCATGTTTTGCCAGCCAGAGCTGTGGCAATGATGCAACCTTTCTGCATCTTACCCAGAGAGTTCTCTGAAAACTTGTCTGCCGGAACAGCAAACCCCTAGGCTGCTCGCAGACTTAAATTTAGCTCCTGATAGCTATTAGTTTTCAAATTGCTTTGGTACATTTAATTTTCTGTTCCAAAACATACATTGTATTTTAATATGACTTAAATGATGGAGAAGAGGACTGAAATGCAGCTATAGAACTAAAACCAAACAAAAAGTCCCAATATTCAGCGGTATTCAATGCCCCGCTACTAAGTCCCTTCATGAGGCGTCTCAAATACAACCAATAAAAGAAATCTTAAAAGAGTGCAGAAATTCAGAAGCCAGGTTCAGACTTCAGGGATGGTCCTTTCTCCCTCCCAGCGGGGAAGGAGACCCACAAGGAAGGTACAGACAACTCCAAGTGGCTGCACTGGAGGTACAGCCCAAACCACACCAAGGCTGCCTCAATCATCAGGGGTTACAGAGGGCCGGTAACTCATAACTCAATCATCTCAGTTATTTGTGCTTATCTGACCGTACATATCTCATACACATCTTAATCAGGAGAGAAGGATGCATCCTATGAGACATGAGGAAACATTTCTTTACTGAAAGAGTGGTTAAACATTGGAACAGGCTGCCCAGGGAAGTGGTGGAGTCCCCATCCCTGGGGGTATTTAAAAGACGTGTAGATGAGGCGCTTAGGGACATGGTTTAGTGGGCATGGGGGTGTGGGGTCGATGGTTGGACTCGATGATCTTAGAGGTCTTTTCCAACCTTAATGATTCTATGATTCTATAATGAGCAAAGCCAAACAACAGGGATTTAAATATCCATGAGCTCTGGGAAAATATATTACCAACCTTGGAAAGTTAATTTTCAGGGACTTGCTTCTGCAAAGACTTTGGGAACATTCAAACTCGCACATGAACATCAAGATCGTTTTGGACAGAGCACATGTAAATCAAGCATACACGTCAATCCTTGCTCAGCTTCAGTCATTTAGTCTCAGCCAATCTCTATGAAACAATACAAATAAAATCTTTGTGTTGCCAGCATTTTCTAGCAAAAACTACTAATCGGATTTTACGGAGCCAGGTTTTGCTTTGTTTTCCCCTAATTTCTTAGCTGTCTCCCATAATGGGCCTACTTACGGTAATATTCTGGTCTGCGTGTTTATTACAGGGGGGGTGTATCAACTTACTGGGGTAAGCAGAGGTCTCAGCCCAAGCTCCTGGCTGTGCAGTAGGTTAGACACAAGCACCAGGCGTACAGGACTGGGAAGGCAGCAGCTGTACAGCGGGTCTGACTCTCTTTTGGTCACTTTGAGTGTTCACTAGATCTTAACAAAGTCAGTAGACACTATTCTGGACTAAGGGTTGGGTTGATGAATGCTGCCAAGTATCGGGAGGCGGTCAAGTATCAGGAGGGGGTCAACGACTCTCACGACTAGGATCGCTTTTCCTTGGGAGCAGAAAGGACATCTGCGTAAAGCAGGTCGCTGAATAATGAGTTTGCCTTCTGGCAGGTTGCTCTAAGCAGGTTGGGAGGTCTCCTTTGGAACTACCGGAACGAAATACCAGGTCTGAGTGAAGGATTATTACATGGTATCACATCACTACATAATGATTACATTAGATAACCAAATCACAAGAAAAAGGATGAAAACATATGAATTTGGGGGGTTGGCCAGCCTAAAGTTACTGAAAAATAAATGATGCACCTAGCTTCACTTCAGCCTGTTAAAGCTTCTGCTGGTATTTCTTCCCTGGGATTGACGAAGAGGTTTAACCGAGTAAGCCATTTTTATCAGAATACTGGGATTTACTGTGTTGAATTAGTTTCCATCTCAAAAGAGAAAAATCTAAATTTCTTAAAACAGGATTACTTTAATACTGATAAAGATCAAAAAAACCTTTGAGTGAGGAAAGAAAAAAAAAATCCTTAAAATAAACACAAGTGTGTGTTTCAGAAAATTCTCTATTTTGTAATGAACTGGGTTTGCTCGTAAAGCATCTTGGACCCCTTGCCATGCGTGGGTTGCTTTACGTGGGCCAGAAGGAGAGGCTGAGCAGGCTCAGTCCCGAGACCACGTCAGCTCTTGGACTTACAGCTGGACCAGGGAGGCCTGTGGGATGCAGTTGATGTGAGTGGGACCCCACAGCAGAGGAGCCCGTGGGGAGTGGGCAGCACTTCTGGAAGCAGAACCAGCAGTTAAAAAGAAGATCACGAAGACTTAGTCAGAAGGAAACCTGGGCCGAGGAAAGCTGACGGGCTGCCAAACACGCAGGGTGGAGGTGTTCCAGGTGGCTCTTCCCCTCCTCCACAGACGCGCGAGCACAAAGGCACGTAAACTACGGCCGGGTGCAGCCGGGAGACCTAGGTCAAGGTCTTTGCTTGACTGTACACTTGAACTTGGTACTTGACTTACAAGACTGACGGTATTTAAAATCCAGATTCGAGTTCTGGTCTGCTCTAGAAACAGGCCCAAGGTACGAAACAGAATTTCAGCTCTAGCTCGGATTTGAACCCCTTTCAAGTCCTTGTATTTGTGGTTCAGTCCTTTTCTAGCGACGACCTACCGGCCAAAGAAAACCTGTACATTTTTAAGCCAGGCTTTCAAACACACTTGCCAGATCTCTACCTATATCAACACAGTTCATGGTGCTTTGGAGGGGGCGACAACCCCCCATGTCTTCAAGCGCCTCCTTCCACATCTAAAGTTAGATAAAACACCAAGTGCCCAGGAATCCATTCAGACTTTTTCAGGTAGTTTTCAGCAATCAGAATGGACGGTGACTCAGTGGCCGAGGAGAGGAAATGAGTCATGAAGCAGCATCTCTTGTTACTGAGCTGGAGTGTCCTACGCTGAGCCAGGGCCTCTGAACGCCCAAGTGATTGGATTAGACTTCTGCTGTATTTTCTGAAAAGAGCTAATGAGATAAAGCTGGAGGGGAGAGCTCTGAATGCCACCCTTGGAAAGGCAGGGCTCTCCGCACGCTGCCAGGGCTACTCTTTCGCACGGGGGGAAATAGCCTGCATCAGTGACGGTCACTGCTGGTGCCACCCGCTTCCTTAAAACTAGAGAAAATAGAGCCGGAATGGGCCTCTGGAGGTCATATGCTCCCTCTCCCTCCTGCACAATATTATTTGAAATAATTAATTACTATCATCTAAATTATTTCTTTGGGACCAGGAAAAGCATGCAGACATCCTGAAAAACACAGGAAATCTCAAATAACGCTCTCTTGCATGAGGCAGGTAGGTCGCTCCCCCCTACCCCCCCCGCCAAGCATGTTGTAATAGAGACAGACAAGAATTTGGGGCACAATCGTTCCCTATATTCTGGGGAAAAAAAAAAAAAAACCCAAGCAAAACTGACAACAGCATGCATTTACTCGGGAACAGTAAGTTAGTCTTTCTGTGTCCAATTAATCCGCCCGTACTCTTTCTAGCCTCATTACCCACGCTTCACAGTCAATCTCGTGTTTCAGCATCCAGACCAGATCTGCTTCAGTTCACATTTCCACAGAACCCAATAAAACCTCTCTCCGCTGGGGGAGATGGCTCAATATATCAACCTCTTCTTGTGCAGTTGCTTCCAGTCATCTTCAGCTGAAAACCTTCCCCGGGAGGGACTGGGATAACCTGTCACCTGCCAGCTTAGCTCAGTTTAAAGGATGACTACTGAAGATAAAGAAAACTAGTAACTTAAAGCGCTGACTGATTTCTTGGGGAAAAAATTGGTCATTTTTTCAGCAGCTCTAAATTCTCCTAACCGTGTCATTTGTTACTATACTTACAAATCCACATATAGCTGCATTTGATATTTATGTATAGTCAGGCTCCATTTAGCCAGGGAAATGCCACTACATGGAAGGAAGTCATCTGTTCCGAAACAATCAGGTTGACCTTGCTTTCCAGCAGGCTGGGATCGAAAAGAAAGGCATGTCTTCGTCTCTCTGAGGAGACAAAGTGCCGTGCTCTCGAAATGCAAAACAGCTTCACGGGGACGCTCAGCATCCCTGCCGCAATGCACGGAAGGACGGCGCTCACGACAGGCAAGATGAGGCTGCCGGAGCAGGGGGTGCAACAGGTATTTCCATCTTTACGAGCATCGCCTCGAGCCGTGACCGATTCTGAGGATGCCTGCTAGCCACTTCTGAGAAGCAGGGAGTAGTTAATAACTGCACCGAAGTCGGAACTACTCTTCTGCCTTTGGTACTGTACCTGGGAGAACATCTTATAGCTGACGCGCTGGGAGTCATCTGATGCGTTGGCTTACACGGGACGCAGAGCCCTTTGTAAACCACGCGGTGTCGGATCAAGGATGGAAGCTGGAAGAGGAACTTATTCCTGACCTTAGAAGAAAACAAACCTATCCCTCAGGCACGGGAGAACAGGCATCTCTTTAAAGTTTTAAACTTTTTAAATTTAACTTTAGAAGCTGTTCTTTTTCTTATAAAAGAAACAAAGAACAGAGAGATCACAATCCAACCTTTGAGTGCTCTGTCAATAATTAATAATGACACATCTAACGTAACAGGCTATGGCATTACAAGAACTCCCTAAAGCTTTGCCACGTAAGACATTGACTGCAGCCCTGGAGAGCCGGCAGTTTTGAGGAGTCTTGCCGAGCTCTCCCGAGCACAAATCGAGAGGCCAGAAGCGAGGGAAGAAATCCAATTATTTGACCAGCAACCGGTTGTGCTTTTTCCTACCCCACAACACTGTGATCGCCAACGAGCACCAAGGCAGGCAAGCAGACAGGCTCGCGCTCTGACGAGAGAGCCTGAGGGAGGGAATACCCACCCTTTAATGTCACAGGGGCTGATACTTACCCCTGGAGACTGGCCTGAGACCACAATTTTTGTCAAAACCCACTGGACAATTTCTGGTTACTGTTGACCTAGGCTGGTGAAAGGTTCCAGAGCCCATCGTTTAATCGCAGCTGGTTCCGGTCCCTTGTGTTAATCTTTCTCCAATTATTATTTTTCCAGACAAACGCACACTTTTTTGCTGGGTACAGAGAGCAAGAGATTAAAGGACTGGCCGAATCACTTTTTTTTAAAAAAACACTCTACTTGCTTTGCAATTAGGAGAAAAAACCGTGGCTGGAGAACAGGGAAAATTTTCAAACCTTGTTTTTAAACCTGCCAGCCCTTCCCGCAGAGAATGCCTCCAGCCGTAGAAATGCCGGAGCGGGGGCCGTCAGCTGTCTCCATCCACGCGGCGAGGCCTCCAGGAGAGGGAGAGCAGAGGCTCCCAGGTGCTCGGGATTACGTGCAGACTTAGGCTTCGGTGTCCCGGAAGGTTTCTTGTTGCTGATCGCTTCTCAGTTTTGTAATACACCTCACGTGGCCAATTTCTCTGGGTGGCTTTTAATAACCTCTTCAGGCTTTATTGCCTTCTTGCATCCACATCTTTCCGGAAATCCTTTTCTTTTTTAATATGATATTTGCCTGCACAATACATCTGATTTCTCAGGGAACAATAACTCTTCAGCAGGCCCTTTTTAATGAGCAACTGTAAAGAAAGCATCTTTTGTAGAATCAACATTTGACACGAGGCCTCAGAAACAGTGTTCTTTTTAGATTTTAACCGCTTTCCTCCTTTTGATTTTGTTTTATTCTCATACTTTGTAAGCTCCTGTTTGATTTCCTCTATTTTCAATATTCCTCAACTTTTCAATAGCAGCTTTGCTCTGAAAGATGACCTTCATTATTATTGTATGCCGTACAAAATATGCTCCATCTGCAAGCAACACTGATTTCCCCTGCTAGTATAAATAACCACCCTAAGCTGCGATATTCGAACTGGGCTCTATCCCACGTCCCAGGCTCAGCAGTTCGTGATGCTGAAGAATTCAAATCTCACAATATCTGGAGTTATTAGTAAAGCTAGGTATACTTATAGTGTCGTTAATTTATTAGAACCGCAGTTTCCGACATTTAAGTTTCTCCAGGCCTTAAAATTAATAGGAACTCGAACATAGGAATCTCAAAGGCTCAGAAGGCAGAAGTCAAACAAGAAGAGCCCCAGGAATGATGTGCCACAGGACCAAAGTTACAAATCAGCCATCCTTGGGCATCCCTTCTCTCAGGCTGTGGTTCTATGGGGAAGACAGACACTTGGTTCATGATCTCCGGTTGCTTGGGACAGGGTATATACAGAACCTCTCACTGTCAGCATCTGTAAACAGAGCTCTACCACTGCAAAAATCAATGCAAACCCCATTTCCTTCTGATCACACCTTCCGTGGGTTTGCATGGACAACACTACCCACGACAGCGTGGCAATGATCTGAAAGCTAGATACAACCCGTTGGCTTACAATTTCTTCAGTGCTTCTGTTCTGCCATGTGAAGTCCAAGATTTTCCCTCCCATGTCCCCTGGTAGATACCAGGTCACCCTTGCGAAAAGGGCACAGCATTACTGGTTTTCCCATCCCGCTCTTCCACTTCAGCCCCAGTTTGTTCCCAGTCTCTCCGTAGCTAGTCTCCTGTGCTGCGTGACGACCCAGGTACACCCGCCATCCCTCATTTGCTTACAGACGGCACACAAACCTTAACAACCCCAAACTCACCACACACTGACACACCAGCTGTCCTGGTCCCAGCACCTACTACTTCTCAGGTTCATCTCTGGCCCTCTTGGGAAAGAGCCAGTCCAGCCGTGCTCTGAACTCCTCAGCAGGGACCTCCTGCTTTCTCCACCAACGCCAGTTCCTACAGGCCTGCAGAGAAGCCTTTCCAACGTTCCTCTGGCCTTCATTTATCTCTGCTTCTGCTGCTCTTCAGAAGAGCTACCGCTCAGCTGCTTATTTAGCCCACCTCCCTCCCCATCCTTCTGGCTATGGTTTCCCAGCTCAGGACAGTCAGCCTGTCGCTGGCATCCCAGATTTCAACCCATTCCAATGAAACCCCTTGCTCCCCCCGTAAGATTTCACATATCGTCTCTGCTGGTCCTTCGCTGTCCCCCCTAAATATCTAAATAGCCACCCCACCCTCCTACCCCACCAGGAGGCATGTACCTGCTCAGGGAGTGAGGCCAACTCTTCTGAAAGGGTCCAGACTGGCCATCGTATCTGCAGACTGAGAAGTGGGCTCTGGAAATCAGCTCATTACAGAAACGGCAAATCATCAGCTATTGCATTTCTAGGACAACTCCCTCTTCCACAGCGATACTATCTGGTTTCATCTATCAGCATTTTCTTCCATCTATCAAGAATAGTGCAGCCCACTGAATAAGTGCACTTTACTGTGGTAAGAAGCTTTAGGATTTGGGGCTAGTGTGCGTATGGAGAAGTTGATATGATCAGTTAAACTTTTCTACTAATCAGTTCGAGAAGGTAAATCCACAGTAAATTGGCCACAGTGCTGAAAGAAGAAAAACATATGCCATTTTCGACAAATTATTTAAAAGTTTGGTCTTTCAATGGCTGTAGCTAATTAGGTTCTGCCTACATATCGATGGGATATCACAAATCCATAAAAACAATGCCCAAAGACAGAAAGGTTCTTCAGACTCAAATGGTTTCAGAGTGTGGGGGTTTTTTCTCATTATTCCTCTGTCAGCCAGAATAACAACTTTCTCCTCACATCGTACAGGTAATTAAAGGAAATGTTTGTAAGCAATCTGACTGCCCTAACGCTCTCAGCACCCCAACTGTGTAGGTGAAGCTAAATCTAACATTTTGTCAAAGCCAAGCGGCATGCTTCTGTTCTAAGGCAGCTTCAACTGTCCGCTTAGGGGATGGGATTGCTTTGGGAGTAAAACTGCCCATCTTATTCTACCTCTGGGTAAAAGGCAGCAGCTCTTGTCTAAGACGCTTAAACAACCTAGAAGAGGAAGAGTTGAGCAGTGAATAATTCACCATGTAGGAATTTATCCAGTTTGGACCTTGGCTGAAATAACAGCCCTGCTCATCCAAAGCAGAATCTAACGAACTCTCTGATCATTGCATGTTGGCAACTGAAGTTTAAAGCTCATCGCAGCAAGGATGAGTGCAACGTATCTTGCCAAGATACTGATTCAGCATTAACTCAAAATGATGGAGTCATCCCCCGAAGGTGTTTATGAGCAGGAGGACCATCAGTGAACCAACCGGGAGAACTCTGCTTCCTTTGAGAATACATGACGTTAGGCTATGAGATACGCCAGAGCTTCAGCCTTCCAGTAAAATCCATGTCTTGCCCTGTCAAGAGCATTTGCTTCCCCAAGAGCTCTCTTCTAGAAAACATGAAGTGGTTGCAGCACGTGAGATGTAGCTGACGGTCAGAGCTGTATTACATAAGCTTGGCATGAAATCATTAAATCACGTATACGCTTGACTGACACCCATGACTATCCAAAAGCTATTTGCAGGGGTATCAATAAATTGGTGAGATCATTGTCCTCCTCCCTCTCTTCCCAATACCTGGATTCTAGCAGATCCAGGTAAATCAACTGCGTCTTCATAATGAAAACAGAAATTTAATTATTCACAAGCATTCCCCTTGAGCTTTCTCTGGGCTTTTTGTGAATGATTAACAGAGCAGCTGCTCCAGACAGCACTCTCAATCCCTGCTTGCTGGCCTGTTAAAAGCAGTGACTCATCAGCACATGACGTCAAACCCTCCTCTCCTCTGAAATGGCAGGAAGGAGGTTTCATTAAAAAGATAAAAAAAGGTATCAACATAACAGCCTGAACTTCCTCCCAAACACACGGGGTTTGGTCAGGGGTCATCTCTGCTGCTGCCTGAAGAGTTACGCCGTGCGTATGCACCAGTGGCTCCATCAAAGGGTAAACTTTGCTGTTCGGTACTAAAAACATAAAACATACTTCCCTGGGCAAGCTGATCAACTAAAAATCAAAACCAAAACCCAGCATTAGGCCTTTTAGTAAACCCTGCTCGTGCACCTCACGGGAACGCTTCCCCGCGCAGCAGAGCTGGGCAGGGCGGTGAGCACCCCGTCTTAGCTCTCCCCGCGCTCATCGCGAGCTGGGAGTACTTTCCCAAGATGTTTACGCAACCCAAAGTAGCCGTTAAGCAGTCCTTGAAATTGCCCAAATACTACTTTCCAGTAACACCCGATAAGGGTGCCCAAACAGACAGGCAGAGAAGCATCAACAAGTCCAGCGCTGCCAAACTCAAGACCCCCCCCATTGCCTCCACGCCTCGCTAAGGTTGCGCTGAAATGTGCGGACAGGAGAAAAAAATCTTACGTGAACGCAGCCGTGATTTCCCTATCTTTGTGAAGAAACCTGGGCCCAGCGCCGTGACAGTTAGAAGCAGGAGAAGTGATCTAGAAAGGGGCTGTTTCTCTGTAGTTAAAATTCAGATTTTTACTCCAGACGGCAAGTCCTTCTGTCACACGGACAGCGGTGCTTTACCCAGAAAATCTGCAAAGCGACGGAGAGGGGAACAAGCAGGGTAATTTGAGATTTAGCTCTTACGTGGGATTAAGTACTAACATCTGTGATATTTTACTTTCTCTGCTAGCTTTAGGCTGCAAAGCCAAGCCTCAGCCTCCTCTGAGCCCAGCTCCCGCGGCAGCGTGTCCCAGACAGCAGCCGCTCGGCTCTTCAGCTGCGAACGGCCGTGGCAGGGGACAGGAGATATATTTATCTCCGTTCCCGGCTGCCCGGAGGGCAGCATCGCTTGCAGCCCGCAACTCCTGACTTCCCCCAGCCTGGTGTTGGAAGCAGAAATGCTGCTGTTAGCTCAGTCTCTTCACAAGAGGCAGTCAATTAGGGAGCAAAGCGGAGGTTTGGAAAGAGAGCGTGGCAATGCGGGGGCTGTCCGCAGGCGCGGGGTTTGGTCCAGAGCTGGAAAATGCTGCTTGGGTACGGCTGCGCTCCCACCCGCGCTCCTTCCCCCCTTACTTGGTCAGGCCACGGGTACGATATGAAAGCCCAAGGATGACTGAAATGACTGACCAAACATGTATAACGTAAGAGGTGCTGGATATTCAATGAGGGCAAGAAAAACAGCGTTACACACAGGCCGAGAGTTGCCGTGACGTAAGCCCCTGCCCAACACACTTTTCGATTAAAAAAACCCACAAAACATCAACATTATCTTTATGTCCCTTTGCAGGGATGGCTTTACTGTCTGACCTTTTGGCTCCGTTAGTATTCTTAGCCTTGACTGGGTTTGACTGCTGATTTTGCTACGGGGTCTCTGTCTATCTGCAGTCCAAGTCAGGATTTGTTTTCTCACATAGATATGCAGCAGGGAGATGGAAAGTTCACAGCTAAAACAGCCCCTGGGTGTCCGAGTTAACTCCGGACAACAGAGCACTCTAAAACGGGAGTGAAAACACTCTTACTGCTTACCTTTCTAGAATCGATTAGCAATGAAGTGCTAACGGACTTGAATTTTGCACGTGCCTCGTAATCTCAAGTTTAGACCCCAAATAACGTTTCAATTTGAAAAAGCACCTAGCTGCCATCTTATCTAGTGGCAGTAAGGCGCTAACGAAGCATCGCTGTATTGCAAAATTCATCGGAGCTAGACCGAGCACTGTAATTACTTAAGAAGGAGAACCGGGGAATGCAATACCAGAAACGTGGGCATTCCTCAAACAAGGCTTTCCGAAAGACTTCGCGTTCTTGACAGAAACAAACAGAGAAAGAAGAGAGGAAAGGGTCAAAGAAGTGCCGGCAGCGGGAGCCAAGGGCCGAGCAGGGTCCGGCTCCTGGGCTCCCCTGCTCTGCCTTCCCCGGTGAGACAGACCCTTTCTTTCCCTCTGCGGAAAGTCAGTTAAAAGTGAGTAGAGAAAGGAAGAGACGGGAGATGAAGGGGAGTTTACACAAGAGCAGACAGCGGGAAAAGGAAAGGAAGGAGGACGAGGTTGGAGAAAACAGGGAAGGGCTGTAAAAAAATGGTAATGAGAGTATGGGGCGGGGGGGCAGCCCGTGCAGAAATGGAAAGCAGAAGGAGTTGAAAGCTGTGGATAACACTACTGAAACGATTCCTCTCCAAATGGCGTGGAGACTGCATCTGGAAGGACCTCTTTCTTATTCCTCCCTCTTGCAAAAAAATCTCTCCCTCCCGTAGGGTGGCTCACCCTCTCTTTGCCCTGCTCCCTGCTCCCGCGGGGATGCTGGAAGCAGGAGAGGCTGCTGTCACTCCCGCTGCCAGCTGGCAACGAGGACTTACCTAATGCTCTTGGCAGCCATCCCTGACTAAGAGCTCTGCTTCCCCAAGCTGCGCGAAGGGGAAGCTGCATGCCAGAGCCCTGGAGGACCTCCCTCCTCCTGGCCAGGATCACCTTGGAGCAGAAAGGGAGCAGCAAGCGCTTTCACTCCCGTTTACTTGTGCCGCACTATTACTGCTTGGCCTCACATATCCAGCCTTCTGCAGGTGTAGAAAGTAATTACTTGAAAAAAAATGACAAAACCCCCCTCAGCAACCACGTTTGCCATCAGTACCTTCTTATGAGCAAATACCGTTCTTGTATCTTCATAAAGGAACAGAAGGAAAACCACGGCTCTCATCCCCCTCTAAGCGCCCCTTTGCTTTTCTCTTAGTTTTTCCTTTTACCCGAGTAATCTGCAAATATTTGGGGTCTCAGATTTCTCCCGTTCTTTAGGAGAGAACTGGTTGCCCCGTTTACTTGCCGCACTATTACTGCTTGGCCTCACATATCCAGCCTTCTGCAGGTGTAGAAAGTAATTACTTGAAAAAAAATGACAAAACCCCCCTCAGCAACCACGTTTGCCATCAGTACCTTCTTATGAGCAAATACCGTTCTTGTATCTTCATAAAGGAACAGAAGGAAAACCACGGCTCTCATCCCCCTCTAAGCGCCCCTTTGCTTTTCTCTTAGTTTTTCCTTTTACCCGAGTAATCTGCAAATATTTGGGGTCTCAGATTTCTCCCGTTCTTTAGGAGAGAACTGGTTGCTCCAACTTGGCTATAATATTTGGGGCAACCTTATTAGCACAGGATGCAAAGGTTGCTCTGCTTGTTAGCACATGGCAGGACAAGTCAACCGACAGCAAACCCTTGTGTCTCCCGGCCCGCTCCTCCGCTCCTCCCGGTGTCCCAAAGGACTTGGTCTTCCATTTCTTCTGGAAGCCATCGCAGCGGCCGGGGGCACGGTCTGGGCGCTTATCCACTGGACAGGACTAACCCGCCCAGCACGCTTTCTCAGAGATCAGCTCTCTACGTGCGCTCTTAGCCCTTCCCACGCAGCCGAACACTAACAATTTAGAGTAAAAGCGTTTTAAGTTGATCTATTTTTTCGAAGCCGAGTCCTACACGGAGCATGGCCATGTCTTATGAAACAGCATGTCTGAGCTCCGGCCCAGCCCTCACCGCCGTTGCAAAAGCCACAGCAAGTTAGACCTGAAGCTTTTTGCACTTCCTAGCTCACCCCGGTGGGGTGCTCTGCGGGGCCCAGCGGTGCAGCGTGGGGACGAAGGTCGATGTCCTGGTTTCAGCAGGGATAGAGTTAATTTCCTTCCTAGTAGCTGGTACAGTGCTGTGTTTTGGATTTAGGGTGAGAACAATGTTGATAACACACCGATGTTTTAGTTGTTGCTG
>NW_008796078.1:200000-219113 GCF_000699145.1 Aptenodytes forsteri
CGCTGCTCGGGGACTGGCTGGGCATTGGTTGGTGGGTGGTGAGCAACTGTACTGTGCATCACTTGCTTTTTATATTATTATTATTACTACTACTACTATTTTACTTTATTTCAATTATTAAACTGCTCTTATCTCAATCCACAAGTTTTCTCACTTTTACGCTTCCGATTCTCTTCGCCCATCCCACTGGGGGGGGGAGAGTGAGCGAGCGGCTGGGTGGTGCTTAGTTGCCGACTGAGATTAAACCATGACAGTCGAGCACAAGCGACTTCTGCCCAGGCCTGCCAGGTTTCAAAACATACCCAGTGTCGTATTTTAAGTTCCCCCCCCTCCAGAAGAGCCCTGGCTGTGGGAGGGGAGCTCTTCTGCTGCTTTCCAGCTGGAAAATGATGTGCAGGAACCTCCCACCCGCAGCCACCACCTGTTAGAATTTCAGCAAACTTTATTTCTCATTTATTTTATTTTAAAGCGTGACTCCAGAGTTGTAATCCCCTTTTCTACATCTGAAAAGAAATAGCTGTTTCCACAATGCTGAGCCAGCAAGGCAGGGGGATTCCTTTAAACTTCAAAAATGCAAGTGGCCCCGTTAAAGCAGTCCGAGCTTTCTTACGTGCTTGTAACAGAAGACACCCCAAAGTACTTTGCTGAGTCCAGGCCTCATGCACAGTTTTTATGAGCAGTTACAGAGTGTAAGAAAACAGGAGAAAGAGAAAGGAGTTGTGCTTCTGGTATTCACCAGTATAGCTGTTATTTAAATTTTCTGACCAGCTACCAATGAGCCACAACTGAACACGGTTCACGCAACGGGTTAAAACCGCCCAATACCCCCACACTGAAGGCGCAGCTATCCTTGTACTCCATCGCTCCCTAAGCGTTACCTGGGAGTTAGACAGCAAAACGGAGAACCCCTTAAAAGGCTGCTGCAAGGAGAAAGGGAATAAAGGGATTTCTATGCCTGTGCTAGGTATCACAAGTAGTACTGGGCTTCCGTCGCAGTCAGGTGTCATTAGGAAGGGGGTTTTGGGGGGGGGGGGGGGGGGAGTCCAGTTTCAGGGCAGATTGTCCCAAGAACACGTTGGGATCTCCACCATGGGCTGATTTGAAGAAGTTGGAAAAACACCACTCAGATACGATTTAAGCGCAGCTGACCCTGCCTGGGACTGAAGGATGAAGACGACAATTCCTTGAGGCCCTGGGCTTTCCACTTTTATGCCAGGCTTAAACATAAATGTTAGAATGTACATTACTACATAACATTTTTGACATACTATTTATTTTCATCATCATTCAGACAGAACCGTCATGCCAAATGTTGCGGTTTCCCCCATATTAACCCAACGAGAATGAATCAATGTTTTATGACCGTGTTTAAAAATAATTTATCATATGTCATTGCCCGCTGCAGTACCTTTTTTGCCAGAACATTCTTGTCGTTGCCAACATAACTCTCTGTGACAGTCCTTGCCAAACAAGAACCGATTACCCAGGCCAGTTTTTTCTCCGCGAACAAGGACCACCTTGTCACCGACAACAGACACCAGAAAAAACCCTCCTTCACCCCAAATGCAGCTGTCGGCTTACAAACCCAGCCAGCTCTCTGTTCTTTTTCCCAGAACACTCCTTTCTTGCCGCACTGTCAAGATTGTTCTTTCAGAGCTGTTATCCAGCGTAATAGTCACCTAGGACCACAGCCCAAGCGCTCTCGAGAAGTAAAACAGAACATATTCTTTCACCTGAAACTTCTGTGAAGATGTTCCTCTGCGATTTGTCATGGTCAGCTCCGCTCAGCTAAGGCTGACTTCTCCCTGTTAGCTTCCAGAAGGACCCTGAATCATGATCTCCGCACGGCAGGGAGACTGTCAGCAGCTGCTGACAATTTATTCATGCAAGATCCTGGTCCGGAGAGCAGCTGAAATCCACAGCAAGCCGTAATGAATTTGTCACCCTGTGTAACTAGGGATTCTACGTTCAGCACTGTTTTTTCACAACAGACACACAAAATTCACCTTTGCGGGGAAAAAAACATCAGCACTCTATTCTCCACTGCAGAATCTGGTGTGCAATGATACGTATTGGGTTTGGAGCAGGAAGCTCCAGAAGAGAGGAGAATTCTCAGCGGGACTTTTAAAAGGAGATGATGGAAGGGTAAAGTAAACTTTGAGATACCGTCTATATGTTCCCCCCACCAAGTTTCCTTTCAGCATTAGAGAGCAGCAATCTTACCACACTGATACACAGGGGTAACCGGATTTTTCCATATGGGTGTGTACGCAGAAATGTTCCCTACCTCATATACCTGGACCGTCTTTAAAACGTACGACTACAACCAAAGGCAAAAATCCTCAGCTGAACTCCTAACTATCCCCCGGCTCACTGGGGCATTCCAGACCAGCCACAAGTTTGTTTGCAGTGTGTCCTTTCCGCAAAAGTTGGACAAATTTTGTAGTGTACCGCGAAAGAGGAATGCAAATAAGATGCTATTTCTTTCTAGATGGCCAAAGGATTAGCTTTGAGCAATTCTATAGCATTCTCTGTATGAAAACGTGTGGTTACAAAAGCTGTTAAGTAAGTGAATAAAAAGTCAAGGTTAAGCGGACTAGACAACAGGACATGAAAAAACTATAAATTACGATAATGTATATTGCTGGTCTTCCTTAGGGTTCGCTGAACAATAATTTCAAGAATAGCTTCTTCCTTTCCCTTAGCCTGGGTCTCATTAGTCATGTTCCAAGGCAACAGGTTTCCATGACAGCAAACATTAAGTCTCTTGCAGCACAGCCCATTATTTCTGCTATGAACGCTAAGCTTTCACAACTCTACTTCAACCTAGACCAGCTATCTTCATGAAAAAAAATCCCTGAAAAATCCCAATAGACGTTTAATAAATCAACAGCTATATTTTATTTGTACTATGATCTTGCTAAGGAACACGCACGCTATTGAATTCGGTAGGAATGTCGTCAAATTTCCCCGAAGGACGCTTTTACCTGGTCTGAGCTCAAAAGTTCTTGGCAGCCGCCGAAACCAAAAATATAATGATGTAAGATGATGATGCAGACGCCCAGGCTCATAAAGGCATCCGATAAAGTTAATGAAAAGCCCCCCATAGGGATTAACTGCAGAACTGAGACCTTCGGGTTTAGTCATTTCATGCAGGGTGGGAGCAACGTCCCCCTCACGCAGGAGCTGCGCTAACAGAAATATTTTCAGACGCCTTTTCAGTGGAGTAGAACATCACGGACAGGCACGGATAGGAGTTCTCTCTCTCTCTCTGAACTGTATTGAGCCTTGTTATTTTGAGGGGACTGTTGACTGAACGTCTCTGGGTATCTCTGAAAGCCTCACTCACGCTGTTAAAACTCTTCTAATCTTTCCTTATAAACCAATCCCTCCTGACCCCTAACGTACCGTTACTGCATGCTGTATTACTCCAACGCTAACAGAGCACTCCACAGTGCTAAGCAGAGGATAAAAAAAAAAAAGAGTTATCTTTCAGGATTGTAAAATAAATGAAAAAAACAGTAATTCATCCTTTCGTAAGTACAGCATTACGCTGTCCAACATAAATTCAGACACAGAACCATACCTGAACTTTGCAGTAAGTTTCCCAGCTGGGTTTCTGAAAGCACAGGGGGTTTTTTTGTAGGAGCAGTTAGGGGGAGGTGTTGAAGATTCACTTTCAGTGGCTTTTTGTTAAACAAAGGCTGACAGGAGGTAACCTAAACATCAATTTTCCTACAGTTATTTGTAAGAGTTGACACCTTTTAATGAGCCACAACACTCAGAAATGCATAATGAAAAAAGAAACAGAATTCATGAATCCTGTGAGATCCCGCCACTCTTGCCTCTCACTCATGACGACTTGTCATACTTTTGACATTATTACACTTATTTTTATCCCAGTCTAACGTCTGTCTCTCTCTTTTCAATTGCCATGATATGTTCAAAGATGTCACAACTCCTGAGTTGCAAATAGTTGCACGACAGAGAACCAGGCCTGCCACAACTGGTAAGCAGTAAGATCACAGTAAGAATCCTCCAGGCAGGGATGCTAATAAGAAAATCAAGCAGCTTTTTGTTAGATGCAGCTGGCGAAAGCAAGGAAGGGAATCTAGGCTAGCAACGCGACCATGATTAATGGTTATTTCAGTAAATGCAATTTTGCAAACTAGGACATATGTGCTTGAAGCTTGTCAGCAAGGTGAGCGTTTAGATAACCGCAAAGGACGTTAGTGAGATTGGGAAAACTGTTAAGGAACCTGCTTTCTAATACTTTTTTCGATAATAATTTCATAAAGTAATCTCAGAAGACTTTACATTAAGCATTTCCTAGAATAGTCAGGCAGGCTGGAAAGAGAAGCATCAACAGCAAACACAGATGAAATGGGCAATGCTTCAGAGAGATTTGTGAACACAAAGACACGTATATCTCCTGCTTTAAGAAAAATCAAAGAACTAAGATACCAAGAGAGACATAAATCTTCTGATGAGCTATACTCCACAGTGTACTAATCTGTGTAGAGTCCTGCTGATGGCAGCGGAGTTCCACAAAGACGGAGGCACAGGCATTCTGACACAGTGACCTGCAGGTAACCTGGCAGTAACTGGGTTTCATTTGGGCTTTTTCCCTTTGGAGAAAGAGTTGGGTTGAGCTGAACGCCGCTGTAACACCACTTAGGTGAGTGACCCCTTTCTCACTGAAGGTTGTAAAAAGTATAAATACAAGTTTTAAGTTTCAAACCAATCTGTTCTTAAGTATGGGATACATACAGACTGACACTTGCAGAAGTCACGTTAAGTATCGCTCACCTGCCTACTTTGTGTAGCCCATCTACAGGCAAAAGCAACAGGAATCTGTAGATGTTTCTTAGAGCGCAAATATAATTTAGCAGTTCTTGAGAGTGCTTAACACACACCTTCCATCCAACTTCGTAGCACAAAGACCGTTGGCACAACAGGCTCACCGTATTCCAATGACCTTTTGCACTAGGGCAAGGAAACCCACAGCAGTTCCTTCACACTCCTCAGGTTGGCACTGGATACATCAGTTTGGCAATGCTATTTATTTCAGATGCTATATTGATGTAAGTACCCCTAGCTAATGTATTATTTTTTTTCCGTAAGGAATTCTTCTTCATTTGAAATGAGAGAGAAAGAAGTCCTACGCCTCTTCTTAGAATGACTGAAAAGACAGGCTTATGATATCCTTATTCATACCAAGACATCTTCTTTGTGGAACTCCTATTTTGATATACTCCAGAACTCAAGCAACGTGACAGTTACAAGAGTCAGAGAACCACAGCAGGGCTCCAAAAAAGAGTAAAAGCAAATGAAACTACTGATGATTGCACTGAATAGAAGTCACTTATAAAAGTAAAGAGCGGAAAGAGCCTCTTTGCACATTCTGAAGTGGCTTCTTAATCAATTAAGCCCCCTACTTTAAAAAAACTTCATTTCAAACCATGAGAAAATAATATACAACTCATACAATTTCATTAATTTACTATTAAATTGAATGTCTTCAGAGCTATTAAAAGCCCTTCAGCAATTTCACTATTTTTTCAATGCTGAAAGTATGCCTTTGACATCAATACAGAGACAACAGATGGATAAAGTAATTATAAAAAGAGCAGCATGACGCTATGAACCAGCTTGTCACAGTTTTACTAACAGACTAGATAACACAGGCAGAAAAGCGGGCTGACAATTAGCAAAGTTGTCATGTTGTGTCAAAGTGCTCCCACCCTCCAAAAAAAAGCCCCCAAACCCCTCCCCAGGCAGATACAAACAGACTGGGAAGGAAGGAGCAATGACAAAATTAGAAGCAGCATGCAGGACATTTAAAGATTAGAAAAATCCCTGAAGGAGAATATTGATTGTACAGCCCAGAAGTCAAAAGAAAATATACGTTGAAGGGAAATGCGAATCAATGCTCGGATCATTCCGGCATATTCGTCTGATAACTTACCTAGTTTTTGTATAGGATAATCTCATGATTTGACGGAGACAAAACATCTAGCTATGAGTCATGGGCTAAGATAAATAGAATTTCTCTGAGCTTTGAATTCTGTTCAAGGAGGAAATAATCTCTCTAAGGAAGCCAGTTCAATCAGTTTCGAGAGTCCAAACTGCACCGACAGAAAAACAGGCAAGTTAAGACACCTGGCTCCCCACACACAGCTGCCGTGTTTTGTAACACACAGTAAGATGCACAGCCCAGCTGATTCTTCTCCTCTCTACTGTTTTACCCTTTTTCCCTTTGTGCAGCTTGCAAAGTTATAAAAGGTTGACCAGATTGTCCAACCTTCACAAAAATGGGCCACGTTCAACTACTAGAAAGCTGATCCTCCCAATAGGCGTGAGAATTTGGGACTGGAAAACTCTACTGGGAAAGATGGTTATTGGCGGATACCAAGAGATACACGAGATGATCTTCACCCTAAAATCCCAAAGACTAATTTCTTCTCTTCAGGATATCTCCTGCTTTCAAGCTGCACGCTTCCAAAGGTTGTAGCCTTTGTCCAGGTCCAGGGGATCTAGGAAGGGGATAGGAAAATGAGGAGAAAGACAGAAACAGGCCGTCTGCACGCAGCAGCAGAAAGGATTCATCAAACCTGGGAGAAGCCTACCTTGAGTCAGAACAGTCTTCCAGATTAAATGGAGGTGTGGAGTGCGCTCTAGTAGCAGCTGGAGCAGTCTTATTAGCAGACTAGAGCAGAAAATAGAAGGAAGACAGTGAAAGAAAGGGGCTGGTCCAAAGAGGAGCATTATTTCTTCTTATACTAGATGGGTTAATCTTTTCAAAACAAGCTCGTGAAATCAGGGCCCACAACAATTTGGCTTTTAGAAAAAGAATTATTATTAGAGCAGAATAATCATTACATTCAAAATAATGGACATTTGTACAAAAGTAGAGTCATACGGTCAGCAGTGAACCAAAACTATTAAAAATACCTCTTCAAAGTACTGTCAGAGTAACCTTTTATGATGACAAACCCCATAGCTAAAAGACATGGTACAAAACAAGTGTTTAGTCCAGCAAGGAGAAGAGAAACTAGATCAAGGGTAATAACTCTGAGAAACTCATACGCAGAGTAATGCAAGTACAGAATTGTTAAACCCTGTGCTACATTAGCTGACCTTCATCTTCATCATTATACAAACAAACCCCTTTAGTTATTGGCTTTTGGTATTTCTCTGAGGATCTGGCACGTTGGGAAGCAATTTCAGGAAGTGCATTTTACAGGTGCATACAGCAGTTCTCTCTCCAGGTAGTTTTAACATTAAAATGCAGGCTTGTTCATGTACTCTTCCACTGTCTGGGGAAAAAAAAAAAGAAAGAAACAACTGATGCATTATGGAGCGGTACCATAATATTCAAACAAACCCTCTTGTCCTCTTTGAAGACAGTTATATATTCAAAATATTCAAACAAACCCTCTTGTCCTCTTTGAAGACAGTTGCAGTTTCGCATGGAATTCGATCAGATTAATTAAAATGTAGAAATAATTCTGCTTTAAAAACCTTTAACAGCGTTTAGAATCTGATCTTCAAATCATGACGTACCACGGTTGCGGCTAAACCGCAACCTCTAGCTGGCCTTTGTACATAGCTGGTTTAGTTTCACGTGCAAATGCCAGACCACAGTGAAAAACCCTTCGGCTCGCATCGCGTGTCCCTAGCTAGTTCTACCAGCGTGCTGTTTCCTTCAGCATTACGATGGATCCTTCACTACCTAGGGAAAAAATGAAGTAAATCCATCACATTCAACTGCTTTCGCCATTCCTGGCTCAACGGTACGAGTTACAGAAGAGAATTCCTGCAGGGTTCTGAATAAAGGTTACGTACCTGTGCCCTGCAGAAAAACTCCGCAGGCGTTTATGAATGAAAGTGGAGTTTGCCAGCACATACTCTTTCCAATTTTAAATGTTAATAGTAGGTCATCCGTTTCCAGTGTATTAGTGAAACAGAATAGATTTTTCTGTATTTATATATACATAAAATATAATCTTAGATTATGTGCTTATATTATATAAGTCTCTTAGATATGTCTTAAACTATTTCTTACTATAGTGTCCGAGAAACTCTAGCAGTTAAACTGCAAGAGAGCAACAGCAATATATAAAGAGATGATTCCGCAAGATGCAAGAGGGTTGAATTGAAAGCTTACGGAACTGCTCCCTTAACTGCACTGTCGTACCTACTGAAAGCGAACGTAAGACACGTTGGGATAATTAAGTACCAGAAGTGCTTAGCTGTATTTTAAGCTCCTGTCAAACAAGGAAGATGAAGGAAGGTGAGGTGTTTGCCTTTCGTCTTCCTCTGCCTTACCTCCTGCAACATGTCAGAGTCTTCGATGGCTTTCACTGCAGACCTCTTGGAAGTTTCTTGTACTTCTCCACCAATTATAAACTCATCAAGAATAAAATAAGCTTTTTCAAAATTAAAGATAATATCCAGCTCGCACACCTGCCAGAACAAAAGGACACCCCACATTTAAATCACTTTTACAGCGTTATAAGCACTACTGGGCCAAAAGTTGTTAAGATGATCAAACGTATTCACCATATGCACTCTTGTGGCAGGCAGCAGGGTGAAGAAAGATACTGCGTATTACGTAATATTGCAGCTTCTGCACATATTCTCTTCACATATATAGCCTAGACTTACAGCAAAGATATTCCACTTACTATATTTTATATAATACACTAGATTCACACTGGTTTTCAGAGAACAAAGCTGACTTCCTAGCCTACTAACCTTATAATAGGTCCTATATAGCACTTGTAATATGGGTTACATACGTTCACGCACAGTGTCACAGAGCAAGACAAATTCCCTGTCCTAGTGACCTTACAGTCACCAACCGCTTTTTTTGTTCTGAGGCGGTACCAACGTGAGTCATGGCACAGTGATTTAAGGAAGAGATGAATTAGGGTAGTGGGAACAATTTCAAAAATATTCATAGAAAAGATGGGTCTCTTGTAGTCTTTAAAGACTTACTGAAAGACTTACTCATGTCTTTTCTTTAAAAAAAAACCAACAATTTATCTTTTTCCTCTTTATATGTCCTTAATTATTACACAGTATTATGAAACAAACAAACCCAGTATATCTGAAGATGTCAGGAGAGAGAATTAAAGTACTGTCACCCAGGGGTTTTTAAGTAATTTTCCTCAAGCTTTCCCCTCAAATTCTATTCCAAGACAGACGTACAAACCATCAAGATTAATTTCTTCTGGGGGGAGAAAGGATGGAAAAACCATCTTATGAGAATTTCAGCACTATTTTGTAAAACATTCCACTAATGAATTTCACTCTGGATTGAGAGAGTCTACGGAGCAAGTAGTGCAGACGGAAACACGAAGCAAACCAGCTTCAGATAACTGTTTATCAGACAGCCAGGAACGCGGTTCATGGGAGAAAGCGAAACCTACGTTTCCAAAATATCTGTCCAGAAGCTCTACGTATCGATGAACGACCTCTAGTGTCAGGAGCTCATTATCCTGGTCTTCTATTGCACAACAGAAATACAAACTAGCATACCTAGGGAAACAAAGGCAAAAATGAGAGAGTGAACAGCTGGATCCGCAGTGCTCTGCTCATCTCTTAGAAGTTATGCAAATGACAGTTAATGTCCATCTGGTCTCTAAAATAACCATTTTCTTTCATTCTTACAGTGTCCCAGAGAACACTTAAAAAGACCAGATAATTTAAACAAATTATTAATTTACTTAGAAAGACAAACTCCACCCTTGGCAAAGCGGGATACCTCCAACACTGGTCTTAATAAAACAAACAGTACTACTTTAAGGTTTCCCTCACCTGCTGCAATAGCAGTACAGCAAGCGGGGTTAATTAAACTGTAGAACGAGTTACTGCTCTGTATTAAAAAAATAAAAACAAAGGCAAAAATAAAGGTGGAAGGAGTTACATCTCAGCAAGCCTGCTGGCTATCAAGTGACTGACAGTGTTTTACACAGGGCCAGAAAGCGTGAAACTGCTCAGACCAAACAATCTTCGTATCTAACTCGCAGCAAAACTTTACGTTTAAATCAACCCAAGATGGGAGTAACGATCTACCTCAACTCTCTGGTGCTGTGGCTGGAGGCCCAACTTGTCACAGCATCTGGTCAGACGTTTGCATCTGTCACTTCACAGCATGGAACTCAAGTTTTTGCTAAATGGGAGACGCCGCTTAATTTGTACAGTGTGCTATACCTTAAGGCTACTTTTGTTTGCTACAACTTTACAAGAATTAACAGGCAGTTGACGCTAAGCATCGTGTAACTGGGGACCAGTGATTTGTTTGGAAAAGGAAACGGGAATTAACGCTTTCCAGAGCAACTAGTATTTCAAAGACAAAATTTGACAAAATGTTGGAAGTGCCTCAGAACAGTTCCTGCAACCTCCCAAAGAGCCTGATAAAGCCCAGCACACGTCTCAGCAGGCTACCTTGGGGAACTGGAAGGAGCAGTGAAGCCTAAAGCCTTCTAACAGAATTTCAACCACTAATACTTATTAGGTTACTCCCATTTTTCTCATTTGACAGACTGTACAAGTATTTTTCACCCCACAGTTCACCCTGCTGATTTATCCAGGGACACTGTGCTGTTGTACGCAGTTAGGTTGCCGATGGCAGGCTCCTACTAGCTTCGTCTAGCACTTAGGGTTTTGTTCGCTGTTTTTCTTACAGTGAGCGTTTATTTTTCCTCTTCTAGCACGTGTTGTTTATATGAATACTAATTATGTGTTCTCATAAAATTACTCACACCTTTTGTAAACAAGCTTGAGGTCTTTCCAGTCAACAAAACTACTTGTTTTTTGATTGCGAGACAAAATAATCTGAACAATTTCTCGAATGATCTTTTTCTTCTCTTTATCAGGTAGCGTCGTATACCATTTCTGCAGCCTTAATTTCCCCTGCCGACTGAACAGCAGTATGAAGTGTATCTAGAGTAAACAAAGCAACATGGTTAACGCCGGGGCCACGGCCGGAGAAGAGCATTCCTCTGCCTGACGCCGGAAATCTGGGAGATCTTAGCGAAGGCATCGCCAGCCCTGGCGCGACGTCTGGACGTGGCGTCAGTGAGGTCTGGGGCAGGCTGAGCGTGGGAGCGGGGATCCCTCCCCTCTCCCGTTTCTTCCCCCGGCAGCTCTCCCCTCCCTGCGGGACCTCTCCGCGGCGCATCCCCCTTTGCATCCTCTCCCACCCGTCTGTCCTCCCTTACCTTGTGCAACCAGCAGCTTTGCTTCCTATTCTGCCGCTTCCCTGGGGAACAGGAGGAGCAGCACCACTCTGCAGTGGTGAGAAGAGGGCCCCAGCCCCTCCTCCAGCAAGATTAGACACCTTAGTGAAGGGAATAAAGACTTATATACAACAGGGCTAGGGAGAGCAAGGATGCAGTGTGGCACGAGGCTAGAAATATGAATACCTAGTTAGTAATCATAATCACTAACAGTTCTGGTATTGCACTATTTGAGGTCACAAACAAAGCAGCATATGTTTCTAGAAGAGGCTGTAAGAAGCAGAAGAAACCAACTACTTTGGAAAGGGAGCTTGACTAGTTTTACTAAAGAAATCACCAGATTATGAAACACAGATGACTGTGATGACAAAGGACAGACCTCAGTGACCGAGGATATTACATTAAATAAAGCATGATATATACACTGTTCTAAAATTTCAGCTTTAAAGCTAGTCATAATTTTACACGGTTTGACCCATGATTTTTTCATGCTTAGCATTAGCAGCACTACTGAAATACAGAAGCGCTAGCTTTTAAATGCCAGTGGGCCTTTGGGAGAAGAGCATCAATTCACATTTATACAAATACTTTTATTAGCAGATTAAAATAACTGACCATACTAAGTCTTTAAGCAGTACAGTAAGTCATCTACCCACAGCACGGAAACGGCTTTAAGAATGCAGGAAATCTATTTGAGGATGACATCCACCTCAACGGGACGTCCTCTGCTAAATGGAAAAAAAACCCCAAACCTAGCGGGGATAGAGATGCTTCCAGTGGCTGAAGACACTGTGAACTGCCCTGTTCTTGACAGGCGTCCCCATCGCTTTTTCTCACCGGTACCAACGCCTGGAGGCCAGGGACTTGCAGGAAGGATGTCTAACCGTAGTCACAGCCGTGTGCGCGACGACAGGCACGCCGCCACTTGCCCGTGCAGAGACAAGGCTTCCCCCTGATGCTGGGAGGACCAGGGAGAAGCATAGGAGCCTCATTTTCCTCACTTGCTCCCAGTCCTTGCCAGAAGAGCTGGCAGGTCCCTTGCCACATCCCCATTCCCCTTAGCCTAGCCTTACCCTTCCCTATAGCTTCTCAATCTACACTCTAATCCCTTTCTCCCTCTTGTTTCCTATTCCAGCTTATTGCTGTACCTATACTTCCCCATCACTCCATCTCCCCAGTGAGGATTAATGTTCACAATTACTATGAAGATTACAACACAGATTTCTGTAAAGACAAAATCGTTCTATGCTCTGGTGAAGTCCAAGCAGAGAAGTGCACCGGAGAAGCTTCTACGTAGAAGGAAAAAAAAAAAAAAAAAAAAAGGCAAAAAAGCTACTGGATTTTAAACAAAGCATTTGTTCATCATTTGGAACCATTCTCTAGCTATTAAGTCGCATAGTTCTTGAGTAATCCGGAGAGAAAAGTTCTGACTATATCGAGAAAGACTTCAAATGTGGGATCGTTTTAGGGAAAGGTGGACTTTTTTAATTCATATGTGCCTGTGGCACATACTGCTGGAAATACGGCTCTTGCCATCACTAGTCTAATGTGCTTGATAAAATTACAAGGGTTTTGTAGCTGCTTTGTGTTGAGTCCTGTAATACTCTCCAGATGAGCTTGCTAAATAAAACCAATTATGCTGCTGGCAGTACACGTGGCCTGATTACAGTGAAGATCAAAGCACCATCTTCTTGCCTTTCTCTGTTCATATTACCAACTGGGCTTTGACATGGTAATATTCCAGCTGTCAGGGTCACCCCTTCCCAGTAGATGAAGGGACAGTATTTACTGTCCATGCACTTGTCCACTGAGAGGAGCTGGATGAAAGAAAGACTACTTTGCTCGCTGCACAGCACATTAACTCCAAAGCCTTTGTAAAGATGAGGGCATTTCGAAAAGCAGAGCGCAGGTTCTGCAGATGAGAGCAGCAGGTCAGCGGGTGTCCATTTAAAAGCAATCAGGCACAGGTAGCAGCTATTTGATAAACAAATTTCTAAAAATACGGTGAATCAATAGGAGAGGGTGATCAGATTCGATTGAAAACGCAGGGAATTAGCCAATGAATCCCTATCAAAAGCTGACAGCATGTTCACCATAACAAGATCGTGCTGTTTGAGACATCCTCAGGGAGAAATATATTTGCCTGCAGTGCTTCAACAGGGAAAGATAATGAAAGGGTATTCTGGTTTAGGTTCAGCTGTTGGACCTAACAGACCTTAAATCTGACTGCCTGCAAGTAATACATGTATCTCCAGGAGAGCAACCTTACGCCTCTAAAAGGTTAAATATCAACAAGCCAGGGAATTACTGTGAATATTACCACCACTTTCTGCTGATTAGTTTACTTCAGGATGTTATGCTTCACCCATAGGAAAGTGAGCTGCTCTCCATTTAAAACTGCTTTGAAAACTCCACTGTTTCTTATAAAGATACAGTTGATGTTTCACCACCACTTGCAGAGGCAACATTCTTTACAATCCGAAAATATCCATTAACGCTCTTAAACACATCAAGATTCATACACAAGCTTCAAAAATCCTATCTTTTGGGTCTCCCATCCCACACTGTCTCATATGCAGAATATAACTGCATACCTCATAAGCCAATTTTACTATTATAGAAATATATACAGCTAGAAAATAGGTAAGAGCCTCTACTGTAGTCCATTTCTAATTTTACAGTCTGCAGCAAAATAGCGTACCCTCAAGCCCAGGTACGTATTGCTGGCCAGCTGATATTAGATAGTTGCAGATACTTAGAAAATATTGTGGGGTTTTTTTCTCTTTTGACTCTTCTTCCTTTTTCTAATTTCTAAAGTCCATTCAATCTGGGGAACTCTCTAGGAGGTAAATAATATTACATTTTCAAGAGGTTAATTCCTGTAAGCATAAGCATCCAATTGCTATAGACGTCGTTTCATTCAGTTCAGCTTTGCTCTGCCCAGCCACACCGACATGATACGACACACTCCTCACTCTCATAGCTCTGTTCGTTACAGCTCACTGGAAAGATTTTGATGCTCCAGTAAACCTGGAAATGTTGAAATACTGCACAAACATAAATCTAACAGCTCATTTATTCCTTGCTCCTTGACTGTGAAAACGTATTTGCTTTCCTACAGTGCTAAAGACAAGGCGGATGTTGATTAAGGAATTTTTGGTTGGTTTTCAGCAGCCAAACTACAGACAGAGGTAGGTTATCCTGCAATGTTTTACTCATCTTTAAAAGTTCTAATTCCAGAGGAAAACAAAGGCAAACGACTTGCTTCAAGCAAAACACCTTTGAAGCAGGGTGCTTGGTTTCCTTTCCTACCATTCTAGGGCGTGCTAGCTGTGACTAACAATCACCAGACCCAGGGGCGACGCCAGAGGGAATTTTTAGGTCCAAGCCTGAGTGGGTCGGGATGAGGAGTGCAGTTCCTATGAGAGCATCCGCTGCCTTCACACGCGGAGTCTGTAGGAGACAAGCTTTGGTCTGGGAGCCGAGTGTAATTTTATTAGCTTGTTACACTGAATCAGATCCAACCACCTACAGCACTGTGCAAAATGATCTCCATAAACGTCAGTAACTAGCCTAAATGACTGCATTTTGTATTTGTAGGCCACTATTTTCTAGCTGGAAAAACAGGGTTGGGTTTTTTTTTTTAAATCAAGCATTTAAATCAGATTTCTAAACCTGAACTCTATCCCCTTCTCACACATCTCCGAATCAACTGCAGCTGTAAGTTATACGACAGGTCAGGAGGTTACGGGGCCTTCTGTTTTATCCAGATCTACGAAACTGTACCAGGGTAACAAACAACACCCTTAGTTTCAGGGCTACAAAAAATCAAATGGTAGACTTCGACATGAAATAATTTAACAGTAAATAGAACAGACATCAAAAATGCAAAATACAGAAGGTTTACACGTTCACAAACAGCAAATGTAAGAGAAATAGGTGAAACTAACGCACACTGTGATTTTTTTCCACCTTCTTTGGGAGACCTTTCCCTCCTTTTGCTAATGGGCTGTCATGATCTGATAAGCAGCTCACCCAAGCTTGTCTCCTGGACTGTTCCCTGCCAAGACTGGAGGTCCCCTTCGGTGCAGCCGTCCCCAGTATTTGGCCATTTCACACTCCAGACTGATCAAACACTTTACAGTTGGCTCACTGGTTTCAAACTTGGATCCTTCGTTGCTTTTACAGAGGTTTTAAAACTTAACCTAAGTTAAGTTAACCTAATCTGTACTGCAACGTTTAGTACGACTGTCTAAAGGACTCCAGACTATATTCTCTTACACACAGAACAAACCACCCGTAGGGATTTCAGATGAAGACGACTACACGGGAAGACAAAGCAGCTTTCCTGACTCCCAGGGTCATTTCTCCAGTTTACTGTCCAATGACATAAACCTGTAAAATGCCTCATTTCTTCCTGCGAGGTGAGCTCCAGGGGTCAACACAGCGAGGCTCTAATTCACCCCACTGTGAGAAGAACAAGCGCTAGAAATGCTTCTCCTCCTCCCATAATTCTGCATAACATTCGCCGACTGGTTTCAAACCTGTTCTGCGGCGTCTGGCTGCTCCAGCTCCCTCGGTGGGAGAGAAGGACAGGGAAACGGGAGGACTCCAAGGAGCCTAAGGCGAGGGAAGGCAGAAGAGGAGATGGCGTCTGGAAGACTGCGGAAAGCAAGCATCCTTCTCTTTCCTGGGTGCTTGGTTTGGGCAAGGATTTGCTCAGCTAGACAGCTCTGTCACTCCAGCAGCACCGGGTTTAGACTCTGCTTCAGCTGTAACCTTTCCGAATTCACAGTCAAGAGCCCTCCCAAATCCAAGTCACCTTCATAAAACAGAAAGATGCCTGAAATTCACAAGTTAACTAAAATTCGCAAATTAGGAATTACTGCCCTAAAACAGACAGCTAGGCAGAACTCGGATACTCTACGTTTTCCTTAAAAACTTTATGTTTAAGGCTGCTGCTGCCAGCAGGGCAACAGGCAATATATGACATGCTGATAAAGAAACACGCATGGACCACATAGAATGGGAAGCGGGATGAAAACAGCCACACCTTTGGCTGCTGGCATGACAGAAGCCTGGGGAAAACCAGACTGACTGGCTGTGCCTGGTGGAGAGGAAGCGACTTTTTACCATAAAGTTCTCTTTTAACTTATTCTGACTCCCTTGAAGTCTGCTTGATCTGCTGGCACTGTTTTAGTCTAGTTGAGTTCATATTTTGCTTATCTTTTACTATTTTTCATTCTTTCCTCCGATACGAAAGAATGTATTTCCCAACAGACAGCTGTCCGGGATTTTTTTATTAGTATTTATTTTTACATCACATCTGAAAATGAACAAAACCTACTTTCATTAAATTGTTCCTTTTAAAAAGTATGAACATCCAAATTATTCTAGCCATTAGCTGATCTTTTTTCTCTCCAAAACATTTGAAGAATAAAAAATTCCTTTTAGTTTTTGCTTTGTTTAGTGGGGTTTTTTTTGGAGGGAGGGAAGTAAATACTGAAATTTTTCCAAAAAAACCCGAATGAATAGCTGTACTGTGAACACACAGATGGTTTGGAGTGCCAGGCGTTTAGGGTGAAATGAGAAAGATGTACTGAACGGACATCTACCGACCTAATGTATTAACAATCTAGCCACACAAGGGACAGACAGAATAACAGCACACTGAAGTACAGGTATTTTGGTATTCTGCTGCTGCATGAAGTCCCCATCTGGCTACCGACCTTTAATACACACACTCTGAGGTTTTAGGGACTTTTAAAGCAATTATGTAAAATCCAAGACAGGCTACTTTATTAAAAATATTCATTTCCTTACTTGTTTACTCTGTTACTAAAAACTTTTATTCACAGCAGCGCAGAAGCTGACAGATGTTTGTTAAATACTGCAGAATCTCAGCTTTAAAATTTAAAACACGTATTTAGTCTGTATGATGTAAGCAAATAAGAAAAAAGAAAATAAGTGGAAAAAACAGCAACACAAAAATACCAAAGTAGCGTATCGCTGCCTAACTGGCACAGAATTCTTTCTCACTTAATCTCCATTAGGAACATTTCTGAACAATTTCCCCTAAACAATACATCCAAAGTCCATGCAATAAACGCTGTGCCAGATCATTACAGGCACACGTGACTATAGTTACACATTGATTTTTTGCTTTTCATGATGCAGAAGTCACCCTGATCGTATTACTGAAGATTTTAAATTGGCTGGCATACTAGCGTTTAAAGGATATTTACACCATATAGTATTGATCCAGCCGACAACCTTCTTGATAGCCTCACTTGAGTTAAATAAAACTATAATCAAAACAGTATAGCTGAGCTCAAGTTCTGAACCAAAAACATCTTGAAGCTCCTCAACTTCTGATCCCTACCTAAGGATGGGAAAACAAAGCTCAAGGAAGCCGTAGGTGCCCCACAAGCTCCCTCCGGCTCTGCTCCTGCTTATCGCTGCCTCTAGCAGGTCTCGTCCTCCCGACCTTGGCTCATTTCTCATAAATCGGTAGCATTCCTTCAACAACGTCCTCCCTACAGTACAGGCATGCTTGTGCCTCCTCCTCGCAGGCTGCCAGGCGTCCCACCAACAGCGAAGCCAGGTTTCCAGCACCTCTCCGGAGAGGAGAGACAGCACAGCTTTCCAAGATAGCTCCTAAGATGTAGATGCAGGCAACGACATCCAGTTTTTACAGAGGGTAATTATTCTCAGTTTTCTTAAATCGGTGCTTTTTTATTCCTGCAAGTGGAATTACTCCAGTTTCTAGGCAATAAGCAAGAACAGATCCAGGCAGGGAGTTTGCGTAAAACCTGCCTCAAACTCTGCCATTTGAGAGCAGGCCAGTGACCGCACTACAGCCACGTGAACCAGAGAGACGGCACTCACATCACAACGGACAGTTGCAGGGATGCTAGCTGGCTGACCTCACAAAAAGCAGCACAATTCGAAGACATTCCGAACAATTATTAACTAGGTAATCACATCCCTTCTGCCTCCTGGGCTGGGCTCTCAGAGGTCTTTTTATTTGTTTATACATTTTTGGGAGGCAGTGGAAATCTTCATTAGGTTACTGGAAGGAGGAGACCAGGGGAGAGGCTGAACAAGCTGCCGAGAGGTACCCCTAATTCGCTACAGCCCCAGTGTACTTTACAGTCACAAGAAGCCATTTTCCCAGGCTGTTCCTTGAACACCTGGTGAAGAAACAGACCTAAAATCTAGCCCAAATCAGACTCTGGCAAAAGGTGCAGCCTGTTTTATTCTCATTTCCAGTTTGTCTTATCAGGTATTTGCAAAGCCCTGCTACGTGAAGGCACTGCAGCGCCCTTCCCTTGCCTCTGACCTTTCAAGGAGCAAAGTTAAAGAGCTTTTCTCTGGGACAGGGCGGGCACACCAGGAGGTGACGAGTTGCCCCGGCTCCTCAGCCAGCTGACAGATAGTGCTTCAGCCTGGAGAGCCCGTGCCTGGTGGAGCAGGAACACTGCAGGTCTGCAGCAGCCTCGCACCCATTCCTCCAGCTCCCAACAAAGACTCTGACGGAAAACCTGAGCTCTGGAAGGACCCGAGATACACCGGAGTTAGGATCACATTTGTGAATGACTCTGAAAAAGCACGGGACTAGTTTTTTTGGAAATGCTGAAGCGTTTCATTTAGGCATTTTCAATAGAGAAATTCTCAATTTTCCCTTTTAAAATGGCATTTTTTCACTAAGGCAGAAAAACTGACATGGATTTAATAACCTAAACATAAAAGAAGCAACCATTGTTTACAGAAGGGAGGGCCAGAGCACAGGATCTCACAAGATGCTTTATGTTGGCCCAAAATTTAGCCTCCAGAATGCAGACGACACCAAGTTGGGCGGGAG
>NW_008796078.1:219684-225493 GCF_000699145.1 Aptenodytes forsteri
GCCTCAAGTTGCGCCAGGGGAGGTTTAGATTGGATGTGAGGAAAAATTTCTTCACCGAAAGGGTTGTCAAGTATCGGAACAGGCTGCCCAGGGAAGTGGTTGAGTCCCCATCCCTGGACGTATTTAAAAGACATGTAGATGACGTGCTAAGGGACGTGGTTTAGTGGGCATGGTGGTGTTGGGTTGACGGTTGGACTCGATGATCTTAGAGGTCTTTTCCAACCTTAATGATTCTATGATTCTATGAAAAAGTGGACCAAAAAATTAATTCTGCTATTCATCCGGGTCTTGTCATGAGGCTTGGAGGAAAGGCAATGCCTGAGGTACTGCCCCGTCCCCATCCCCATCTCCTGAACCCGGTGGCTGTTGAGTTGTGAGAGTTTCATGTAGCCATTCCCATGGCTTTTCTAGAGCTCAGAGCAGACAGGCAGACACTCACCCAACACTTCACGTGTTCTCCTTCCAGCATGCAGCGTTGCAGGACAAAGGCACAACATGGTAAATACCTGCATTTTCTTCAAACAAAAACGATTCCATTTCTCATTCCTTTGCGGTTTGTGTCTATCGCTCGCCTCAGGGGACTAAGCAGAGGGTGATGACCATACAGGAGTTCCTGCGCTGGCTAACGAGCCATCGAGAACTGCAAGTGTCTGAGCAAAACTACCTTCAAGCTCCAACAGCAAGCAGCAAGGCAACAATGGGCATTTACTGGCTGGTGAAGAGGGATTTCAATGCCCTCTCTTCTCGGGTCTGAACAGAGGAGAGCAGATGGACATCCCACACAAATTCAGCAAGTTAGAGAAGAAAAAAAAAAAATAAAATGGTGCACAGAGTACCTGGGGTTACGTCTGTGAAATTGAGAAACATCAATCCAGGGCATACTAGGCCAGAAAGACACATCTGGCCAGAAAGGCACGTCAAGCTTGCCTTCAAACACACAAATGTAAATTTTATTTTCCCGTCCTACCCCAGTGACTCCGCATGCTATATTCCTACTCACAAATGAAACGCCATTTGTGCATGACTGGATCTTGCACCTCTCTGAACTGCAACATCTGCAAAAATGCAAAGGCCCAGGGGTGGCCGCTCAAGAAAGCATACACCCAAAGCAGCCAAGCAAATGCAGATGACAGCCTGTAGGAACAGGACAGCAGGGAAATGAATGGGCAGGGATGGTAATTAGTAGCTGTGCATATGTGATACGGAAAGAATTCTTTTTACAGGAGCAGTACGGTTTTAATTTAGGCATCACCGGGAAGACTACAACTGGCTCATATAAATGCCTGATGTATATGCCGAAGCATAAATCTTGTAAGTACTTTGGGGGGGAGCAGCTCTACCCGCCCTCCCTGACCCATCAGTTTCCTCAGTACTTTCATCATTTTGTCCCTTTGCTGCTCTTGCACGTAACTGATGCCTTCAGAAGGCAGAAGGTCTATGGGATGGTTTATAAAGCATGGGATTTTGAAGTAATTAGAGCAAAGATACAGAAAAGCAGCAAACATTTTACATGGTCCGCATGCTTGGCAGCATTTTCTTGCCTCCTCATAGCCCCGGCTGCCCATCACCCCTCCAGCTCTCCTCCTGCATTTGCCTACCCCAGATGCCATGGCTTTCTCCAAAGCTCCCCAAGCACTCTGCATCCTAGTAACTCCTGGCTCTGAGACGTGACTATGATTTCCTTATTTGTGAGTGAAAATATATTAAAAAAAAAAACCCAAAAACCTTAAGCAAAGAATCAGCGGATTATCTATCATAACATTTCTTTTGCTTTCCAGAAATGAGCTTATTACCCAGAGACAGTAAAGTGTGCACCGCAATTACTGCACAGCCAGCCAGCCCAGAGCGGTCGCTAATATAACAGTGACAATCTGTAATGACAGTGAGTACTTGAGAGAGGACATCCAAAACTGGAAGAGGATCACATCAACACTCAGAGATTACAGACTTCCTGAGAAGAACCCTAAAAACATTTTTCCTAGCAAATCCCACAAAATGGTATTCAAAAGTCCAACTGAATGACAGGGAGTAACTGAATACCAGATTATGGATCACCCCCTGAGCAGTACTCTGATCTGAGCAGAAGGGGAGGGCATAAGTAACAGGGCACGTGGAAAGTCACTCTGGTAGTCCTGGTCTCCAGGAATCACAGGTTTAGGGATTCAGGCCCAGAAACCGGAGCCAGACAACCCACCTGGGGGTTGTTCATCCTCTATGAACTGCCTAACCACTAGGACACCCACAGCACCCTTGGCAGCGGATTAAAAACATTCGTCTACACTGTGTGAAAAAGTATTCCCTTCTGTTTTCTTTACATTCAGTGCCTAAAAAGTTCACAGGATGTACCCTGACTCTTCTTGTAGCAACCATTCTTTACAGCGTTCTTGATTTCATGCATTTCTATCACTTCCCCCGTAGTCACCTCTTTCCAAGCTGAAAAGTCTATCTACTCAGGATCTTCTAAAAAGGATGCCATTCCATTACCATTATCTACTCCCACACTAATAGTTCACTACAAGATAAATAAACAAAGAAATACCACATGGACTACTACTTTTTTTTTTTTCATGTAGAACGCTGCCTCAAACAGCAAGAATCGTTTATTTTTCATTTTCTCTCCTTCCCTCGTCTATTCGGACCTGCTGCCCTTCTTGTCTTTGAGAGGGAAATGCCTAGAGACAAAGTTCATCTTCTTTGCTAGGCCAATACACAGCTTTATCACAGAGCGGAAAAAAGCAGTTTATTCTTCAAACTGTAGATAGTAAATTCCGTGCAACATTGAAAACATCTTTTGCAGATCTGCGTCTGTTTTAACAGTTAAGGGCACTGAGACTGTTGGTGAGGTCAATATTCAGAATAGCTGAGAGTTCATTTCCAAACACCAGGCAGGTATCAGCAGCTGCAGTCACTTCAACCAATATTTCCACCCGAGCTTCTCGATCAGTGACTGATATCAAATGTCTTGCTAAGTGGAAACAGTGCTTGCCAACTCCTTTTCTGTTCAGGCCAAGTACATTTTCAGAGCCCCTGTGCTCAGTGGGATTCTTTTGATCTTCCTCTCCAGGGTTTCAGATCATGCCCACAAGCACTAATTTTTCTCACTGTACTGACGAGCGGCACAGGTAGGAGGGAAGCAGGCCCTTTACTATGCAGGCACCAATTCTGCACTCAAAGCTACGCAAGCAGAGCCGTGTACTGCCATGAAAGTAATACTGATAATACTGAGGTGGCAGCAGCATCGAGGTGTTGCAACACTTACAGGCATGAAAGATTACAGCAACACGTGTCCTTGGGGAAACTAATCATTTTCTCCTCTCTGCTCTCTCCCCGCTCTTCGACTTTGTGGAGACAGCAATCCTTCAGGACATGTTTCTCTGCTGCACCCATATATGTCAGGGAGCAGAACTTAGTCTCTTTTATAAAAAAATCTTTTTTTTAACATGTCACAAAGCAACAGCCGGGCAGAAAAGCTGTCTTTCTCAGCAGGTTGTGAAGTTAGCTTTGCTAAACAGACTCTTTCCCCAAACTTCCCTGGAAATCTGCAACAGAACAAACAACTGAAACAATCCTCTTGCTAAGACACGGTCCCATTTGCACAAGTATCTTCCATTCAGATCTCAAAACGCAGAAGAAAGGTGGCGGGCACAACTATGTCGTTCCAAACCGGAGGAACCCATCTAGGGAGAGTTTAAATGACCTGTTGGAACTTCTTCGCTCATAAGCCTGAGTAAGGCTTATTCTTGGTTTGTAACCCAGTAAACCCTTATTTCTTGACGCGTAACCCAGTGTAACGACCCCTTCGGGGAGACTGGATGACAGACGGAGGAATTTTAAGTGAAAGACTACCCTGACAAAAGCACCCTTTCATCAGCACTGGTTCCACAACAGGAGAACGGGGTAAGGCTGACAGCACTAGTTAATGTTAATAACGCCAGCAAGGGTTTGTACTGTGGCCTCAGAAAAGGAAAAAAAAAATAAAATTATTAATTGTAAGAATGCACACTCACCTTATGAAATTATAACAGTCAATACAGCAGACAGACTCCAAATTGTCAATAAGCAGCACTATTGTAAGCAGCGCTCCCCTGGGACCATCGTGAGTGCTTTGAAAACTGGCATTTGTGAAGTGCATGCATCAGGGAGAGTTCTGAGATCAGCTTCCCTGAAATCAGCTCCCATATTTACTGACCTTCAAGGGCAAAATAGGAACTCCAGTTGTTTACATAAGCTTTACCCGAGGGAAATGGATATGTAGGGCTGTCTCGGGGTGTAACCAGAAAGGTTATGTCTATATGGGGACTTAAGGTGTAGAGACTGCGTTGCCATCTGTAAATTCATTACTGTGCATATTCTGTTTGCAAACGTAATAACAGGTACACCTTTCTAAATACGCTAGATTAACACATATTTAGCATTCTGGCTAAACCACCGAAAAGAAACAACATAGCTCTGCCTTTGAGGATAGAGACAAACAACAAAACCTGTCCTCCGATGAAGGAGCTGAGAGACTTCTGTTCAGCTGCACTGCCAGTAACTGATATTACAGATGAACACAATAGGCAAACTGTGCAAGACAGCAGCTCGGGGCATGCTTGCAGAACCTGCCCCAAGTCTGAATTATCAAGCAGCGAGATGGTTTCCCAATTAAGAGGCATCACTGACCAGATGAGAGCCCGCAGTCCTCCTCAGGGAAAATCTAGCCATTATTCTGAGGATATTGGTCATCACGCTTAACAAAAGAGAATAACCACGGCAACCTTTTCTGATCCCAGCAAACCACCACCAAGCACAGCACTGGAGAGCCAAAGGGCCTCCCTCCCAGGATCCTGCCTGTCAGCCCTTTAACCTGAAGGGCTGCTGCCCCCTTCCAAGCTAAAACAAGCCGCTGCTGCCACCTCTACCCAGCCGTGGAGCCGGGTCGCACACGTAGACTGGTTGCCAATAGACAACATGCGAGGAACAGAACCGGACCCGTGCGCTCTCTCACAGATGCATCACTTGATGGAAAGGCAGAGCTAAGCTCCTACAACCCCCGTGAGACCAGGCGGTTGAGCAGAGGCACCCGAGCTGGAGGCAAGGCTGCCGCCCAAGCTCTCCACTTACCCGGCACCAGGGAATACATGGGGGGAGAAGCTCTTCCCAATGCTCCCGTCACAGGAAAACCCACCGCCCAACACCGCCCCGCTTTAACACCAGAGCCAGCCAAAAGACACAGATCCGTATGAAACCACATTCGATCCTTCTCCAGGCACTGGAGCCGGCTTGAACCTCAGCTCCTCAAGTTACAGGAAGACTTTATAAAACCTCTCTCTGCAACAGCCTTGTTTTCCTGGTTGGCTACGAAAGGCTGTCAGCATGACCTGAGCACACCCCGAGGGTCAAAAGACAGAAACGAAAAGAACAGAACTTTCATTTCCTCAAAACAGGTGCAAATCTTGTTCAAACCCGCTTGGAAATAGCATTTCTGCTTCTCGGAGCAGCCGGCACAGCCCCAGCAGGCAGGCTGGCATGCGCTTTCGAAAGAACGTATTTTACCTCTAAAGCCAACTCGGATTATTCCAGCAGAGAGTTTAAAAACAAATAAATAAATAATAATATCCAAGGTCTTCCAGGGCCAGGGACGCAAACGAGCCGCTGGCGCCGAGTTTTGGGCTCTGCCCTCTCCCCAGGCACACCGAGACAGGGGTATTCAGATGGCAAAGGCCACCGCAGAGCGGTCCCACGTTTGAGCCCACCTCGGCGGGGACTTTGCTTTTCCAGGCAGCGAGCAAACACTTCTGTTTGCTTTAGGCTCTTGGGAAAGCAACGT
>NW_008796078.1:226057-247499 GCF_000699145.1 Aptenodytes forsteri
CTCCGTCTGCCGCCGCTTCCCCGTCCCCTGCGCTCCTGGGAGAAGGGAAGCGGAGCGCGGGCACAGAAGGGCAGTTTTCTGACAGAGAGACGGTGCAGCTGGGCGTCCGCGGCAGCGTGCCAGCGGCAGCGTGGCCTCCCTGGTGCGTGGCTTCCCCGCAGAGCACGCATTTCTGGGAAGCGAGGGCGCCGACGGCGGGCGGGGGCTGCAGAGACCCTGTCCGCACTTGGGGTGACCCCAGCCGTCACCCTGTACGTGTGTTAACCGCTCAAAGGGCGCCTTTCTCGCCACAGTGAGACCCGAGTTTAATAAAAACACGGTTCACGTCCTCCATTGGCTCTAGCTACTCCCCTTCCAAGCATTCACACCCTAAAGACACTCTGGTAGAGCTACAGGCATGATTGCTCTGCAGCCCATCGCCGTCAAAATGAAACTCGGATAGTTTAAATACCTTAAATGGCTGGGCTTTGCTAACCTGCGCTTTTCGATGGAGCTGGATGAGAGAGCAAGACATGAGCAGCTCTACCGGTAGATCAGCAAATCCCTGTAACCTCTGGCAGGGATTTGATGATAGGCGGCTGGTGCCAAAAGAACGTGCAACGTCCACAGACTCAGCACTTGAATCAAAAGCTTTAAATCCAGGCCTAAGGCATCTCAAGCTCTTACCAGGAGTCTGACCCAGATGCAAACTACCACATGAGCATAAAATGAGAAAACTTTGGATGTTTAAGTCCCATGTTTGTAGTCTAAAGGAGACATTCCCCAGCGCACAGCATGCATCTAGCCCCCAGCACGGTGTGTCTGGATTCAGGATACGGTTCCTGTCTGCTCTGGGCAGAGCTGGGCCGTGCTCTTGTGTGCGGTGCTAGATGCATCTGAGTCATCGGTGAGAAAGGGAAATCTGAAGGAGCCCAGGGACTCCAGGGGACACTGTGGTGTCAATGGCTGACACCGGTGGAACCCTCTGGCTTCAGCAAAGGGGGAGAGGTCCCTCGGTCAAAAACAATTGTGCGTGCATGGCTGAGAGGGCAACCGGGCTGGAATCCACTCCCAGCTGGAAAGGCTTGTTTGCAAGAGCAGAGAGCATATGCAGGGGCGTGCTCCTTACGCTCATTTAACAGTGTGGAGATAATTTCCACATTTCCCTAAGCATGCATGACCCTACTCCTCTCTGCCCTCCGTAAGCTTCGATTTGGTCTATATAGACACGCTGTTCATACAGCCCTTCACTGCTGCTTCCTCAGTTCTGGTTTCTGTATGTTCCAACCCCGTCCCGCCAAGCAGCACGACGCATGCTGTGCTGTGATGCTGCCAGCTGCCGAGTGCTCTGGTTTCGCTTCTGGAGCGCACAACACAAGAAGTACGAGTCCCAGCTGCCTACAGATCTCACTGACACTTCATCCGCTCGCTTGCCTCCGGCCTCTGTCGCTTCCTGAGTACACATCCTGGGCCCATGAAGCAGCACTATCTACAGACCGCGTGAACATGCTCGCCCTTTACTGCAGAGCTGTGGTGCAGCACACAGCGCGTCACGCTGCCAGACAGCACTGCCCTCGCTGGTTTTGCTGGGGCACCGTCTTCGCCTTCAGCGAGCCTGCCAAATACGTGCTTACTGCTATCGGCATCTGTTAAAGTCGACCAAAACCTTTTGCTAGATTCTCCCAAAGATAGCTGGGATGAGTAAACAGGCCACGCGAAGTGCCACAGTACCCGCGCTGCCTTCCCCAGGAGGTAAACACCCGGCTCCCCCACAACCACAGTCACGCTCCTCTCCCTTGCAGCCCCCAGCTCTGCCTACTGTGGCCTTATGCAGAACAACAGAGAGCTGGCTCTGCGCTTAAACCCCAAACGTTCCTCACTGTTGGTGAATGGGGAGTGTCCGCAGATAGCGCTGCAGCACTGGGAAAGCCGCGTCTCCGTGAACACTCGGAACTGGGTTTGCCTAACATGCAAGAACGTGGACACCACAGTGCAGTCATACGACAGATGTGGGGCATCAACACTTTCCTCTCCAAAATGAATTCGAAATTAAGGGACGAACATTCCCCTCACTACCCCACCCCCAAAAAAATGTTTCATGAAAACAACTCTGTTCAGTGGCCTACATTTTACCTAGCTATGTAGTTTACTCCGGTGATGGACAATAATATTTTTTTGCTTAACAACCGTTTCCCAATAATCTTACTTTACTATGCAAAGACCTTACCTAATTAGGCCCATGAACTCAAGAGAACTAGCCTGCTGCTTTTGTGTTTTTGCAAGTACATCAGAAAAAAAGCAGCAGCAGCAGCAGCAAACACATCACGCGTACAGCGCATGCACACTAACAGCAGTGGCCAACATCAACCCATTATGGCCAATCTTGCAGGTTAGCAGAGAGAAGAATTTTGCTGCCCTACAGAAACAAGGCTGCAGATACAGGATCAGGCCTAAATTAGATGCTTTCCAGCACAGAAAGCCAGGCTGTACTTAATGACTGGCTAACTAGAAGTGGTAAGGAGTTGGAATCCTCCCCTCCCCGCCTCTCCGCCACTAGCACTGTGTGCCTGCGTAATGTTATGATAAAGAAGATAGCTCAAACTTCCCAGCTAGGAACTACTGATGGTTATCAGTGTCACACAGCAGTGGGAGCCGGGGGAGGCAGCTGTGGCCCACAGTTGTGCCAGGTGAACTGGCGGGGTGATCTCATGCCAGAAAAATGCCATACCAAGGACTCCTTCGGGTCCTTCCCTTAGGCCCAGTTAATTAATCTGAACACAAAAGCTTGCAAAGTACCGCAAATTTCTTTCTCTAACTCAAAACTGCTGCAAAAGGCTTTGAGACCCTTCTCTTTTGGCTTCTGTCTCTGCCTGGAGGAAAATGCTCGCATTCCTTTCTTGAGGGCCCTTTGAAAAGGCTTTTAAGCAGGCAAGCAGCTTTTTACTGCTACTGGACATTGCATCCTCTTATATTCCACTCTTCTAGCAACCTATCACATTCAGAAGTAGAAAACGTTCACACCGAGAGTTACAGTGGATTCAGTGAGCCTTGTGTGCCTACAGCTGCTGGTACGAGCTTCTCTAGCTCCTAGGTGTAAGTTTTGGGGAGTTTGGACATTATTTGAAAAGAAGTCATTGCTAAAATGTCAGATGCCATGGACTGATGGGAGTCCTAAACCTGCAACAAGCTTCGTCTTAGGCCCTCCTAATCTCTGCAAGCTTTATGGACTGCAGAAGCTAATCCTGGACCATATAAGTAAAGCTATACATTCACTAATGATTCACAATTGATTGGGAAGTTATAGTCACGTACATTTCCAGGGAAACAAACAAATCCTGACAGCTCCAATTAAGAGACACAAACCACTGTCTAAAGAACAGCAGGGAGAGAGAGAAAAAAAAAAGTGTCTCACTTCCTTCTAAAAAACTGCGAAAAAAATTCCTTCTGCAAAAACTCCCACCTTTTTATTGCAGAAAGAAGCCTTTTTCCTGACACTGAGTACCACAATAAATGAAGCAGAACACTGGCCATTTACACCGATTCCAGCCAGCACACGCCTCGGTGTCATTTTTCAGGACCTAAACTGAGCTGCTGCTGGGCACACAGAGCCACAGAGTACTTCAGGTAGGTAGCCCTGTGCAAACCAAGGAGTTCAGGCTGATGCACGCTCCACTTGGTGATTTTACAGGAGACCTGCTGTGCAGGTTTTTTTTTTTCCACTTGATACTAGGTCCGTAGGGCAAAGAGAAAACTTTAAAAGCCTAATCTAAATTCAGCTGCAGGAGGTAGCTTTTAATTGCACTTTGGATCAATAGAGAAGCAATCTAACACTTGCTCTTGGTTACTAGGCAGGGGTTTGTACTTCTCCAGATAATTTTCCCCTGCTTTTTATATGTGCCCTTTTCCTTATTTGCTCGCACAAACTGGATTCTCTACAATTTAAGTGCAGAACAAAGCAGTCATATCACTAGAGAACATATCGTATCATGTATCTGTGCCACAGGTTTTGGTACCTTATCAGCAGCAATAGCATGTTCAATGAGTAATCCCAACATTTAAGCAGTTTAAAGTACTAGAAAAGTGTTGAAAATAGCAGTCTCAAATCCTTATAGTCTGTACTGAAGCGATAGGTGTACACAAGTACTTAAAGGGTGTCAAGTAGCATTTTATTTCATTTCCCAGCTGTATAAAACTAAGAGCAGGCCAAAAGGTAGACAGACATTAATAAAGCTCCATCCAGAATTCTCCTTCTATCAAAGAGAAAATGTGTTATTGTAGCCCTCTTGTGTTCAGTCGGATTAACAGCTATTAGATCCACAGCGTCCTTCCTTGCGACCCTTTAAAACAAGGCTCTGCGTGCTTTAACCACACTGCCATTCAGTTCTTTGCCCCCTCCACCTTCCCGCAGTTTCTTTCATGTTTTTCCTCTTCCCATCCTGGTTGTAAAATCTAAGCATATTCAGACCACGCTTCTGAAACGGCAGAGTGCTCAGTTGCTGTATTCACACCGTAAAACAAGAGAACTGCTCTTTTGGAGTAGGAGGACTAAAACATCCCTTGTTGCCTATAAGAACGCTTATATTCCCAGCATTTCTCCTCCATAAAAGGACTGTAATGAACACAATTTACAGCCTTGTTTCCCTCTTTTAGATAATGCCTATGAGATCAAGTTTTAAATTGAGCGTCCCGCAGACACCATTTAGACACGTGCAATGTTTCTCTACCCTTACAGAAACCACCCTGACATTCTCCAAACCCTGCACGTACTATTGACAGTCCTGTGGATCCCAGACCTTCCCTGCCGATCACCAAGATTAAAAACTGGTGTCCACCACTTAGCTGGGACACTGCACAGTCAGGCTTGTAAGAGGTAGTGGCACTTAAGAGTATTCTTTTCCAACCTGCAAAGGCAGTAGGCAAACAGAAGAGCAAGTTACGGCTGCATTGCTGTGGGTCCTTAATGGGATGGAGTCTCCTAACTGAGGGTGAGGTAACAGGTTTCCTAAAAGACACTCACCTTCCACGTCTGCTGCCTCAGTCGTCCTTAATTCAGCCACTGCAAGACCGGTTCACTCTTAGAGATCAGGAGGCTCAGGCAAGCAGTTCAGTTGTGCTTCAAGAGCTGCTATCACCCGTCTCCAGGAGCCGAACTCCAACACGGACATGCTGCTGCGGAGGAAACCTGGAGAAGGAGCCATAAACTAAGAGAGAAAGAAGGAGAAATGAATGAGAACGGAGAAAAAACAAAGGACAGTACTAGAACAGAAAAACAGCTATGGCTTAGCAGCAACAACATCAAGGAATATTAGCAAGCAGTGCCCACTCTTAATCAGCAACACAGGGGTGCACTCCAGTTCATGAAAACTGAAGAGAGTTTCGGCAGATACACTCATACAGATTTTGAGAGCAGCAGAAACCATAAGGAAAACAGGCTTCAGAAAGAAAAATCAATATAGATAGTGAGAGTCATGCTATCTTCTCTATTTGAAAGGCAGCTATAGTAGCAAAGCTAGGAGCAAGTCAAACCCTGTTCTGTGTCTTTCCCTATAAACAAGGTAAAGGGGAGAAAAGCGTGCACCTCCATAACATTTGTTATTGCAAGCCAGGTTCCTGAAGAACAGGGTAATAGAAAGCATTTCGGAGGAAAAATGCAAAGACCACATATAAAAATAAGGATGGGAAATCCTACAGTCAACCTGTATTTCTACATAAATTTATCTTGGTTTTGATAAACGCTAAGAGATACCTAAGCCTCTGGGTGTCTCACAGAAAGCATGATTCATAGCACACCAGGGCCTTTGTAAACAAAATTGACAGCACTTACTTCGTAATTCAGTTACAACAGCTAGATGTAAGGCAACCCGTGGTATCTTTGTGACAAAAAGCAATTTAGGAATGAATGTACGAAGTATTCTGCAGACAAGCCAGTCGATCCCACCCAAATTAGGCTAACACATCGAGAGTGAGTCAAAGAATATGGTTGAACTTCTCAGTGTGAGCACAGATTATATAGTAAAACTGGTAAGAGACCCTGGGTACGCAAGTCAGCTGGAGGGCGATTAGTTACGGCAACTCTGAGCTGCCTGTATGTTGGGGAGAAAAAGGCTCACGCTATAGAAGCGGAAAGCAAAGTTTCTAATGATCCCACGTATTTCAGTTTATCATTTGGTAAAATATTTTATATTTAATTTTATGAAAAATAAATTGTATTGATTTTATTACTGATATTATTTTGAGACTTTCTTCCATTGCCAAAGATTAGACACCAGTAGCACTGTCTTTGCATCTGTTCAACTATTAGCTTTTACATATTAATAGAGTTTAATAGACCACACACAGCTACCTAGAGACCATGCCCTTACTTCCTCCAAAGGGGCAAAAAACTTTGCGGGATCATTTGCTGGCAGTCACTTAAGAGACCATTGAGAAGGCTTGCCTTACACCCACGAAAGAAGCAGAGGAAGCCTTCAAAGGCCACGTTGCAACTCACTGAAAGGTGGTTAGTTGATGACAAAAATTATTTTTTTTTTTTTTTAAATGTTAAGCTGGCAGAAATTCATCATTTTTTGTAGGGTTTGATCATGGTATTTCAGTTAGCCAGGTCATTCAGCACTGAGGACTTCGTCTACAGAGACAAAAAGCCTTAGAGAGCTTTCCTTCTGAAGTATGTAGCCGTAAATCTGATCAACATAAAAATCTGTCCCTTTCCTGCACCTAACGTGTTCTAAACCTCTCCGATGAGTAAAGTCAACACCACACCAAAAAGCTCATTGCTAAGACCTGCCACACAGCCTATCTGAAATTTAAATGAAGTTTTTGACATAAGGAATGTGAGAAGTGATCAACCATGCTTTCTCATTCTCATTTAGAAAACCAATATGTGTATTTTAGTGCTCTCGCTACAAGGACACCATTTGCAGTTCTGAAACATTTTCAAACTTAACTAATCTAGAGTTCATATGCCTTATTTAAAACATTCTCTAAGACGGTCTATGCAGACAGCTAAACAGGCTTTTCCAACTACAGCTCAGTTAACAGCTTCATTATTTCCAATCAGTTTTTCTTGGAACTAGAAAACAGGGTATTTTGCCTTGGGAAAGGTGAGAAGTTTAAGCTGATCAAAATGAGATGTGTCGTTAAATAAAATTACAGTATTATAATACTGTAATATACCACACAGGCTACTCAGCCACCCTTCAGAGGTGGAAAGAGTTTGTGAAACCCTTGCAGATTCTTTCTATTGCTCCTGACTACCCTCGGGAGCAGCGAGCTACACCACGTTAACAGGCCAACATTCAGGCATTCCAAGTGTTACAAAGCCAGCCAGTGCTGTATTTGAGCCTGTGAAGGCTGTGAGTAACTGGGAAGGATAAGGGTGCTTCCCAGCTTGTCCCCATCCTTTCTCTGTGAGAAAGTATCATGAGACAAGTGTAACCACCTCCTGTGGCTGCAGTTTGTGTCCTCTGTATATATCTTATTGTAGATTCTGCTCATCTTATCCAGCATAAGTTAATATTTCTCTAATACCTCAGACAGGTCCAAGGGATCTCGGGGAAGGGGTTGATCCTCTGATACTCTATATTGTAAGAACCTTTGCAGACCTCTGAAGGGGAACCAGATGAACCAGAGAAGAGGTCTATATGAGCTAGCAAGAAGGACACAGGACAGGGTTATACATCCCTAGCTGGGACCACGCAACAGTTGTTTGTCTCTCAGCTCACTGGTTCATCGTGGGCTTTTATCCCCACTGCCGCAGCTCATTCAGCTCCAATACAACAGATCTGACAAGCTCTCCCTCCAACCTAGAATTTGGACATGGGCCAGGTAAAGGAGGAGCCAGAGCATACAATGGGGGTTGTGCATTCACAGAATGGAAGAAAAGATGGATCATCCAAATAGACTAAGTGAGTATCAAGAAATATTTTATTGTACATGTAATCAAAGTTTAAAAAACAGACAAGAAGGAGCAAGGGACAGATTTATCTAGCATCTCTTAACTATGCAGGGTACAGAAATACAACTAGTAAAGAGTTAGCCCATATTAGTACCCTTTGCTCCCCTTCCTTGCCCCAGTGAAGGAGGTTATACAAGCGAGATTAGTAACGCTTCAAATCAAGCCTTCTCCGTAATTGCACGCTTGAGCTGACATAGTTGAAGTACGTTCAGTTTCGTGAGAGAGTATGTGCCCTCAAAATAGTTGTTTATAAACAAAAACACCATCTCTTTAGTGGTTTGTAAGCATTACTCATTCAACACCAAAAGTATACTTAAATGACTAATGATTTAGCAGCCATAATTGTCTTGTTATATCTGAACTGACACTATCTTTAAGTATATCAGTTATAGAAAATAGATTCCTTAGGTTTAACAATATGTAGTAGAGAATATATTATCTAGTGACAAAACCGTAATGTAAAGAAGCAGAGGAAGTATCCACAGGGAAGGGGGGGAGCCGCATGCTGAGCAAGGGGCGCGTTGACTAATCAGAACTAAAAAAGCTGAAGCTCAGGAGCGCTAGCTGCGAAGGAGTTACACCTCAGTATCATTGGTGTAAATTTCAGAACATCTGGTTTGAAAAATATGCTATTCATCCCACATCCCAGCTTAACTCATGACCCTAGATCCTCCTTACGTACCACAGTAGGATCTTAAACAGTTCTAGCAATGTAACTCATGTTCTGCCTTACATGCTGCAAGGAAGAAGGCTTCCATTCTCTTCCAGAGCCAGATAGGAAGAAGTCTGAAAATGAATGCAGAGCATTATGAGGGCTCATTCACGCCTTCAACCGCTCAGTTTCCTTCCTAATTTACAAGGGTGAAGGCCTTCAGAGCAGAAAGCTGCAATTCTTTTTCCAGTACAAGCTGATTTTCTCTCAGTAGCTTAGAAATAAGCCTTCACAAAAAAAAATGTAAGCTATACAGCGTGTAGCAAGGGATGAATCAAATCAGTGTGACAAGTGCTAAATCCCAAATTGAAGGCAAGACAACTTTTAGGATTCCCACAAAAGAGGGATTTGTTCATTCTTCAGCGGCCCAATAAGCCTAGCAAATTAAAAGACTCTCTGCAAAACTTCCAGAGAAGGCCCATGGAAAGGCAGACAAAGCCAGATCCAAAATAACAGTAACTAACATATTCTGGATTCTAATGCCCTTTGGAGACTATCAGCTTTTTGGCTTAAAAGGCAAGTGAATCATGACGTATTAACGGTACCATGATCTTCATCTATTTCAGCCTACAGCATGGTGTAATGCAGATTATTAGTGTCAAGTTACACACCCAGGACTTGAATTCACTAACACTCATAGCACCACTGGATTGTTGCTGTAAATAAAGACAGTCTAACCCTTAAGTCCGCTGCCAGAAAGAGCCTACCACCTTTGATAGTTGTGCACCACCACCTATTCCAGGCCAGCTGACCTACCCACATTTTCTGTCCTCACACATATGCATCTGTTTTCAGAAAAATCTAAACAGCTCCAAGCTTAAACTCGGTGACATATTACCTTAGCTATCAAAGTTTCAGAATAAGTTCTCCTTACAGTGTTCAAATGTAGGAAATTCACACAACTGACAGACCAATTTATTAGCAGTATCTCACTAGTTATTTCCTGTACGTGCCCACTGCACAGTCATAAAAGCCTCCCAGCTCTTCCTCATACTTCTCAGCTTTGAAACAGGAAAGGATCAATATAGATATCTCAGGATTAACAGACCTAGGTGCAGGGAAATAAACAGCTGTTCTGTACCTCAGTAATTATTGCTCAGTATTTATCTGTTTTAAGCAACACCAAGGCAGTATTTGAATTTATGCTGCACTTCAGCAGAGACAGGTTCCCTACCATTAAAGAAACATCAGCCTTTCCACAGGAAAAAGTCTCTAAAATTTAGCTGGCCATTTTTTCTTAGCCATTACATTTAACAAGGCAGATTTGCTTAGCTTCCCATTCTAACAGCATTATAGAGTTGTCAAAGCATATGGCTCATACCTACGGCCTGTCTTTAAAGTGGAGTAGCTGGGCTGCACGATTTCGTAAGAACTACAGAAGTTTGTCAGCTATGCTAAAACACTACTTAAAGAGCCTAGAATTGTTCGAAGACTCACCAGCTACCTAAACAGAACAGTTGTCCCACAAAAGTGGTTTCACTAATAACTGAACTTCAAGACAAGCACTACAAGAAAGCCAATAAAGGAAATCTTGTGTGATCACAGGTGTTCTCTCACTGTCTCATCCGAAAGAAGCTACCTGCCACTTTGAAGTATCTCCTCCTTCCATAGGAATAACCAACATACCTTTTGGAGGCAGTTTAGACAGCGACTGCTCAAAAGTATTTCTACAGAACTGCTTTTTGGAAGAGAGAATAAGTTACCTTACTATTTGCACAAATTGAGTTTACTACACTCATTTTACTCTGATAATGTTTTAGCTACAAGGTATCTGTACAAGATACATCAGCAGAGATAGCACATTGTTAACACTACATATGTAAACCGAGAAACAACAGGTCCTTTCATCAAGGTGTCATATTGCAGGTAAGCCATTTTACGTTAGTCCAAGAGGCTGCGAAACTGCACTTCCGCACCACGGAGATTCCAACAGAAAAGCCGTGCTCTACAGAGGTGACCGTCCATCCTGGAACAGCAGCAGGAGAAGAATCAAGCAACCAGTGTTTGCGGTAATATTCTTAAGAAGGATTCCATTCATTCGGTGCATATTGCTGTACATAAGGTGCATAAACCTGTCAGGTATGAGATCAGCGTGAAGAGAAGCCAGTTGCAAGGCTGCAACCAACTACTGGCGTCATGTCCCAGATCTGGAAGAAAATATTGTGGAGAATTACACGGCATTATTAGAAGACCTAAGAGGTATTTCTGCAAGAGGCATAGAAGCAAACATAAAAACCTCCCTGGACACAAGGTAGCTAATCCTGTTTAAACGGTACTTGAGGAAAACATCATGAAGAGTTACACCAGCCTTATAAAACGAAAGCCAAACTTAGGGCTCAAGAGAGTCTTCTAGCAGTTCTCTGTAGGTCTGTTTTAAAAAGTGCTATGCAGTTTGTTATAAAACATGCTTACAGAAAAACAGGGACAGACTGGAACAGTCTCAGTTCTGACACGCGTGGCGGATGCATAGCTTAAGCACAGCAAGATTCTACATCAGTCTGATTTCCATGTCAGTGTCCCATAACCAGGGCTTTTAGTGGCAATGCTCCAAGAAGCCAGGGAGCTCAGAGCAAAGGAAGCCTGCACGTTTCATCACGTCTGTGTCTTTAAGGCCGCTGGCAGATTCTCCTACTGCTGATGCCTGCTTTGTTTGTCCAGAGGACACCAACAGTAACCAGTTCTGAGCGCTAGACTCCATACAATGGAGTGACAGGTCATTTCCTCATTCAGCTGCAGGAAGAACAGTCTGCAACAAATACGATTCTTGCTGCCCACAACAGTTTGTAGCAACAGTTGTCAGAAAGAAAAAAGTATATACAAACATTAGTTCTCTGTTAAATATCTCTAATAAATGCAGGCAAGAGGTACATGAATACCTTCACAATCCGGTCGCTCCCACAAGTCACCATTAGCCCTCTGGAGATGTCCATGGACATGTGTGAAATGTTGTGTTTTCCTTCATGAAAGGTTGCCAAGGAAGTACGGCTGCATGAGAACAATTCAAATGAAAGCCAGCGATCAGATGAAGCTTGATGGCATTGTTATAGCAGTGCAAAATAAACTTACAAGAAAATTAAGTTGCTCAAGTACTAATAAATCAGTCCTGAGAACTGCAGTGCCATATTAAAGGGGACAGCATTAAATTAGCGAGTCATGCTAAGGCATTGCTTGTGTAGTTATACAGGTGTGATATTTCCTGGCCTTCTGCAGCCTGACTGTTAATAATACTAGAGCAGAAGTCGGACACTGCATTAGTAAATAATTCTACTCTTGGTTATAAAGTCAAGCTCAGCTACATTTTTTCCTGCTGTCTATAGTGAATCAACTAGGGCACAGCACCTCCCTTTTTCAAAAAAACCCAAACAAACAAACAACCCCCTCAACCAAAAAAACCCAGCGAACAACAACAAAACAAAGAAAAACCCCATAACACCCCAAAAATTGGCATCTGATTACTTTGGTCCTTTAGCACTCCAGGTGTCCAAGGAGGTGACAAGACAGTGAAGTGCTGTTCATGTCAAGATAAAAAGGGGGTTCCTTCATTGCTAAGAAGAGTTTAATGAGACAGTAAATTAAGTTTAACCCAATTTGCTTGCACGGGGAAAATAATGTTGGGCTGTGAAGAACATTCCCGTAGAAAACAGTTTTCAGTAAGTGCACATGAACTAATGCACATACATGCTGGCAGCTGTGATGCATTGTCAGGCACCCATTTAGCAATTTTAAGTGCGATCAATAGCCTTTACCTAAACAGAAATCTTGAGACAAATACGTTTCAACTCTAGATCTGGGCTCATGGAATAGAAGAAATAAAGTGGATAAAAAAGTTGTAATACCACATCTGATCCAAATCAGCTTGCAGAACCAGCTGAGGGATCTCTGCCATTGTAGTGCTTTGAGTACCCAAGGCAAAGGTGGCCTATTAGCAGAGAGTCACCTTGGCGTGTTTGTGTAGCATCATGTGTGGATGTGGAGCAAGCACAAGCGTTTCTGCACCTCAGCAGTATTACTTTAACTTATTCCTCCTTAATACTCACTCTTCATCCTTGATTGACTCAAAACAGGAATCACAGACACGGACCTGGAACTCAAATCCCATGATCGGGTAACTTGACCGTTTGGTACTGCACTTGCCACACACTGCTTGCCCACATTTTCTGCAATGATGCTTCATGAAGGAAGAAGAAAACAACCAAACAAAAAAAAATCACTATATTGTGCCACTCAACCACCTTACCAAGTGCTCACTGAACGACAACAAAGCTTCTGTTTTGCAAGCTGTTAGGAAGCCTTCTGTTACTGCAACCAAGGACTCTAGAGTTCTGAACAGCCTTCTTGGCCATTAATGGGTTTACCTCCATATTCTCCCTGTCCATCCTCTTCTCCTTTTGCAAGCTCCTTCTGGGAGCAGGGGAAGAAGAGGGTTGAACAAGCAACCAAGGGAATAACAGTCTAAGCAAGCCAGAAACAGATGAGTGTCGTGGTGCCTGCCCAGTCCCTCCAAAAAGAAAGCTATCTGGAAAGCTTTGACATTCTAGCCCAGTAAGAGCAGGGCCATCACTGCTTCACTGAACTGAGTACCCTACAACATGTTAGGCTGCAATTTGCTCAGTTCTGGGGCATTGCGTGCCACTTCACACAACACTTGAGGATTAGCTGTCCACAGCTCCAGTGCATAGAAATATTCCGAGAAATCCAACGGAGCACTCCCAGCACAGCCTGCTTTGCCCCTTGATGGAAGTTTGATGCAACACTTCACATAATTTCTTAGCACTGCCTAGAAGCAGTGACCTCTCGATAAACCCTCACTTCAAAGCAGCAAAAATACCAACAGTTTAAAAGATCTAACAGCTTTAGTGGTTTTCTGTCTGCATTTTGCTTAAGTGCTGAAGTACAGCCAAGCACTCGAACCAGCGATCTCACCTGTCTCAACCCTAATGTCTTTGTGTCCCACATTTGCTTTATGTTCCAGAAGAAAGGTTGTTCACACTTCTGGCAGGAATCACTTTCTAGCCATTGAGGAGCCTACAAAAGAGCAAGAGATGCAAGCAATCAGAATTATTTTTCCTCACATGACAGCCAAGGAAGTTTGTTTTAAAAACCCGAAGTTAAGTTTTACTTGGAAAGATGCCCTGTCTCAGCTCTGGACATTACGACAATAGATTGCCTAGGGTAAAGTAAATAGGAAGTTTAGTACAAAAAAACCCAAACCCAAGACTACAGTTATTTGTTACCTACGCACCTCCTATACTTTTTAAGCCCACAGCAGTATGTTATGTAACTGCTTTAATAAGAAAACTAATTCAGACATCTAAGTTATTAAACTTGCTGCAGGCATTCAAAGACTGCTACTCTGGTTGCCCAGATGATTTTTAAAGGGCTAGTGTAATCCAAGTTGTAGAAGCTATGAGGCAGTCATCCCCGCTAAGAGGGAGGATCCAGAAGTAAATTCTGGAAGTAAATACCTTTTCTGCTCCCCTAGGATTGCAGTTTGACATAATTAAGAACTCGCATGCATTTTCCATCCTGCCCACATCTTCGTTAAGCATCCCTTCTCCCACCCACATATTCTTCCTGCCATAAACGTTTTAGGCCAAATGAAAACAGTTAGAGCTTTCACACATTTCAACACTCTCAGATACTTTAACTGAGCATCCTTGTAAGGGATAGAAAGAGAGGCACAATATTTTTAGCGCATAGACTTGAAGAGAACATGTATATTCTATACAACTTTGTACTTCTGATGGGGGACTCTCCCTGAAACCCAACAGGAGGAAAGCTGGAGCAACAAAGAAGCTTTTCTCCTCAATTCACTTACATCCATTGTTGACAGTAATAAAACTATAGTATTGTCAGTTGCACCACCATCTCACCATGAATATTTATTAATACCAGATGTCCAGTTCCTACATCTTCAACCTTGATTGCATCCCCTTCCTTCCCCCATGCTAGTGGAAAATATTGTAAAGGGTAGTAACAAGTCCAGCGTGTGGGGTGGGGAGGAGAGTAGAGGAAATGAGTCGCCACTCCACCAAGTGAGATGTTCCATATTGCTTCTTTCAGTTACTTACAATAGCAGTTTTCACTTAAAGGCATTTTTGAGAAGACAATCCACTTTCTGGCTCCCTCTAACAGAAAAACAGGGTATCTTCCTATTCTTTTCATCTTAATTTCAGGCATGAAATAGGAGGTAAAAACCTGTCAACGCTACCAACACTATTACCAGCACACAGCTGGAACTGCCCAAGATCAACAGTACAGCTGCCAGTGGAGTTACCATTCCTTCTAATCAAAAACAGTCTGCCTTCTAGTCTTACGTGCATTAGTACAAATTTGAAGATACCCTATAACATGACTCACTAGCTAATGCTCCAGAGGCAGTATGTTCATCATTCTTCAAACATTTAGTTTCTTTGCTTTTGGATTGGGCTTGATTATGTTTTTCCAATGAGTTCTGAGACATCACAGCTGTTCTAAGTTAACCATATTATTTTAGTTGTATTAAAACTGTCTATTATTTAGAAGATCCCTTAATTACTGCGTGCAGATCCAGAAGAGAAATGGCCACATCTTGTTTTCCCAATTGTATTATAAGTCAATTCCTTGCAACTACAAAGTTTCATAATATCACAGAAGTTTGAAGAGAGAACATCATGCTGAAAGCGTTAGGAGCATCACATACAGCATTCAGTGTGTTTAAGGTGACAGCTCAACACATGTCAGAAAACAGTTCTTAATCATGACTCTTGCATTTAAGAAAAAGCAACAGGGCAAGGAAGGCTGAGCCTTAAATACTGCTTTATGGGGGCGACCAAAACTCCTATAATTATGGTTTAACCAAAGATAGTAATAGACATCTTTTCAGCTCCTATGATGGATATGAACTGATGCAGAAAGAACATGCGTGGCAGGCTCAGTTGCTGTGTACTGAGGTCTTTAAAAAAAAATGTTGTTTGGGGACTGAATTGCTACATTCTGAACCGCATCTCAAAAACAGCATCTCACTTCTTTACCTGCTTTGACATGAGTTGAGAACTTACTTCAAGACTGCTGAAGCACAGTCCATTGGCTTCTTTACTGCAAAAGCTTGCCTGCTTTAGAGTGTTCCAGCAGCGAGGGCTGTAGCCATTCCAATGAAAATGTTGTCTCATTGAGATAAGACTCTAAGCAGTCCCAGGCCTGTCCTGCACTTCTCCTGTCCTGGGAATCCATCTACTACAATGCAGTATGGACAGCCACTAGCACAGAGCATGTTTTAATAATATCATTCAGCCTTAGAGTTTCAGGCAATGTGAGGAAAACAGCCTGCAGAACTGACTAAGCAAAGCCACATCAGCGTCTGAAAAGGGGAAAAAATATAAAAAAAAAAATCTTTCACCTAGGACATGATCTTACCTCTTCTCGGCTGATATCCATGTTCCAAACAGCAATTCCCCCATCAGCTGAACAAGATACCAGCTGCCGTGTCAGCTGGATGTAACAGATAGCCTGCACCTTGTCACTGCAAACAAAGCAGACACTATTTACCCATAGGTATTTAAACAAAGCTTAGTTTCCCAGCAAACCCCGATTTATCCTTGTAAAGCTACCTAGGAAGGCAAAACTGATTTCCAAACACTTTGCTAAGTCTACTAAGTAGAGCTATGAAGAGGAGTGAACAGATGCTGTCACCTAAGCACTACCCTAGCATCAGGATGTTGCCTAGAACAGTGTTCTCACAGGCTTGACCAGAATACCAGAGGTACAGTTCCGTGTTAACATTTGCTGGCAGTAAGCATTGACAGTGAGCTGAGTGTCAACTGGCTCAGAGTGTGCGTGCAAATACTCTTCTGTGTTGGCAAGGAGAGCCAGTTATCAAAACAGAGACAACTGGAAAAACAAAGAGAAATATTTGTTTCAAGATACAGCTAGGAAGCAGACAGAGCTTCCACTTTTGCTAACAAATCACAATAAGTAAGTCTGTAGCTGCAAAGCAAAGCATGCATTCACCAGTAAGACAGTTTAATCCTAAATAAAGTCATGGCAAAATGAAAGTCTACCCGAAGAAACTAAACAAAGGATCTCAACAGTATTAGACTGCTTTGCAACATCTCAGTTGAATTAAAAAAGCCATTCTGCTTCTCAGAAGAACTTACTTTCCCGTTCAGTATGAAGTTTGATGCTAAGTGTGATGTTTGAAGAGAAACTAACAGTGTTATAAGTCTTCACCAGGACACATGATGCAGCAGTAACAGCAGTATAAAGTCCTCCAGTCACTGACTTCAGTTACTTTTTTGTAACCAGTACTCTATTATTAGTTCTTTAGCCATAAAACTAAATCCTCAAGATTTAACAAGAGTTCTAGGGCTAAGGCTATCAGTCTTGATCAAAGGTGGATGGAGGCATCTATGGAATTAGACAAGAGGAGAATGCACTATACAAATACATCTTCAAACATAAACAAGATCTCTACTACCACTGCATTTCTAAATAGACTATATCTTCAGTGGTGAACTGCCTGTCAGACTGAATTAACGCTAGCTGCCATTTTTAAACCTAGGGCCTCGTGCCTCTGTAAAAATAAAGAGTTGATTAAATACAGACAACTAACTACCTAATCCACAGAACGGTGGAGATGCGACGTGCTTTTCTGAAGTCGAGATACCACCCCTGTAATTTAGCCAATCAGTGTATCACCTCACTGATAGAAAGAGACAGAGAACAGGAACCTATTGAAGCTTATTCTACATGGGTACACAAACATGCTTATACATTAAGTTTCCAGCCCCACCCTCACAGGCAACTCAGTGAAGCATTTACAATACAGAAGCATGCAACTTTTACATAAAGTCCAAGCAAGATGATTTAGGATTTTTACCCACCTCTTTCTGTAACCTACTTTTATGTTACGTTCTCATTACCCATAGTTTAGAAGTATCAAACGCGAGCAAAAAAAAGATTTATCAGTAATGCTTTCGTAGTACTGATTACCCTTCTTCCCCCTCAAAGTCCTCAGAGTTCTGCAAAAAGTTATTTTCTCCATTATTCACAAAATTTCAAATATCTTGCCATGCTATTTAGTCTTCCTGGGACTCTGTGTTCATTACAGAACATGAAGGAAAAGTAAGACACCATTACATACTGATGTCCCTGGAGCAGCAGTGTTCGCCCCTTCCTTCCACCAATATCCCACATGATAATGCTGTGATCAGAGGCACCCGAGAAGAGCAGTCGTTGAACAGGATCCCACCACAGGGAAGTAATACTTCCTAGGAAAGAACATTCTGCAGTCAGATCTAAGGGAGCCACTCCTCAACACAATGATGCTCTTCTGGGTCGTTAAAGTGAAACCTGAGGTACTCCCTTACTACAGTTAACAGATATTGAAAGCCTTAAGGCAAAGGACAGCATGCAACAGCAAGATACGGTCCTGCTAGAGAGGCAAAGAGCATTTGACAACAGAACAAGACATCCCTAAGAAGAAAGTCAGATGCAAAGCATAAGCCAGAAAGTTCGAGTTACTAGCTTTCCGCCCCTTGTATTTAGGTAGTTGGCTTTAAGAGTCAACAAGGCTGCTATGCGATCTTTGGAAGGTGAAAAGTATTAAAACTTGCCAAGCGGAGACTAGTATCTACAATACAGGAAGGTGCTTGGTCAGTGGTCGCAGGACAGCATGCAGTGTTCACAGGTAAACCGACTCCCTTACATAACCGTTTACAACCTTAAAATAGTTGGAGTAGGAAACCAAGTGACAGTTTCACTGCTGTTAGCAAATCTGGCCACTACGTACTAAATTACAAAACTAGATTTCAGAAGGCCCAACCTGGCTGTGCACCTCATTAGTCACACATAGAAAGAAATGAGTCATCTGACAGTAGCAGTCTTATACTAAACCCATACGTAATGTAGACAGGAGACTAAAGAAGTAATTTTGCGTCTCATGCCGCCTATAGTTTTGAAGGTGCAGGAACATTTTATTCCTTTACAGACATCCTTCCCTTTAAAGCATCCTTCCATTGCTGAGTTGTCATCAAAAGCCTTGTTAGTCTGAAAGTAAGATGAACAGTAATTACAGTCCAAATCAGTCCTTTCCAGCTCTCTGGAGCAAGAGATTTTTCTTGCCTCCTTTAGGGCTACACTGTTTTCAGACTGACCCATTTGGGAATAGTTCTCTCAGAGAACCTTGAGCATCTGCACCATAAAAGGCAGCTTGAGTATTATCACAGCATTACACAGAGTAGGCTGTTAAATATGGAGAATTCTGGAAGCTGACTGTTGAAGGACAAGCTCTAAAACCATTTAAACTGCAAAGCTTATGAAGTCACAGTAAGGCAAGAGCTAGAAAGGAAACAAGATGAAGTCAGAATTTTGAAGTCTGGCAAACAGAGCTGCACTCAGAGAAGAACTAGATGCCATTTAAGTTTAGAGTTACCAGGCCTTGAGAATATTACACAAATACTGTGGAGGAAAAAAGGTTACACATAATCCATTTTGCTTTTTAAAAAAAAAAAAAAAAAGGGAAAAAAGATGAAGTAGCTACTACTGCACCAACTGAAGATTCTTCCCTCAAATGTAATCATCTTTTATACTAGATCAATTCTTGTTTTGAGGATCACAGTCCCCTTAGGGAACTTATATGTAAGCCAAAGTTGTCTGCTATGCGGACAGCACTGCTGAAGTCGGTGCTTGGACACCCACCGCAACTCAACAGATAGAATACACGCTATACACAGTGCCGCATCGAGACATACTGCTTTCAGACTAACAATAATATCTATCAAGGAGTTGCATTTGAACACAGACTAGCGCAAAAGCATACAGAGGTAAAGGAGTCTCTAGGGCCAGGAGAATTATTTTGCTCCTAACTAAAACAATCTGAAATTCTGCTTGAAAGCAGAAGAGGCATTTATCATTTGAAAATCTCAACTTGTCTCCCACATTCAAAACCAGCTTTATCATTTTACAGTCATCTGCAAATCAGGAGTCTACCCAGCTTTAACAAAGTCTACTCTATACTTACAGCTATTAAACAAGGCAGCCTTTTCCAGTGGGTCAGAGACTCATGACCCAGTAATTCACCCCTACCCAAATGCAAACCAGTCAGCTGATTAGAAAGTTGCTAGTACCACATGGGAAGAGGCATTAAGTCTTGTTTATTTCTCTCAGCATATTATTAAATTATACATTCTTCTATGATTTGCATTCTTGCCTTACTCATTACAGCAGACAGCGGCTCAATATCAAGTTACAGACTATTTGGTTGTTCGTTTGATATAAGGACTTCAGCTATACTACACAGGATGAGACATTTGTCTTTGACTAGACAGTTTTGATTCTAAAAGGCTCTCTAGATTTCTTGCATGTAGCTTAGTTTCAGCTAAACAGAGAAAACTGAACTAGTATCCCATAAAGACTGATCAGAACAGCAAAGTCTGCACTGGAAAGAATTAAGTGGCTTTTTAGAATCTAGATTGGGGGTTGCTAAAGCTGCTTTAGGTATTATTATAGTACTACAAGATCTTCAGGGGAAAAAAAAAAAAAAAGAGTAATACATTCTCATCCTTTCTTTTCAATGTTAAGGAGACTAAAGTTTTTAAAGGTGGCCATCTAGTGGATAACTTGTGTTTAATTGCATGCATATGTTTACCTTTATTTTCCATCTATAATAAAAATACCTGTCAGTATTTATAAGGCTAGGATTTCCCCTCAGCAAGAATGCGTCTGTTCTTTAAGAGATAGTCATATGCACAGCTTTGAACAGCTTTTGATAGCTACTACCCTGCACTAGTTGTTTACCCAATATCTATCCTTAAGAGGTATATATCCAATTAAATGTCTCATCCCGATTTACAAAGAGGTACTATAATCTGGGTCAAGTGGAATTAAGAGGAAGAGTTACTTTACCTTCATGCCCTTTGAGTGTTGTGATAACTGAGCATGTATTCTGCTCAAGCTTCAGGAGCGTGATCTGTCCAGAATAATCACCAACAAATGCATGCCAAGTTTCATGATCGTATCTGAACACCAGTCAAGGAGAAGCCTCATTTGCTTTTAAGAGTATTTTACGGGACTGAAACAGATAGCACAGCTATCTATTCCAAACAAATTGGAAAAGAACATTTTAATATGCCAGATAAATATTTACATAACTACTTCTAAAGGGGTTAGAGACCGTAATAGTTAAACCTTTTTCATTCCTCTCTTCACCTCACACTTCCCTACATGTGCAAGTAAGACAGTATGGAAAATAAGTGAGAAAAGTTTTAGAAAGCCACTGGAGAAGCCATGAGGTAATCCATCCCCTAGTTTAAGGCAAACCAAGTAGATTTAGACCATTTCTAGCAGATATTCCTCAGGTTACTTGTTGCAGTGCAGAGCTACCACTAGGAGCACCTCACTGAACACTGGGTGGCATTCGGTCTTACCTAGTATCTACTCCTATAAACTCTTAGTTTTCTAGCATGTTATACTAGTTGATGCCCCCAGGATAGGAAAACTAAGATACAAGGATGTCGACCCTCCACGGTTAGTTTACCTTACAGTGGAAGTATACTCCCAATGTTCTAGCTACTGGGAATGAAGGTGAGACCATCTAATTTCTTGTTCTGTTCTCTGCACTTTCAAGTTTACTGATTGCCCTGGTTTTGGCTGGGATAGAGTTAATTTTCCTCCTAGTAGCTGGTACAGTGCTGCGGTTTGGATTTAGCATGAGAATAATGTTGATAACACACCGATGTTTGAGTTGTTGCTAAGCAGTGCTTATACTAAGTCAAGGACTTTTCAGCTTCCCATGCTCTGCCAGCGAGGAGGTGCACAAG
>NW_008796078.1:247665-262808 GCF_000699145.1 Aptenodytes forsteri
TTTTTTTTTCCCCTTGGGTCTTTTCCTCTCTCTCTCCCCCCGCTTGTTTTACTTTTCATTACAATTTATTATTACTATTATTCTATTATTTCAAGTATTAAACTGTTCTTATCTCAACCCACAAGTTTTCTTACTTTTACCCTTCCGATTCTCTCCCCCATCCCACCGGGGCGGGAGGGTAAGCAGGCAGCTGTGTGGCGCTTGCTTGCCGACTGGGGTTAAACCACGACACTGATGCAGGTCCTTGAGCACGGTATCAAAGACTGATCTGTATTTCAGAAAGGGTTCTGTCATTTAACACCAACATAAAAGCCAGCCCACATCCTAACATGGGATCTATTAACAAGGTGGCACGTTTGGCAAAAGCATTATACATCATAAGAGTTTTCTGATATTCAGTTTTCGTCACTATGTAACTACTGTCTCCAGAAACTAAAGCATAGCAAGCTGGATGGAACTAGATCATTTGCCACCTTTAGAAGACTTTCGCTATTCAGGATATAAGCAAGAGCTACAAAAAACCCATACAGCTGACACCACATAACCCAAGAGCTGTGTATAAACTCACCTGTCCTCCTGGAGCCACGCAAAAACACAAGCAGCAGCTAGCGTAGTAGCCTATTCTACGCAACAGAAAAGATTAACTTCAAAAAGTCAATGTACCAAAGCGCCCACCACCATAACTGAAAAAGCAGAGGTTTTGCCATTGGATGACATTCTGCAGTCTCTTAAGCCTTCAGAATCTTGAGATAAACAATTAGTTTTCAACAAATCCACTAAGTCCCTAAACACGTGATCCTTTCTTCATCTTGGAAGTTCAGGCTAGCATTATCCCCGCTAATCCGTAAAGAATAGGCACCCTGCTGTGTTTTTCAGAGGCTTACACATAGGATCATTAACAAATAACTCCTAAGGAACCTCCTGACAGGGAAGCCAAGCACCTAGTACACACACCAGAAAGCTAGTTCTTCCAAATACAAGTCCAAAGGCAGGATCAATTACAATGCATTTTCAAATGCCATGGTCTTCACTCGAAATTTATTTTTATCTTGATAGAAAAGGTCATATTCTTTTCTCCATTTTCGTAATAAACTGTTCCATTATTTGCAATAGCATTAGGTATAGAACCCATTGAATTCAAATAGTGAGGCTCAGAGGCACCAGACTGTTCTGTGAGCTAGTCTCCTAACACACACACGCACACAGTTCTGTGCTGCATTCAGCTGAGGCGAGCTGTACATGAAATGTTTTGCGGGACACAACCCCCCTGAACTCTACAAGAAGGACAGCAAAAAGGAGCAACGGTACAACAATACAAACCCATCAGCTCTTCAGTCAGTAAGGCAGGGTCTGCCCAGGTGGGAGACCTCAGAAGGCTAGACATGCTGCTGGCAACCAAGCAGTTAGCTTTCCTCCTCGTTTCTTAGCACTACACAGATATATAGCAATCTAGAGAGGTCTTTATTTTTTCAAGAGATGTAGTTGACCTCCTTCAGCTTTTGAATCATGCCACTTCTACAACATTACTGCCATTAATCCTCATACACCAACCGCTACCTCCAATTACTGTCCAGCCACATCTAAACTGCCACCATTAACAAGTGCTAAAAAATAGTTTTAGAATTTAAAGTATTTAACTCATGCTCAAAAGTTTTGATATATGAACTACACTTTAAGTTTCTGGGTTTGTCTTTTACATAGGATAAAGAATGCCCTGAAGTACTTACAGCTGAAGAGACAACCGGAGTTCTTAAGCTACAAATGCTGCAGTTAAAAGCAATTTGCAGGAAAGCAAACTGCACACAGACAAATTACTACTAGTAATGAATAAAGTTTCAACGCACCCTGTAGCTTAAAGATAGAAAAGATTGACATGAGCCAAGACAGAAAAATTAAAGCAGTCCAAAGGGTTTTCATGATGTTTTATGCTCTCGAAGGACTCAAATGCACACTGGCATCTGTTGAACCAAGTGACCCGCCTAGGAAGTGTACAGGCCAGGCTATAGATACAGTTACTAGTCACTTCCACGAGATGCTACAGACAAACATCTCAAAATAAGGAACTAGTACACAGTGCGATTTCTGTAACTCAAGGTCACAACATCCCCTTCTACTACCTAACAACAGCTAACAGAAATAAAGGTATTAAACATCCAGTCTGAATAAGGGTTTGCAGACTTGCAAGAGATTTCACTCCAGCTTTTTACATGAAAAGGAGGGAACAAAGTGAGCTCAAGGAACAAAGTGCTCTTCCAGTTTCAGGGTAGCTATCTTTTTTCAAAGGATACTGTAGACATGAAGCCCAAGAGGTGAAGTAATGTCTCCCCAGCATACTCCCACTCCTGGTGCACATCCAGCTGATACACTTGTCATGACCAGTGCTGATAACCCACTCTGACGTCAGGCAGAAAGTAATAGCAGACACTCGATTCTGATGAGCTGTGGGAAGAAAAAGATTCTGGCTAGTTTTTCCTAAAAATCAGTGATGTGTTCTTACGTTCTAATTCAGAGAGCCATAGGTCAAAGATGGTATCTAAGCGATGCCCCAGGGAGACATTTTTACCATCATATTATACTTGCCTCTAGGCTGAATTAAAAGGCTAGCATTGTTCTGCTTGGTATTTGCCTTCTGAATAGCTTAAGTGAACCAAACATGTCAGTCAGCTAATTTAAGCCTTTCTCCCACAGAGAGAGAAGCTGAGTTCAGCCCAGATACCCAAGATGTTCTGGTGACGGAGCAGGCAAACCCTCAGCTTCCTCTTGTTAGGCCAGGACTTCTGGGGAGTAATGTAACACATCTAAAAAACCTAATTGCTTTAAGTGCCTCTTTTCCTGACCCCAGGGGAGCTATGCTCAGATTCATGCTTTTAAGCACTTGAAAGTGTATCTAGTCCATGGCACTCAAGCTGCTACCCGTGACAGCAACCAAATCCCACCCAGCTTTGTTTAGAATGCTGCCACTAAGCAAGAAGTTACATGAGCATTAGAAAGAAGCCCCCCCTGCCCCCCAAGATGCAAGTACTTCCCTTGACTGAGTTGCCAAGTCATCTTCCTTAGGATAAAAGGGGGTTTTGTTGCTTTAAGAACAAGGTCTTTTTCTTCTAAGCAAGAACATTGCTTCTATCAGTGTCAGGGAGTCATAAGACAAACTGCACTTTGTTTCACTACATAATCTCCAGTCTTCAAGAGTCTCCTTCAGGCCTTTCACATTAATATTCCAATTTTAACCAGCAATCAACTTTACTTCTTTTAAGGATGTGCAGACAAATGCTGAAATTAGCACCTCCATAAATATTAGAACAATCCCTATTCCCCATGTACCGGAAAAAATAAGATCTTTTTCATCCCTGTTGCTCTCCTAAGATGACAGAGAAGGCAAGGACTCTTATCTTCAGCTAGAAGTAACCGAGCCCAGTGATTACAGAAAGTAAGGACGGAAATTGCAAATACCAAAATGCACCTTTAGAATGCTCTTACCCTAACATTCATGCAGCAGAACTACTCCACTTGAAGAGCAAAATCTGAACTCACTAGTTCTGGCTCATTACGCTCGCAGGCTAATGATGTACTGAACTTAATGATAATGACTGCAACTCAGACTCAGCTGACTGAGGATTACTCAATAACAGAACATTTGTCTTATGGCAGCTATCCCCAACTATGTGACAACTAGAAGGTCAGTCAGATTTAAAGCATATTTGGACTTGATTAATCTGTGACGGCGTCCACTTTCCCAAGCATTTTAGATGCCTCCCCTTCACACAAATGTTAGCACAGACACTGGTTAACAGTTTACCTGGATACGTCTTCACAAAGTTCATCTTATTAAAGTCCTCTGAAACATGAAACTCCTAAAAGCAAAGTGGAACCATTAGAAAAGATACCGCAGTGACATAAGCAATAGTGATACCCAAAAAAGAGCAGTAGCCTCACAGACCAAAATTTGCATAGCAGCAGTATATCTCACTAAAAACTAGCAGTTCCTCAGGCTGGGGCATAGCACACTGACACACCAACTGTAAATTAAGGTTATTAGTGAACTACATTTTCAACAGGGAGCACCCTTTCAGAACAGAGTTTGCTAAAGGAAGATTATATGAGAGATAAGATCTCATTTGTCCCCAGCAGAAACAAACAAAATTGTATCTTGCAGTATTTAGGATTTAAGTATCTGAGACTTCATAATGGCCAGATTTAAGTGAGAGTATTCTCTATTTGATCCATTAGGCTTACTGAAATTTTAAAAGTCTCAGTTTACAATTTCAAGTAGTTATCACTAGAATCACTATTCTATATAGTTCTGTGTAGTCTTATTCACAGTAGTTATCAGTAGAATCACTATTTATGACACTCATGCAGTACCCTGGCTCCTTATAGGACAGTTACTATTTTGACGTTATTTTCATAGAGAAAGGAAACCATTAAAGCATCTGGGAGTCACAAGACCCCCTTCCTTTGCCAAGAAAAGTGGGGAAGAATACAGACCCTCTTTCTTTTCTGCCATATGTATCTGCTCTCCAGGAGAGGGAGAGCAATTACAGTGAGAGTATAGAAAGACAGAAGGAAGACTTCCCAGAAAGAAAAGAAACCAACCCTGCCTCTTGTAATTTTAGAGCTAGCGTTGAAATTTCCACATCGTAAAAAGATCTGCAGCAAGAAAATCCAGAGACACCCGCATGGCGAGATATAGGCAGATCCATACTTCTGGCCAGATGCAAGCTAGCTGCAGTTCACAACCCTCATTAGTGCATCACCATGGCACTCTGCCCAGCTTAATGTACTCCTCAAAATAATTCCTTGACGAAGTGTAATTCTTTGGGTCCACTGCTACACTAATGGCTCAATGACTTCTTGAGGCTAGCTGGCTCACATCTAGCCAGAAGAACCCTTGCTTATTTGCAGTCCTCCCATGTACATCTCAGGTGAACTGCCAAGAAGTTCAGCCATTTAGTAGCAGCTGCATTCCAAAAAGAAGGGAAAGAAAACAAATTATCAGCTACCAGCAACACCGGGTGCTCACAGACAATCTAAGCAATTCTAATCTACATTCTGAAGAAAAGTCACAGCAACTTACCATGATAGCTCCATTATCCTGGCCTACAAATATTCGTCTGCTGTCATGATGATAAGCCATGGCTGAACATGGCGCTGTCAAAAAAAAAAAGCAAGCACATTACAGGTATTGAAAGAGAGGTATTAGGATACACATCACTTTTATTAAAACCAATTCTTTCACTCAGAACAAGTAGCTTGACAGAAATTAGTCTGCATAGATAATGTCCCTTGGTGAGACAGTTAAATTCCCATATGTGAAGCTGAGGAAAGGTACACTACTACAGTAACTCAGATATACCGCTAGGAACCATATGCAAACATGATTTCCTGCCACAAGGTGCAACTCCATAAGAGAAATTTTACGCAGGCTGAAAGCCTAGCTAGCAGCAACAGCATGCGCAGCTGGTTACACTTAGGAACTTGAGCTCACTAAAATTATCTCAGATGGAGCCCTGAGTTGTATACAAGAACAATATTCTGTTCTTTACATTTGAGGACTGCATCATTACAAGAGAAAAGTGCTAGACAGAAATATGTCATTGCATGTCAACTTCACATGGAATCATGTCTCAACATCTGTAACTTTAAGGAGACTCATATTTTTGAGGTTACATACAATCTCTTTTAGCAGAAAACCTCTAAAGACCTACTTCCCTTTTTGAAATTAAGGGCTAAAATAGATGTGAAAAAGCAATGACAACAAAATTACAATAAGGTGTCCTAATAAAATTTTTGCAAAAAAATTTCACTGAAGAATGTCCTCATTAAACTTGCAGATTACAAGGATGAGAAAGATACAGCGTTCTAAACTAACACCTTCTTCTCCAAGACCCTCAGAAAATGTGGCCTTGAAGGCGTTTTTAGAAACTGAAAGCCAGACAAGACAGTCTGGAATATTAATTTAGGGAAGTGATCATGCCCCTGTACTCGGCACTGGTGAGGCCGCACCTCGAATACTGTGTTCAGTTTTGGGCCCCTCACTACAAGAAGGACATTGAGGTGCTGGAGCGTGTCCAGAGAAGGGCAACGAGGCTGGTGAGGGGTCTGGAGAACAAGTCTGATGAGGAGCGGCTGAGGGAACTGGGGTTGTTTAGCCTGGAGAAAAGGAGGCTGAGGGGAGACCTCATCGCTCTCTACAACCACCTGAAAGGAGGTTGTAGCGAGGTGGGGGTCGGTCTCTTCTCCCAAGTAACAAGCGATAGGACGAGAGGAAATGGCCTCAAGTTGCGCCAGGGGAGGTTTAGATTGGATGTAAGGAAAAATTTCTGTACTGAAAGTGGTGAAACATTGGAACAGGCTGCCCAGGGAAGTGGTGGAGTCCCCATCCCTGGAGGTATTTAAAAGACGAGTAGATGAGGCACTTAGGGACATGGTTTAGTGGACATGGTGGTGTTGGGTTGACGGTTGGACTCGATGATCTTAGAGGTCTTTTCCAACCTCAATGATTCTATGATTACAGTGGTCATACTGCATAAGGATGAGTCCATCTCTTGGAACTACCTACAGGCACACTTTATTTTGTATAAACCCTTTTAGAGCACAATCTGAATAATCTGTTTAGAAAATTGATAACTATTAGGAAAAAAAAAGATTATGGGTGGCATTTCTAATCTAGACCCTAGGCTACTCAGCCTGCAGCTGAAAAGACACAGAACATCAAGGAGTCCAATTCTTTGGTCTTTTAACATTTGCATACAAATTACTCCAGAAATTGTCATTCCAAAGACTATCCTTTGTTCGTATGACATTTTATTTTGTCATTGTATTCCTTCTTTTTATATGTGGTATGTGGCTAGGTGGCAACTCTACATTAAAGAAGTTACAGCAAAGCACCCAGGCTGAGTGATGTTTCAAAATCAAAAAAGCAAACTGACACTCAAGATCTACTCAACACTGAAGCTGCTCCTCGGTATTGCTTTCTTAATAATCTAAATGCTGGGGAAAAAAAAAGAAAAAGAAAAAAAAGATGCACAGCTTGGAAAGCAGAGAATATTCTTATGTCTGAACTTTCAGCTAGTGGTTTGAAAAGCTCACTTATTTGGCAGATGAGTTATTTGCCAGCATTTGAGACATCTACAGCTGCAGACCCACACAGTGATTTACCTGGTGAAGGATCTGGTTCTGACAGAATGCTGCCTTAGATCTCACCCACTGTGCAGCTAGTTTCAAATTAAAGTCTGAGCTAGTGTTGCTGCAAAGTTCCCAAATTCAAGATCATCGAGTGAATCCAGCACTTGGGGAAATGGGAAGGAGGTATTCCCACACACAGCACAGGTACAAAACCCACGCTATGCTTGGCCATCACTTACCATCTCCAGCATTGTACTTACATGACATGGTGTGATAGATGCTGGGCCAGTATTGTCCGCTGTCTCTCTTCAGCCATACTCGTATTGTTCTGTGTCATGGGAAGAGCGGGGAGAAGACAGTTGTAAGCGCCTCATCCCTTGCATCTGAACCGGTTCATTGCTTATATATCAGCTCCAATTCTCTTAGCTTTTGTGCTACTCAAACATAATAGAGGAACAACGTAACAGAGTAATAGTACTCCAATAGTACTCTAACGTAACAGGAATAATAGTACTAAGAGCAGCCTCCCTTGGATTCTGAAGAGCTTTCTTCAAAACTATTTATACATTGAATATGAAATGGAAATACTATTTCAGCTCACCTCAGAAATTGCTACATATTGCATCCCTTTAATTCCTTCTCCTTGGCTCTGGCTGATTTAAGTCAAATTCAAGTTGCAGGAACTTTCCAGCTTTGGCAGAGCAAACCACACCTTGTTTTATAGCAGATTAAGTGTTTGATATGTTTAAAAAAAAAGAAGTGCAAATCATTCCATTATGGAAGTCTAAACTTTTGAATTTTTACAGCTTCTCTGTTCAACTCATCCTTCAGCAAGCCAAATACTGAATATTAGTAACAGGAGCACCCCATCCTCCAGACCAGCATATTACTGACATCTCCATCCGCAAATATTGACGTATGGATCCACAGAGGACATCATTTCTAGTTCAGTATTATTTCCTCTAAGCCATGCCTCTACTCCCTCATGTACGAACACAAAGGACAAGCAACGTTAGTAGCACTGTTACATTGCACTGCTCCTCTGGCCTAAATACAAATAGGATCGATTAGCCAGTCAAATAGGAATTGAAGACAACGACTTGGACAGCATGCTAAGGCTCTTTATAAAATTGTTTTTAGTTTGTAACCTTCCAGAATCAGGCCTTGGAGGGAAAGGAAAACCAGTCTTGAGAACATTTAGCATTATACCAGTCTCATGACTGTCAAATCCTGGGAGGAGGAATATAAGAGAATCAGCAAGGAAGTGGAAAGTTATTGTCAATTAAAACCATTCCTACAATAGGCACATTTGAAGGGAATCTACATCAAGAAGTTAAGAGCACACATGTAGACAGTGTTAAGGTTATTTTAAGTCTACTTGAAATTTCCTCTCCAAACCATTGTTTGCCTTCTTGTTACTGTGTAAATCCAACTTCCACATTCCTAAATGGAAACCTAAATGCTCTGTAAATATGTGTACCTGGAAATACTGTCAAGAGACTTTGTTGAGATGAGTTGTTCTATTTACTTTTAGCTAAATAAAGGCCTGGTATTTAGAGTTTTTTAGAAAAAAACTAGGGAATAGATTTGCTAAACATCACGTAGGATTGCCAGTAAGAGTTTAACAGAAAGAGCACAGGAGGGGACTGGTATCTTGCATCAGGACTAGAACTTTTCAGGTTTCAGATATAAAGGCAGCATTCTAATTTTGTAATCCATTTAAGGGCTTTTCTTTAAAAGACCACTCAAAAATAAAGCAGACAATGCCCACCCTTAACGTACTACTTTCCTTTTCTAAAACTTGAAATCAATACAGCTGAGTACACACTGCCTCAAAACAATGATTTTCAGCTTTTGAATCAAGTCACTTTTCCACCAGTTCAGTGGCAAATGCACATTACTCCAGTCCATTAAATATTTTGCATTAAGACTGTCTCTTAAAAGCTATCACTTCCTCTTTACAGTAATCAACACCCTGCCTCATGGTCAGAAAGTTAACACTTCAGAAGAGCAGTTGCTATTTCTTGATAACATAAGAAAAACGAAAAAAACCCCAATTCTTCCAAGTCATTCTTATGATGCAAATGCCAGCAGCAGCATGGGTTAGCACCTATGCATTTTTAACGGCTTTTTAAAGCAGTTCCATCATACTCAAACTGTTCTGAACATCTCAGATGGTGGCTTCCACCATTACTAATTCAACTCTCTCACTTCTAGCCAAAATCGCGTAATTATTTTTGATATAAAAAGACTAGGAGTTAGCGTAGTGATTGAGATCGTGCATTGCTGATTTTCCCAAAGTAGACTTCGTTTCTTCTCGGTATTCTGGTCGATTATAATAAACTAGGAATTACAGAATCATAGAATTAATATAAAGGAAGCAAGGATTTGCTTTTTCTAAGCAAATTATTTCCTGGAAGTATAATTTGTGCACCGATCATCAACAATACAGTCCCTCACTAACGTTGAGAGCCTAAGCAAATAGCTGCAAGAGTTGGCAAAATTAACTTCTGAAAGCTTCTTATTTTGGTTTAAGTAAGATTTAGACTTCCCTAGCCTCATGCTTGCAAAGATAAGCTGTCAGACAGCTTTATATCTAATTATACAAAGCTCTGACTGAGCAAAATTTGAAGAGATTGTTTCACAGCAGTCAGCAAATAACCTGTGCCAAAATCCCACTTCTCCTCGATTCTCTCTCCTATAGACCTGTTGTTGTGGTGCATCTCCTTTTGTTAGGACAAATTAATTTGTGAAATACCCGTTCTAGCTTAAAGGACTAGAGAAGTCCTTCAGTAATGCCGCTTCCACAGTCTCCTTCTACCATGAAATTGTTTTATTATGAGAACGACCATATCAACCCTAGAGTCTTTAGCACTCTTCTCAAAACCTGGTCTTTATTTAATGAAGAGGCTTGTGCTCAGTACCCGAGAAGAGCTGGCTACCACTCACCTCTCCTTAAGCATTCCCTATTAAGGGCCTAGAAAGACACAGGTTTGTTTGACTGCAGTCTCAGTAAGGATGGAAAAATGTTGAAATCCATTAAGGAGCATCCAGAGATAGATACATACTTTTTAAATTACAGCAGACTCAAACATCAGAGCGGCAGGAGGAAGTAAAACAAGACTAAAAAAAGACCTCCAAACTTCCCTAACATTGAGTGTTGAACCAGAAGTTGCTTTCAGGCAGAAAGCATGCACATTTATAGAAGAGGTTTTTGTATTCAAAGGGGTTTTTTGGTTGTGGTTTTTTTACGTGATATAAAGAAACACACACAAAAGCCATCTTTAAGCAATACCGAGTGTGGTCTTACCAATTTCTAAGGATTTTGATTGTTCTCAATTGCTGTTTCTTTTACAGAGTGAGTAAGCACCCAACACCGCTGAAGAAAAAAATTGGGGTTCGAGAGCAGAGCAAATCCTTCAGCGTTCCAATAGTATTTGTGCTCATGCCACATAAGCTGCCCTCTAAAAGCCAAATGCAGGTACGTCAGGGAGAAAGAAGTGACAAAAGATTAGCACGCAAATCCAGACTTGTTACAATACAAGCACTGCTGCAAGTACTACGCAGCTACACTAGCCCTGTTCCAAGAACTACATCTTCCCAACACCTTCAAACCACTAACAATTGCTTTCCTATCTGAAATCCATCACTAACAATTGCTTTCCTAGCAAGAACAGAAGACTGCATTTTTCTGGTAGTCAAAATAAACCGGAAATATTTAGACTGCTATTGATCGTGTTCCCAAAACAGCATTAGGAATCTGGTTTAATCACAGTGCAATGCAAGCTCAAGGACACAGCTTGCAGTTGATGCTTTTTATAGAATTTCTGCTCACTAAATATTGGGCAAAACTAATGTTTTAAGTTCCATAACCAAAAACCCCCCCCTAATATCGCAACTTAAGCAGCAGTTCCAATGCAATAGCAGCTGCTGATGGTCACAGAACACCAGCATTCAGATGGGCTAGTGACTCTAGAGATCCTGTTAGCCCGTGGTAAACATAATACCTTCATCTTGCATTTAGGGTCTTGTACACTAGCTTATCCTCCCTCAGCATCCCCAACTACAGCTGGGAAACGCTCATCTTGCTTTAGTTATTTGTCTGCTAAGAACAAGGATAATAAGGCTAAGTCCAGAGATTTGACTGTATCCCAGATCAGCGCAGCCCACGCTGGCCTGTCTCAGCTCCGAGAAAACACTGAACCAGCCTCGAGCAGACGGATCTAACTCACAGCTGGTACCTGAGCTGGCTGCCCAGGCTGAGGGACACACTGCAACAATTCCAAACGCTGTCTTGGAGCCAGGATCAGGCAAGATGCCCGTAGGGACACAGAGTTAGTCATCCTTTCTAGGTAAGTTCTGAGAAAGTTTCCCAGATGACAAGTATCCTGCTGAAAAATCAGACTGGGAAAATTAACTATTTAACTCCTGCACGTATTCTTGCTTTTTTTTTTTTGGCTTCAAAACTTTAAAAAAGAGCCAGATTTTTATTTGTATTCACAGATCTACTATGGCATCTTTTGTACCCTCAAAAAAAAAAAATAGAACCATTACTTCTCATTCTAGGTAATACTATTTAAAATGGAAAGAACTACAACTCCTCTAATGAGAGGATAATCTACAACACTCCTGGAGAATGCGCACCAATGTTTTCCTCACTACTTAACTTGTAAACGCATTCCTCTGACTGGTTATTATGAAATACTTGACAGCCTTAGCTGTATTAAGATGTAATAAAAAATACTTTGGCCCTATTCTTTTGGTGTACACAGCAGCTCTTTCGCTTCTTGAACTCTGTACTTTGCTTGCTGCTAACAGTATGATCAGTTATGCAGTATTAACACCTACGCCCCATTTTTAGTGAACAAACAGGAAAGCAGCAAGTTTGATAACATGTTAAACTGTAGATGAAGGATATGTGAGCGAGTGGGCTTTGGTGTACTGTAGGAGGTATCCCAGATTAGAGGTAATACAGTGCAACAGTTTCTGAAAGTTTAAATATCTAAGTAAACTCCCATAGTAAGGCAGGCTACACAAATTTAGCCTGGAGTCCAAAGCTTCTCTCAGAAATTTACACACACCAAAGGTGGGTAACGGCCTCTGCTCTCCTTGCACAGGTCTGTATCTGACATCAAAACTTGCCCAGATAAAGATGCAGCTGCATCCTCGGCTCTTACCAACACAGTCTAAGCGTGCGGACTGCTAACTTTCAGCATTAGACCTTTAAGTTTAAAGGCTGGCATTGTCTGCAACAGGCAAGCCTCTGCAAGCCTGTACCATGAAATTCTGTTCAGGTTTAACTCAGATATGAACTCTTTAAAATTGCTACTTCCTCTTCTCTCCTTCAGGAAGCGCATCAAAACAAACTGAACACAAACATGTTAAGATTGAGCCCACAGTGGCACCCAAAAAGCCAACTTCATCCTGCACAGTACTAAGATACCGGAACAACCGCACATAGAGTGGACTAAAAAGGAAGCTGCTCAGTCCCATCCAAAACCTGTTATCCAACACGTACTACAGAAAGTCACTTCCACAGGAAAGGAAGAGACCAACCAAGTCCATCTTCCAGTCAAAGCCAGAAAACATACCTAACACATCCGAGTGTCACTGCTTGCTGCAAGCTAGGTACAATTACTGCCATGGTTCAACAAGGAGCAGTACGTACTACTGCTTCAAAGGGTCAAGACTTCAATCCTGCTGCTTTTACATAGGCATTACTACAGTGAAGGAAGCAGTTTACCTCTTCACCAGGTAGGAAACTGCATTTCAAACTCTAAGAAGCCCTACTAAGTTGCAAAATCAAGCTCTGAAGAGGCAGGTGCTGTTCTGCGGAGTCACAAGACTCCGTCTCCCTCCGTTACCCACCTTTCAGTGCACACGTTGCACAGTATGATGTCCTGCAGTCTGAGAGCATGAAAATATTTAATACGTCGATATCTAATTGTACAGTTTGAGAAGCACATATGCCTTTGATCCTCTGATCCTGCTAACGCTGTGCTGAATGCTTCCAGCACCCAAAACTCCAGCAATCTGGAAGCTTGGGAAAGAAGTTCAGGATATCTGCCATGTGCCAGAAGTTGATGGTATAACCCTAACGCTAATATTAACGCACTTAAGAGCACTTCTTTGACTGTCTATTACAACAGGCACCCAATCCGATGGCTGAAAAAAGTATTTTTGAGGAATAGGAGCCCGACTCCAAATGCTTCAGAAAAATATTTTCAAATAGCCTTTAAACAACATAAGGAAATCTTTGCCTTGTTACCCCAAACTTACAACATTTGTACTTCAGGCTTTTAGAATTCAGTGATGAGTTTTTACTCCAGTCCTGATAATTAATCTAAGAATTAAGTACGCTAATCTTCAGGGAAAAAAAAGGGGGGGGGGAAAGTGGAATCCAACTAGCCAGTTTAAAGAACTATTTATTAAGTCTTGCTCTTCCAAATTCAACTACTTCTACTGCCTGTTTTCAGAGTTCAGCTGGCACTTGAAAACAATTCTTGGCATGCCAATGAAAGGTACATTCTTACTGCCTCTCCACAGGGAGTGAAGATAGACTAGCACTTTCCGATTTCTCAGAAGTGCTGATAATCAGCACCAATAAGTGCGGCTATAGCTTCACATTTTTTAATATCAATTATGTTGCCAGGTCACTGAGAAGTATGACAAATTTGACAGTGTTCCTACCTGATCTGCATAAGAGCACCATGACACGTCCTATACAAATTTTGTTGCTTTAATGCCAGCTAATGAAAAACTAACAATATCTGGTAAAGGTCACTTAAACCAGGACAAGCTTACATCCTTTGCACTTGGTCTGTTCCCAAATCCTGAATGCCTTGGCTAAGAGTAAGCTTATCAAGTTAGCATGTGCTGTTGCTAGCTGGTCCGTTTGCTCTTTTTGACTTAAAAATAAATGCCAGAAAACCTCGTTTACCAGTTCAGGTAACACCATAGCTCTGCTGATTTTCAGCACTCGGTCAGGCTTTTCAAATGAGAATTCAAGCAAAAATTAATGCAAATTCAGTTTTAAAAGTTTTATATTATAACAGTAGAATTATCCCTCCACCAAGCTACATCTCAAAGAACGCACTTTCATACTTTAACGTGCTCCTTTCAAACACTGCCGCAGTTTCTGGACAGGAGCTCCTAAGAAGCATCTCCTACCCCTCTTCACATTTAAAAGTCGCTTTCCACATAGCACAGGAGAAATTCCAGCTCTCACCACTACACTGCAGACACCCCACCTCTATCCTAGCCAACAACCCTCTATGGTACTTGCTTCCTCATTTCCCTTTTTGTTTCATCTGAATAACTGCTTAATGACATTACCAGCTTTTGTGACAGATGTTTCGCATCCTATGCGGAGCCAGTGCCGAAGATCAGGATTAGACTCTGAATTAGACTCTGGATTAGACTCCCTTCCAACCAGAAACCACTGTCCTCGGCAGCTCATCACCACCTCTCCCCTCAGATCTGCCAACTCACTCCCTGAACTGTTTCAGCCAGGACGAAGCAGGTTTGAGACCTTCAGACTCAGCCATCAGAAGGGGCTTGTTTTGACTGAAGCAGCTCGGGGAGCTCCGACTACTCCCGACAGACGGGGGAAGCAGTAACGTCCCTCCAAAGTGACTCAGCCAGCACAGCTGAAGGCGGAGGAAAAACACGTTCCCACATTTTTGGTTCTGCTCACGACCACTGCAGAACCCTTGCACGCACACACGAACGAGTCGCGCTTTTCCCCCCTGCTTCGCAGGGGCCGGGAAGCACGCCTGAGGTACCACGGCTGCTTCCCCATCAGCAGGGAAACGCCGTCAGCTCCGCGCCCCCAAGCCCCGCTCCCACCCGCAGCCGCGCGGGCTGAGCCGCTGCCTCCCTCCCACAGCGGGAAGTCGGGTAATGTTATTTTCCTCCCTCCAACTGCAGCTCCGGTTATTTCCTTACGGCTCCAGGAAAAGAGTCACGGCTGCGTGTCTCCTGGCAAAGTTACAGCGTAAAAACTGATCTCCCCCCCC
>NW_008796078.1:263378-267645 GCF_000699145.1 Aptenodytes forsteri
GGGGCAGGCGTATTCTCTAGAATAGAAGAGCCGCCGGCCGTATCTCCTGGAAGAGCGGGAAAGCGCGATCTGGCTCCGGGCGGGGGCTGCCGGTGGGGTCTCGCACCCTACCCGCCTGCGGGGAAGGGTCACCTCCGCGAGGCCTGTGGCTTCCCAAGGAGGAGAAGGTGGCCTTGGGCTCAAACACGTATTTCCCTGGGGCTGGCTCTGCTCTCCTGCATGCACACCGCAGAGCTCCGCTCGGGAAAAGCCCCGCTGTTCACAACAGTGACTGCCACCCCCCTGGGGGTCCCGAGGGAGCCCACTGCCCGCACCCAGCTGGCCCAGGGCCGCGGTAAGGCAGTGAAGTAAAGGATGTTCCCCCTGGAGTAACTGATGGAGGGATATGGACTGGGGAAGGACGTGTAGTCACAGGTATTATCACAGAATCATAGAATCATTAAGGTTGGAAAAGACCTCTGAGATCATCGAGTCCAACCGTCGACCCAACACCACCATGTCCTAAACCATGTCCCTAAGCACCACATCTACTCGTCTTTTAAATACCTCCAGGGATGGGGACTCCACCACTTCCCTGGGCAGCCTGTTCCAACGTTTAACCACTCTTTCAGTAAAGAAATTTTTCCTCACGTCCAATCTAAACCTCCCCTGGCGCAACTTGAGGCCATTTCCTCTCGTCCTGTCGCTTGTTACTTGGGAGAAGAGACCGACCCCCACCTCGCTACAACCTCCTTTCAGGTGATTGTAGAGAGCGATGAGGTCTCCCCTCAGCCTCCTTTTCTCCAGGCTAAACAACCCCAGTTCCCTCAGCCGCTCCTCATCAGACTTGTTCTCCAGACCCCTCACCAGCCTCGTTGCCCTTCTCTGGACACGCTCCAGCACCTCGACGTCCTTCTTGTAGTGAGGGGCCCAAAACTGAACACAGTATTCGAGGTGCGGCCTCACCGGTGCCGAGTACAGGGGCACGATCCCTTCCCTCCTCCTGCTAGCCTGTATTAGGTATTTTCTCTACATCTTTTAAACTAGAAGCAGCTGTAAGCCTTTATCCTTCAAGTTCTTAAGCAGCTGGGTTGTGCTGGTTATTGCCTTCACATCCCATGCACGTGAATACTGTCCACGTATTTGGTTAATCAACAGCAGAATTCCTCCCCTCCCCTCTGTGCTGTTCTTTGGGCAGCTGCTGTGACAGCAGCTCCTGGAGGAGGGCAGCAGACAGCAATTTTCTTTCCCCCCACCTGCCCCAAGAGAGGAATTTTATCTGCCTCACTGGGTTTCCCAGCTATTTGCTGGACAGCAAAGGAAACAGACTCGAGAAGAACGGGTTCAGCTTCAAGCATTAAAACCTTGTGGTTAAATACACTCTGCTTTGCCTCCAGCTTTCCCTGTTTCCTAACCTTTCCTCTGTATTTCCAGAGCCCACCTTTCTCCCACCCTTCCTCCCTCCTGAATCCTGCCCGCTCCCCACCCATTCAGCTCTTGCCTGTGTCACGGTGCTTTTTCTCCGGTGTTCCTCTCTCGGCCTGGTTCCTAAACTCACAGCCTGCTTTTTTTCTCTCCGTTTCTTAGGCTTCCTCAACCTATTTTTTCCATCACCCCGTTTGCACTACCGCCAGAATCAAACCAAGCAGCAAGCCAATCCAGCCCCACACTACCTCACCGTCTCCCGCAGTTCTGAAGGGGCTCAGCTATAAGACGAAGTTGCAAGATAACGGTCCCTGTGACAAGGGACTGACTACGTTTCACTTCTTCCAGGGTTGTGCAAGCCTTCACTCAGGCTTCAGAGGGAGAGGTTAGAGGAGAACGCATAGAGGATGTAGGTCTTTCCAAAACAGGTGACCCTCTGTGCAGAGCTACCCCAAGAGCCCAGCCCAGAGCCCCAGAGGGATGCAAATGCCTGAAAGCCCTTTGAATCTAGGGGAGTTAAACGTCTACCTCCTTTTGAGGCTCTCGGTCTCCACGTCTAGAGACCTTACGCTTGCTGCACCCTACAGGGAGCTTTGGGCTTTCTCCCAGTGCTTTACCACTCGATACCTGCTCCAGAGCTGAGGTCCAGCAGACAGCAGAGCTGCTTGCTCGGCCCACCGCGCTCGGGGATGCTGGCTGCATACAAACGCGCTTGTGCAAGAAGAGCTGCAATCGTTTACCAGTTCCTCACACCAGGACCACCTTTACCGGCAGCTCCACGGGTAAGCTCGGTAGTTTACTGGGTAAGGTGCCGGTCTATAACGCTGTGAGAATCTGGCCTGAATCCCATTCGTAAGGGGGGGGACCTGGCGTGTGGCAGTCTGACCGGGTCACCGAGGACAAGATTATTACCCCAGGTCTAGTCTAACAAACCAGCCCAGCACAGACAACGGGCAAGGACTACGTAAGTGAAATACATGGCACAGCTGGACCTAAAACCCTTCAAACACAGTATTTCAGGCCTCGCCCGCGTTTGCTGTGCGAGGTTACCCCGTGCTTGCAAACAGCAATACAGTGCTTAGCCCAGTGGACACACCTACAATCAGAGCTAATAATTCTCTCACTAACCAAACAGCCACCAAAAGGCACCTTCTTGCCCAACGCTCTTTTTCTGCTCAGACTCGTACATACCTATTCCTCTGCTTTTTAAACCTGACCTGCTTAGCTCATGCCAATTGTCAGAAATGAGATTCTGGCTCTTCACCCAAAGCGAGGGGAAGGCAATGCCATCCCCGTATGGAACTTCACAGCAGGGCCTCTGTATGAATGTGCAGTTATAGGATGGCATATCCACAGGGAAACACGTTCAAGAACAATTATCCAAAGACTTTATCTGATGATGGGTGGTTATGAGCTTAAGGAAGATTAAAAATCTTCCTTTTTTTTAACTTACCTTTCTTATCACATGAGACATTCCCTCTGGCCTCATCATCTGGTACTCATCATCCTGCTGACCTTGACTTGGGATCGTGGTGGAAATGCATTTTGGCTCAGAGGTACATCCTTCTACCAGCTCTTCCATCTCCTCCTGAGCTCCTTCGCAGGAGCAGGGAGTATGAAAACGTCTTGTGTTTTCTACCTCCAGAATCACAACCTACCAGGTCCTCCTCGCTAAACCCTTCCTCCTCCTCCTCCTCCCTTTCTCCAGCTTGCCTCCTATTGCCTCCCATACAGTCACAAAATACAGCACTGTCATTTCTCCCCATCCCCCTGCGCTCCACGAATCGCTCATGCCGCAGCATGCCAAAATGGTGAGTCTAGTTTTAAGGCATATCGTTCCAGGTAAATAATGCCAGAGCCACGTGGCACCTCGCACTGAAGCGGCAAAATCCCCATGTGCGTGTCCGCAACACTCGGAAAGGTGTTGTGCAGACCTGTTTCTTAGGCTGGATCACGTCAGCTCTTCTGCCACAGCAGAAATCCAGCAAAAGCTGTTCTTTTGTCAATAAAAAGTCATTCCCCGAGCAGACCACATTTGTCTTGCTCCTTACCTGTGCCGGCCCTTGCTCCTCCTCGTACTTCTGCCTCTCCGGAGGAACATGGCACAGCACATTTCATCTCCTTTGCCCTTGGCGGGAGCACCCCTTACCCAGGCGATTCTTTGCCCGGGTACCCTCCATACCGGCCTCTGTTGTGGGGAAGAGGAGAAGACTTTACTTTCCAGCCCATTTTAACCGGCAAAGAACCATCAGCCAGGTTACCGCTCCACAGCTTTCCTGGTTAAACCAGGCATAGTTAGCACGCAGAGTCAGCCATCCGGTGACCACGAAAACGAGATGGGAAGATAAAGGAACCCCCCCAAAATCGCCTGCCCCTCTCCCCCGCATGCCCCGTCACACGCAGGACCAACACGGGTGGCAGGGCAGTGAGAGGGGCCACAAGCACCTGAGAAGGGCGACACCGCCCAGCTCTTCAGCGTGCGGGAAGAGGGAGAGCGAGCAGCCGAGGGTTTTCTTGGGGGGGTGGGGGGATCCTGGCCATTGGCACCCCGCTGCAGGGCTTCTCGCTCAAGCTGCCCGCCTCGGGATGACGGAGCCCCGGCCCGCGCTCGCGGGGAGGAAAAAAAACCTCCTCGCCTGGGAAGAGCGGGAGCTGGAGGAAGAGGCCGGAGCATCGCCTCTCCCTCTCGCAGGCAGGCTCAGCAAGGGAGCTCGGAGGTGCTGCTCAGGCTCCGGCGAGGCTCGGCGACTCTGGTTTAAGCCTTGTATTAAAAAGGCGAGAGGCGAGTGCGCGGTTCAAGCCTCGGCCGCGAGAGGGTACTGCGGCCCCGCCGCGCCGGCCCGGGGGAACGGCGGCCAAGGGC
>NW_008796078.1:267739-297419 GCF_000699145.1 Aptenodytes forsteri
AGCGAGGCGGGAAATTCACCCGTTCGGCCCCGGTTCTTGGAGGACATCCTTCAGAGCTCCCAGCAGAGGACACCCAACGGGAAAAAACCAGAACAAACCGACCCAAATTCCATCATTTCCCCTCAGAATTTTTTTTTTTAGGCTTGGTTTTTTTTAAAGTACAAAGAGGAGCACTGAGGGTGGGAGAGGCGCTGCCCCTGCTCCACCAGAAGCCCCGTGATGCCTGCTGAGGACGGCAGCCAGGGCGAGGGGCGTTCTGCAGGAAGGTCCGGGGGTGACACGGGTCTGTGCTGCCCACGGGCACGCACCTACCAGCGAGGCCTCGGAACAGGCCGATGGCAGCAGCGTCCTCGCCTCAGCCGTTTCGGGAAGGTGGAAGGGCCCGGGTTGGTCAGATACAGCGCTGCCTTCCCCACTCTCCACCACCTCTTCAGATCCCAAACCAGCCAGGGCAAATTAGTCTGGAAGTGAAACAAACACTGCCTGTGAACCGAGGAGACATACCCAGCCCTTTGGTCTAGGGCAGGGTGGCTCACAGCCAGTATAATTAAGCAATGGCCACGGGTTCCGGGTGCTCGGTGCCCCAAAGGAAAAGCATCTGATTCACTCCCTCTATTGCACAAACACCCTTCAGGAGCTGGTACACTTAATTACAGGGAACTTGGTGCATCAGGAGCCCAGATCCAATATTCAAGGGAGATGCCATGGGCTTAGCAGCCAGGAAAGGCTTGGGCAAGGTAATCTTTGGCTCAGGGCTAATCGTGCATTTGGAGGTACGTTGGAATGGAAATGTCAGCGTGTTAATGCACGTACATCCCAGACAGGGTCCAATCTTCCAGACTGTGACAGTTATCCCCACCATGGCCTTGAAAGCAAAAACGGCATCCCTGGGCACTTCAGCGTGATCTGAAGGACAGAGAGGACTGAAGGCAGCGCAGCGCCAAGATGGCTGTGTAACCATAAACTAGCAGCGTCCACCTGACATGACTCCACATCCCTGCAGCACACAAAAAGCATCATTAGTCAAGACCTCACAGAAAATTGTCATCTGGTAAGCGAACAGTGCCCACTTGGCCATAGCAGCAAGCCTAGCAAAGGAGGAGGAGGAAGGAGATCCGCATGCTGCCATCAGCTTCAGCACCAGCCTCCCCGGGGAGGAGGGCGGACTGCATCACCCTCCATTCCTTCTACCTTCAGGTTCCCCTACTGCCTTTGGTAGGGGCTTGTCTCCTCTTGGGTGTCACATCCAGCACAGGAGACTATCACAGCCTCCTGGCACCACAGTAATAATGGAAATTATTAGTGTTAGACAGGTTTCAACCACTACAGGTAGTAGCAGCATTACTAATAAATACACACGGTTTAAATTGATGGGGCTAAGCTAAAGGGCTTTCTCTTTCTTTGAAGCACAAGGGAGAGTTTTTAGAACATTGCTTACACAGAGGTATTTGAATTTCTTTCTCTTTTTCATCTTTATTAACCTGTTCTGCTGCTTGGAGGCAACACAGCCATGTTTTTAAAAGGAGAAGCTGCTGTCAGAAGAGGGCTGCCGACAGGGAATTCGGTGTGATGCCAAGAGATGAACAGCAGTTATCCCTTTACATGGGCTGAGGATCTGGCCCCTCCCCACCCTGTCCAGCAAACAAGATTTGAAAACTACAAGGTGTTAATGAAATGTGGAAGTCGTAAAAGAAAAGCAGCCTTTTTAGAGCTCTCTGAAGTTATGAAAACAAAAGTTGAGACACAGTTTAGCAGATTAATAGCCTGTTATTTTTCCTGTTAATTACTTCATGAATAACCACTTTCTTCATTACAAATCTGGCTCAGGAAACATACGGCGAGTTTTACCAAACCCTTCCTCCCTACTTAGTCTCTAGGCTAAAGCAATTGTAACCACAAGCATTTTCCATGATCGTTCCCAGCCCAGGGCTTCAGTCTCATATTACTGAAGAGCAAACAGTCTCTCTGGGCTTTCCACCTCAGAAGTTTACGAAGGAGGTGTTACCTCCACTTTTAAAGATGGAGAAACTGAGGCATGCCTAGGGAAAGCAGCCAGTAACAGCAGATAGAGAATGAGATCGTCCAAGCTGCAATTCTGCAGAGAGTTACGCTCCTGCTTGAAGTTACTGATCCATCACTAAGTTATGAGCTTTCCACATTCAGTCTCACTGCCTCTGTTCCCCCCCAGCCCTCCTCCTGCCCTCAAGCAGGGTGCAGGGCTGCCTGCGACGCAGGGCTCAGGGACCCAAAACCACCTGGGCTTTTCCGTGCAGCGAAGACAAAAGTTCAACCGTGAAGCAGTTGGGAGTAAAGGAGGAATCGATCGAAGCAGACCCAAGCAGCATAAGCATTCACCTTAGGCTCGATATTCCTGGAGCCAGAGGTTAAAAAAATTAACAGACAACCTCTGCAGATTGCAGCCAGATTCCCCAAAGCCTTTCAAGAGCAGCTAACAGACTGCTACAGTAAGGGTTAATAAGACTACAGTAAGCACAAGCCTAACACTAAAACATCACGCTGAACTCTAGTTACTCTGTCAAGCAGGACTGGAAATTTGATATGAATCAACTCCCAGGACTGAAGAGCACAGACAGTGTTTTTACAGCATTGCTAAAAAGGAAGTTTTTAGCAGCTAACCTAACCCTCTCCTTCCCAGGCTCTTATTTCAACTTCTCTTCATCCTGACCTCCTTTACCCAGTTTATAGGCAAATACCATCAGCATCTTATTTCAAACCTGCTTTAGTCAAACTTTTCTTTCCCAGCACTGAAAAAAAAAAAATACTGCTTAGGAGCGTCAGAAGTGGCAGAGCTGAAAAAACCCCTTTTTCTGAGCGGTGAGGTATTTCACCCATGCACTGCAGAACCTTGAAGCTCCCAAGTAGCTGCTACGTGTGACATTCCCCATCAGTTTGCCCAGAGCTCAGCTTGGGCAGGTAGTCCCAACCCCATCAGGCTGAATAAGCCCATTCACGTTTGCCAAGCCACGCTCTTCGTTGTCCAGCTTTGGCCTGGTTGGGAGAAAAAGAAAAATACCCACAGTCACTCTTTGTTCAGTGCTCTAAGCAATCATCTTATTTTGCAAATTATTTCAGGACTAACAGAAGGGACCAACAACTCTTTGCAGAGAAACTGTGCTAAGGCAAACCTGAAAACTTATGTCACTGCATTTTTTTTTTCCTTGCCCAAATCTAATTCCAAGCCTGCTTGCTGCACAGAGCACACACTGCTGCTGTGTGCGTGCCCTATGGGAGTTCAGTTTGAGCACCAACCCCTTAATATTTGAATTCTCACCACAAACATCAAATAGAAGCAACTGGAAAATTAATTCCCATATGGTAATTTTATCTCGATATCAGAATAGCGATACTGTTAACTCTGAAATACAATCCCACACCGCTCCAGAGCCCTAAGGCGGCACCTTGCACCCCAGTAGTCACTTCTCACACACATCATGCCTTCTGAAGTCCAGCTCAGGTCCTAGCTATATAGTTTGTGAGGCAACAGTTCTCTATTTTTGCAGGAGAAGCCATAGCCAAGCTAGACGCAAGACAAACCAATGCAAGTGTCACTGTAATTGTACAAAACTCAGTAACAATTCTGTTATTACTTTTGCTCCTTACCTCTATGAGATGCAAGGAGTTGAAGGCAAGCCTGGCTAGGCTAGCCAGGAGAGCTTTCCTGCTCAGCACCAGAATCTTTAGTTACATCAGACACATGCTTAGAGTTTTTTTGGTTTGGTGCGGGTTTTTTTTCCCCCCTGCCTGCACGGCTCACTGTCTCTTCAGTGAGACAGCAAGAGAACTAGATCCTGCTAGTTTCTCCGTTCACCTTTTTAGAGTCGAGCGCGGGAGACCTAGCCCTCAGCACGCAGCACCACAAGAAAACATGCTGCAGCACCGCTTCTCTCCCAGCTTACGAGGATTTGGTGGTAGGCAGCTAATACATCCCCATAAAAGACAGCGAGCCAGATTTATTCTTCTTGATGTTTGCAGTAATCGGCTCAAGCAGGAAAAGAGAGGCCAGCAGTTAGAGCCAGACATTCTTCCTATAGAGCTGTTTTGTTACTCCCCGCCCCTTTACTAAGTTAGTACCTGTGCGTTATCTGTGGCAGTATATTATGAGATCTCATCCTGGGTTTTGTACTGGGTTAGGACTGGCCATCCATGAGACATTCAGGTATTTTCTGCTGGAAGCGTTTTTACTTCATCTTGTATTCTTACCTGACAAGGAGGCTCAACGCTCATTCATCCTCCAGCTTGTGGATACACGCAGCAGTCATCCACTTACACCAGGGCTGAGTCTGTCAAACGCTGCAGGAATTTCTCCCCGCAGACCACCATCCATCAGCCAACCCCCTCTCACTGCAAATGTGCCCTTAAGAGAAGCAGCTAATATCAAAGATGGACCTTCCCCATCCAAACCCCTCGGTTGCCACAGGAGCAGTACAACACGCTTGCAAACAAAGAGCCATCTGTGACAAGCCAAAGGGATTTACTGCTTATCTTTTGAAGAGTTTTGCACTCTGGCGAGTCCTGCAAGGGGCTGAAGACATGCATATGTGCATATAACCTACACCATAGGGAGCAGGAGGAAAGGCTCCGAAGGTGCATTGAGATGTCCTCACATGGCAGTTTTAGCACTAACTTGGGCATAGCAAATACAAAGAGCTTGCTCTTCATATACTGAACCTGTGGATAATTCATCCACAGCAGAATGACTTCAGCAGAAGAGGCAGTCAGCAGCAGGCAGTAAAAAAAACCCCACAAAAACCAAACCAACCACACAACAAAACCCACAAAAACAACCACACAACAAAAAAACCCTCACAAAACCACCCTTCTTTCACCTTCCTCAGAAGGAAGTCTCAAACAAGTACTTCGCAGGGCTCTGTACCCAAATACCCATCAGCACATCCATGATCCACAACACTGACTGTTCATAATGCAGTTTTATTTTTTCCTTTGTACAAAAACAAATATAAAATTTAAATCCAATAGAAAGTGTATACTAGCAATGACAAGTTTACATTACAGTAAGACAGGACAATGCGATGTGTATCTAACACCACATTAGTTTTAAAACTCTCAGTGATACATGCACTATATAAAATAAAAATTGCTAGAACTTTTAATCTATTTCTACCAAGAATATCCAGGTACCAAGATACTCAAGAACCAAAAAGTAATCTTGATAGGCAGCATCTACAAAATTAGACCTTTTCCACACACAAGAAGAAACCAACATTAATAGAAACATTTATCATTCTTTGTTAAAATCCTCTCACAAAAGCCATACATAAAATTCTTAGTAGATACAGAAAAAGCTCGTAAGTTTGTTAGCATAGGTAACCATTCAGTAGTTTAGAGAATCTTTTAGACATTTTGAAGAGATACTGTAGTTTTCAACCTGTATTTTCCCCCACAAAGCCAGAACTACGTCGACTCCTGTTTCAAAACCTAGTCAGTGGTTAAAACTAGCTCTTGAGTGAAGTCAGAGAGTAGCGTACAAAATATTTAACAGAACAGGGGTGTGTCACATGAGTGTTTACTTCTTGAAGAAAGTCTTTTCCACATTCAAGGTTTGTTTATTTGTCCCATAAACAAGATTGTACCTGAGGGATGAAACGAAAACAAGGATTACCATAGTCTGTAAATACAGTTAAAATTTTCCATGAAAGCATAAAGTCCACAGAGCGCAGCCGAGCCACCTCGTCACAGTCTTGTCTACCCTCCCTCAAGTTTGTGAGCCCAGGGATGCGTATGTTTAGATAGGTGGCCAGCTCCTGTTTCTAGAGACACACAGTTCTGTTGATGCTCTGTGGAGTCTCAGGATGCGGACTGCTGCCAGGAGCCTACTCTTCTCCCGGTGCTGGCAGCTGCATCATGTTCCCTACTAACTAGCATATCTATCATCCACATGTCACTGCAAGAAGTAGGTAAGTTATTCAAAGCAACTGGGGCAGCTCTGCTCTAGGAGAGTCAACCCATACTGCAAAGAAACCACGATCACCATGTTTGAACACTCGCTTCTGTTCACAGCAGGCTGGGGCAACACCCTAGATCCCCGAAGCCCCTGTTCTAGCCTTTGCCCTAGCGCTATTTTACTGTCCGTCAGAAAGCTGGGCCCTATTCACCAATTCACTATCAGTAACAGAGTTATTTCCTTTCCACTCAGGGGAACCATGAGTATTAAAGACTGTTCTTTTGTACCCATGAACCTGCCATGCTTGTTTCTGTTAACTTGGAACAGGAAAAAATACAAGTGTTGGCTGCCAAGTTGTATTCCAAAAAAAATAATCTAATATTAAAAGGCATAAAAATATACTTGCAGGATTTTTTTTTTAGCAATAGTTACTCAGTAGCTCCAGACTTCTTTTGTCTCGATCGCATAGCTGATGTTCAACTTCTAAGCAAAAAAAGTTCATACAAATGCTGCTTACCTGTAGGATTGTGCCGGATGAAGAATACGAACGGCCTGTCTACTATGAACCAAGGAGGGGATGACCTGGCTATTAAAATTGCAGCTTGCAAGAAAGATAAGGTTTAAAGTTAGACAAAGCAAGTACCACAACACGTTATATACTCTATCAAAGTGAAGTTTCCCAGTGTATACTAGAAGCTTGCGCAGGCAGAGTTAAATGCCTAAAACCTACCAACATGGACATTTAAAGCCGCACAGGTCGCATGTTATTCTTCTAGGAACCGTACTAAAAAGACAACACAAGACCCACAAAGCTGGAAGGAAGTCTTGGGCTGTCACCCAAAGGACGGAGTAGCTTAGTCCTCTTTGCCACCTGGATAGCCAGGAACATTACATTGGTGGCCAAAGCGTTAGCTATTAGAAGACGCTTCTAGAGAAGTAAGCCTGTTTATATTTCTTCGGGTACACCAATGGTCTGATCAGTATTGGCAAGCTGGGATTCTCCTGAGAAGTTACATAAAATTCATCAACTGATCTGAAGTCAGAGCACATTCCTGCAATGGTCTCAAAGTGGGCTACCTTTGCTTAGCGGTATAGCCTTCTAATACAGTTTTCCCGAGTCTGACAGTTATCAGCACAGTTGCTTACTTGTTGCTGCAGAAGCTTTGGTTCCATCTTCGCTAACTTCAATTTTTGTCTTTTGCAGAACATGAGATACGTGGAGACCCTCTGTTCCTGAAAAACCCAAGGGGAACAGCACTTTCAGTAAAACTAACTGCAGGAGTCCTGAAGTACCTTGTAGCTAGCAGCTATGATAGCATGGCTAAGAATAATAAAAGCCGCTACAATCCCGCTAAAATCCTGAAGTGGCAGTGAAGGACACTACTGGTCTTTGAATACAGTCACTAAGTTAATAATTACAAAAAACAGGGAATAACCTATCTTACTCCTCCCTCCTCCCCATTTACTAGGTTTTCTTATTTAATGGTTTAAGTTAGCAGTGTTCACTTGCATTTTTAGTTTTAATTAAACAAATGACTAAAAAATGCTATCTGAGTTTGAGTTACACTCATTTATCTCGATGTCAGGGGGAAAAAAGCACTTAGCAAGACACCTTGCTTTCAATGAAACACAGGAATTTGTTTTCAAATTAAGCCAGCACAAGGCAGGCTTTTTTGTTAGATGTCTCTGTAGAAGCCAATCAGGAGTTTAATGGAAGCAGAGAACAGAAGTAAGATGACATTTTAGAGCCATGAGTTCAAAAACATCTACACCCCATTTTCAGATAGTAATATTTACAGCTGTGGTTTGGTCCAGTCCCTTAAACTGGGAATTTAGTCCTTGAGCTTTCCTACAGCTCAAGAAAAAGTCATTAAACACATACTTGAGGGAAAGTTAAATACTGCAGTTGCAGTATTTGTTACAGTCTAAGGTATGGTATTGTTAGAAGTCCTGCCATAGATTTTTAGACAATGCTTGAGACCCTCAGGTTGTAATATCAAATCTTAAGAAGCTGACCAACATGATTTACTGCTGTAATGCAAGACAAGGGGGAAAAAAAGCCACTGCAGCGTTCAATAGAAGCAAGCAGCCATGCTTGGCTGGCTACAAAATAGAACTTGCTCCAATGTCATGGTAACACTTACCCAAGACAAAACAGACAACTGCATTGGTAAAACAGTGCTTTATTCAGCGCCAGAAACTATGAATAAGGACCACCACGGATTCCAAAAAAAACAACTTACTTGTTATTTTTGCAAAGTTTGCCTTTGACTGGTCAAACATATCTGTAATACCAAGTGCTTTCAGAGGGTCCTTTAAGTCTGTTTCTGCTACTGCTGTAAATCTAGTTGGAACAAAGAAAGAAGAATGCATCGGTATTGTGCAGGAAAGTTGCCTTAAGCACTCTAATTCTCCCATATCGGAGGCGATGTACATATATGACCCCAAAAAACATTCCCTGAAGGGGAAATGGATTATATTAGTACTTACTTAGGTAAAATAACCTGCACTCGTTTTGCTACCATGGTTGTCATCCAGCTTCCTATTGTTTTTGTGCTGATGTGGGGAATGATAGCAGAGAGCGGCGTTGTGCTTTCGGTAGGCAGAGCAATCAACATGCTTATCATTTCACCGTGGTACGGCAATTCAATGATATTATACCACAGCTCATTTGGAGTACTTGTAGTGCCTAAAAAAACAAGCAAAGCTAATGAGCCATGATTCTTACAGCCTTAAATCTCTATTTTACCTTTAGACACCTACTGCTGTAAGAGTCCGTTAGAAAAGCTTTGCCCACATCTTAAAACTGACTCTAAAAAGTCACAGACTGCCTGCCTTCCTGCTAGGCAACCCTTCAAAAGTGGCACGGGCTCTGTACAGATGCTGCTTTGACAAAAAGCACAGGCAGGATCACACCATGAAGCAAATACTCATTTGAGTTCGATATGCACACTGTTTCCCAGACAAACCTCATCAGCCCAGAGCGGCAAGCCAGCTACATTGGAAGTCACCAGGTCTGTGACTCAGCTGGATCTCTACTCCAGATCTCAGCTGTACCAGAACCAACTGAGCACTGAGAAACAACAAGCAAGAAAAAGCAGCAGACTATCTTTCCAAACTGAAGAGATCTTGTAGACAAAGCCCTTTTTCCTCCAAGAGTTACTGGAAGAGCTCCTGTTTGAAGTAGTCTGTTGGATTTCCTTACTAAGCAAGAAAATGAAGTATCTCATTAGGAAGCAGTCTTAAGTCCCTCAAGGGAGTGGAGAGCAGCCACTTCGCAGCAGTGCAGGAGGCCAATTAGATGAGGAGGAGTGAGATAGCAACGCCTCCGAGTTACAGCAAGTGCCGGGAAGACTGTCTTTGAGCAACCCTCTCCTCCTCCGAGTTCCCTTTGGTTACTGTGGGATTTCTGGCATGTGACTGGGAAGCAAATGCTTTTTATAGGAGTTTCAAGTGAAAACTTGTCAGTTTAACTACAGACAGGTTTCTGGGAAAGTTTTTGGATAGCAGTAAGATCTTATTTTCTTTCCCCTTTCTTCATATAAGCCTGCACTTGTCAGCCTAAGCTGAAAATAGACATCTTCATTAGAAATTTAATCCTGCTGCCAGGGCCATGCAACCTGCCTTGACTGAGCTCATGTTGCTAGAAAACTGGTAGTATTGCACTTGTTTTACAGGAATTGTGTCAAGCTTGGCAGTTTGATTATTTCCTTTTATTATGACAGTGGTTCTCAGACTAGGGCCTACAGATCAAAATACTGGGTGCATAAGTCAGCTACAGAACAGTAACAAAAGGTAAACTGTCCAACAGCAAAGTACTACTATCCTGTTCTGCTACGTGCTACTATCATGACTGCTGAGGCATATCAAACAGGAGGGGATTTCATCTTCAACTGATGGGATTTAAGATGCTTAAGAAATTTCAAAGATCCCTTTGCAAGCAATAAGTAAGATAGAAGCCCTGTGTTAGGATGTCCAGAGATACCCAACCTAAAGTGAGTCTTAACTCGGCAGTATTTCTCCTGTTCCTTTCTAGCCTCAATAGCTTTTCTAGCTTAAACATAGGCCAACATAATGGAGTTGTTAACCAGTATCAGAATCAAAAGTCAAAAGCCTTTAAGATAATACTCTTGCTAAAGCCCGTCTTAAGTTAAGAACTTCTTTCAAACTCCACAGATAAGTAGCATACACTGCAGTACGCTTCCCCACCTCCCCCAACTCACACTTTCAGCAGTTATCTCAGAGTATTACATTACCTCTGCTCCAACACGTGGGTTTGGGACAGAAAGTTACAGCTGTTTACTTCAACACAAATCTACTAATACTAGTTGAGCACCACTGACAGTAAAACTAGGCATTTAAAAGCACAGTGGGTCTTGGTTTTTGGATTTATAGCAAGCTGTATTCTCCAGCCTGTTTCTCAGACTGTATTTAGCACACATGGAAGCAAGTTCCAGGCAGCACTGCTCTCTTCTTGGAAGGACGCAACAGAAGACATTCTTCTATCAAAGCTTCAATCTTACTTTGACCAATAAAATCCCCATAGCGCTGCAATGCTGAAGCTCTGAAGTATGTTGTCAGTCCCATCGAGCTGCCTATGTCAGCTCTGAGAGTCTCTGATGGAAGTCTGGCTGAACCTGCTGAACTTCTTTTCACTTGGGACTCAATTTGAATTTGAAGAGCAGTTTCACACCTTGAGAGAGACAGCCAACATAACCCTGTGCTCCTCCGGCTCCCACGAGACTGGGCACTGTGCAAGTCTCATTTCTTTATTATACAGTAAAATATAGATTGATTCTACTCCAATCTTTCTTCCATACACAGCTCATCACCAGATAAACCTCAGGGTTCTGTTGCTGTCCGTAGTTTTCCTTTACTCTCACCCCTTAAAAAAATACAGATTTCTTCTTACTGCAAAGCTGAAGTAACATGCAAAGTTCTCAGCTTGGGTACTTCAGATTTTCTTTTTTAAAGACAACAGGATAAGGCAAGTACTTTGACAGAGTATTCAGTCTTAAGCAACTGTTAAATACCTTGCACAGCAAGCTCATCCATACCTCAGCAGCGTGAAATACTTCTGTAACGCAAAGCCTCCTACAGCAGCTACAATAAGCAATACCACTGAACACCACGTGTACAGCAAACTCTTGTTTTAGTTTGAAGGAAAAGAGCAAATTTTACAACCATTGCTGGTGGTAGTGGGAGTCACTGAGCTTACCGCAGCGGAAGATCGATAATTGGGACAGCATAGGAACTTGGTAGGTCTTCCCATCAGCGCCATAAAATGGACGTTTCTTTGTATTTTCAGGTCGAAATCGTGATTTCCATAAGCCCTTGAAATACACAGCATTTACTAGAACCAGTCTGGTCAAACTGCCATCAATATCATCTGGAGCTACAACCTGATCGATCATACCTAGAAGAAATAAAGAAAGTCTGAGTATTTGCTGTCATAATGCCGGTCCACTGTTCATTAAGAACCTGAAGCACATACTACTTTAGGCCTCTTGATCTGTGAGTGTGCCAGCTCCTCATGGGGCAATACATCTGAGGTTCGTAAAGGCAACGGTATTCTTTGTCAAAAAGTAAACCTTTGGGATAATTAGAAAGCAAACCTATCTTGCTAATTGATAGATTGATGTTGTAACTAACAGGGCCTTACCCTTTCCAGCATGCGAGCAGATCTAAGACTACGTTACAGTGATAATAGTTTCAGCTGAAGCACGTCCCCATTCACACACTGCTTGCAACATGGCTATGCAAAACTGGTGATGTGGTAGAGAAAGAATTTGACGGCCTCATTTCACAAATACCCCATCTAACATCATTAACACACTCCTCACATCCAGGAGGCACTGGTTTTAACTCCAAGAGATACCAAACATGTGGTTCACCTAGACTATAAATATGTTGCAAAACATGATCTCTGGCTTTAGCATATATAAGCTTGACAACTAGATGCCAAGAGGCTTGAACCATGAGGAGTTCTGTCAAGGCAGGGTTAATTAAAAAATCCTCCACTAAACATGACTCTTAAGAACGTGGCCATATCTTGCAAGGGTTTAGGGCAGCAAGAGCAAAAGCTGAACTGCTCTACAGCTTTCCACAAGCCTGATTTACTGAGTCAAACGTCCGAGTTGCTTGAAAGCATCTTTCACATTTGAGAAAGCATGGCTCCAGGAGAACTCTGCTTGGATTTCTCACCAGTTGTATGAAGGCAAAGAACAGTAGAAGCTCCCCCGATCCCATGGGCAGATGGACACACACACTATACACATCCCTCAAGGCCACCAGACGGGCACATCTGCTGGGGCAGTGAGACTGCAGATTTCTGGCCCACCAGCTCTAAAACATCACACTAATGCCAGCTTAAAGACAGTTTTCAGCTGCAAGGCAGAGCTTTTTCTACCTCCCCACCTTTCCACACCATTTCCATCCGAACCTGAGAGGTCTCAGATACCACCCTGCCGTGCACAAAAAGCACTCGCCAATACTCACCCCTTGTTTCATTTTTCACCCACTGGTTGATGGAATCACATGCTGCATTTGGGTCCTCAAAGTCCACGCTCTTGACACTGCACTGAAACACCTCTTTGTTCCTTGTAACAAAAGGCACTTCCATTTTAAAGCCACTCTTTGCAAACACTGCATTAGCAATTGTAACAATGTCTTTATTCTTTTTTGAGACTATGAGCCTGTTTATCTTCTTTAACGCTTTACCAACTCCTAGTTGGAAAGAACAGCAAGTTTAATTTAGAATAAGATGATGAACAAACAGTTACTTTATATGCAACTATTAATGACATGAAAGGTCAGACATTAAGTGCTGAACTAGAAAAGGAGACCAAAGCAGGCATTCTGAGAGGGCTTCCAAAATAGCCATTTCTGATCTCTCATCTGAAGAATGCTACTGTTTCCCAGCAAAAACATGACCTTCACTGTGATGCTTGCTGCCCCTCTAGCCATCTGCTCAGAATGCTGCAGACAGTGCTGGAGATAATATTGAGGTTCAAGTCTCAGCATGGAGCTACTAACCACACTCTTCCACAGGACAGACTGTTCCAAAAGTGTATTTCACATCGTATAAGCCCAGGTCGCCTGTCAGTTCTGTGACAGTGACAAAGAAAGTCAAGGGCTCAGCCTGCTCACTCAGAGCCAACAGGTCTGCAGGATTACGCAGGTGGTCTTGAACCTCAGAGTACAAAGCAAAAGTTGTCTTCTCACCATCCTTCCTTTCCATTTACTGGAGAATAAAGGAAGCTGTCAAGATTTCTATAATAAGGTTCAAGTCTTAGTTTCCTTAAAGACTAGGTCCTGGCCTAAGTCAGCTACAAGCAGGAATCAATCCCTTAACGCATGAGTGTGCCTTTAAAAAAAGGAAAGGGGGAAAGCAGTAGGTTCCAGTGCTTACAGTCAAGATCCTTAGGACCTGAAAGCAGCTTGTATTGAGTGCTTGCTAGCTCCTTCACTGTATACGAGAGAAGGCATATGGCAGCACAGAAGAACTGCTATGTTCACCATACCCAGTTCTCCCCGTTGTTATGGCTTATGAATGAGTGCTTGTCTACACAGGGAAGCTATTGCCAGGCAAGCAACTTCATGTTCAACCATTACACTGAACAGGATCCTTGGGCGGCTGTTTTTACAGCACTTATTAATGGGCTCCCTCTGTTTCCCAACACAATTTAGGCAGAAACATTTCCAGACTGCTTCCTTATGTAGACAAACTTGAGATAAGAGATATGAAGGGAATAAATTAGTTCAGAGTTATTCTCTTAGCTGCATGTAAGAAAAAGCCTCAGATGGCTTTGCTGTTTCATGTATCGTGAATGCTTTAGCAGTCCCGTTTGTATGAATTTCTACATGTTCACTCTCCAATATTATGGGCAAATTCTTTTGGAGAACATACCATAACAGAGGTTCTCAAACTGTATTCTGTGGACCACTGGTGGTCCACGGAGCACTTGCTGGTGGTCCGGGGAGAGCTGGCTGGTCTCATGATGCTGGCTCTCCTCTTTGCTTCCAGCTGCTAAATTGCATTAAAAGACAGCTAAAGATAAATTAAAATACTTTCCAACTATTACCTTTCCAAAGAAGCAGTTGCCGTAGTTGCCAAAGGACTGTAAGGCAATCATGAACGAGAGCAGAGGAGATCTGTGCAGAGATAGGTAGCATCCCATAACAAGTCTCTGTAGCAAGGTACTGGCTACCTTCTAAGGAGTTTGAGAACCTCTGTGTCTCACAGTTAGGATTTGAAAGTCTGCAGGCCAAATAAAGCCAGCTGACATAATGCTTCAAAATTTTTGCAAGTACTTATATTTTGAGCATTCAAATGTTCCTAAAGTTGATTATCCCATGAAGAGATTTCCATCTACAACATTTAGATTGTAAGCTGACAAGTCATTTTGCTGTACTTTAAACCCAGAACCAAAACAGCAAAGCAAATGAAGACAGAACAACACGTTATATGACAATACTGCTCAAGATTTAAATGTGCACTTACCTCTTGGAGGGTTTTCTATTCCTGGAAGGAAGGCAGAATGCCGGCACTAAGATGTTAAGTCTTGCTGGCAAACACTCACAAAAATACTCAGCATGCAAAGTAAAGCAGCAAGAACCTTCAGCCTACACCCTCTCGAGGGGCAGACGTTGGCAGAGGAATATAAACACAGATGCATGCAGTGTCAGGCACAGAGACAAGCAGAAATGGCTGTTTCAAGAAGAGGGCACTACAAGAACTACAGAGTCAGGGATCCTGACAGCAGAAACACAAATGAACAAAACCGAAGAGCATCAAAGTGAAAGTATCAATTGTATGGTTAGAGTTTGCATTGCTTTCAATGTGGTGACGAGAAATACTCTCTTGCCCGGTTATCTAAAGAGTGGCACATTAAGGGCTGTTCAGTACAGCCTGAAATGGGGCACTGCAGCCTTCCTGCATAGCGCTGGCCCTGGACCGCCATCCATGCTGTTCTGGAAAAAAAATCAATTTTGCAAGGACGAAGGCAGTTCTAACCAGGGCCCTGAAGTCATTAACAAAACTGCTTATAAGCCAGTTCAAGTATATGTACATGTCCATACTCAAATTGCCAATTAACTTCAAGGGTGTCCATTTTGTGCTTTGGTAAACAGAGTTAATTGGTGTATGATGCAATCTACCACACTTTGAAAGCCATCTCAAAACAGCATGAAGATTCTGACAAAACACACTGAAAAACACCTTAGGAATCACTGACCATTTACACTGTATCTCATCATAGTTGTCAGCTGCTTCTTTGTCTTGCCATCAGCACCCAGCTGCAACACCCCCAGGACTGATGCAATCCCATGAGGAGAAACAACAACATTGTCCTGAGGCTTAGCTTTCACTATCTGATTGAAGACCTGGATTCCAACATCAGAGCTAAGTTCCTCCAGAGGATAAAAACTGAACTGGGAACATACAGATGTTAAAGTCCCAAGTACAAAGAGAAGTGGAAAGTGCCAGTTCATGATTTCTGGTTGGAGATACCTGTAAGAGAACAGGAGGGGAAAGTTACGTCAGCTTTCACAAGTACAGCATTTTTACTTTCAACTTAAATTCTTATTTACCTAAAGAGCAGGCAAGTCTTGCACATGCTCCACACACCATTCACAGAGCTCTGGCAATGGGACTCACACCTGCATTTTACTGCTACCAGTATTTTAGGTCTAAGGGTTTTCAGAAGCAGACATAACCATAAAATAGCTAGGTATCAGTGACTATAACACATGACAAAAGCCACCAAGCTGGGAGACAACCTCCTGCCACACACAAGTTCAGTTAGTTTTGTGTTTCAGTTAAATGGAGTCTTGGCATTCTATTTAAACTGCCCTTTAGGATAAATTAGTGCTAAGCAGCCTTGTGGTATGGTCCTCGCCCACTAAGATGTGATGCACAGTACAATTTACAGATCATTTTCTGCAGCGAACAGAAGCACGTATACATATGCAAACAGACCTTCTGTTGTGGGAATTTACACCTGCCTAGAATAAGAGTTAGCTGCATAACTAGCATTTTCCATGATGGGAATCTAGAGGAAGACTTAGATTTTAAAATGCAAGGTTAAGTTTGGATTTTAGCCTGTACTTTTCCATTTAAGAAAATCCAGCGGCTAATGAGTACAGAAGGAAGTTCACATTCCAAATGGGCCACTCTTCATCTGCAGATCTAACACCTAACAAGCATTAGGCACAAGCAGCCTGCAACAGTTTGTCCAGGACCTCTCAGCAACTGCTTAGGGAACCAAGCCCAAATCTTAAACAATAGGTACTGTAACTACTAGGCTGTATTGCCTCCTCATGGAAGTGTATTCAATCCCTTTTTTGTTAGGGCAAGCAGGTACTTAGAGGAATAGTCATGCAATAATCTCCTATTTCATGAAATTAGGTTCTCTGCTCACCTTTCAGAAGTTCAATCACAACATTTTTATTTTAAGACGTTTCAGTTGCACAGTTCAAGAGTCCTGACTTCCATTTGCAGACCAACAAGCGAGCCTGTTCCCCCGCTGAGCTGACTTTGGTGCTCCAAGAGCACACTTAGGTGTTAGTCTCTCTAACACGCTGAGGAGTCAACTAGTTCCCCAGTTCACCGAAGGCTACTCAGGCTGCAGGAGGTATACAACTGATTGAAATGCCATTTGCATACCACATGCAAAAACCAAAAATAGGTCTCTCCTCCCCTTGAGCCCTCTGCTCAGCACTGCACACTTGCTCTTCTGGCTCCAGCAGCCCCCGAGCCGGAGGCCAGAGACGCCGCATTCAGGCGGGGAGCGTGTTTCGGCTGAGGCGTTATTCGCAGCCGCTTCCCACTCACGCGAAAGGGCGTACTGCACCAAGGAGCTCTGCCATTGCACAGCCTACCTACGCTGCCAAGTTCAAACTATGCTGGAGCACTTGATTACCAGAAAACCAGCTGGTGTTTGTACAGATTAATTTAATCATCTTTTAATAGCATGTACTTTAACTGTGCTAAAACACTTGAAAGTAACAAATACAGCATTTCCACTTTCTTCTACACCATTTCAGGGGACAGAATTGGCTTTGTCAAAGTTTGCTGTTGCAGCACAGAATAAACCAAATGCTGAACATGAAATAACGCAGGAGTTGAGACATCTTTCTCCCCCCAACCCAACTGTTAGTATAGCTGTGACCAGAGGAATCTGTCGGACTGATTTAAGTTATGCAAGAAAAAGTGAAAAGGCTGTCCTACAAAGCAGATTAACAGCCCGCCCACTAATTAAGTCTCTCCCATCAACCTACCAATCCCCCAAGCAGTTTTGGGAGTCACTGAAGTACACTTCCAAAGGAGCTCCATACCAGCCATCAACTGGCACTACTCAAGCTTAGTCTGAAAACTAGACTGGATTTGGCCGGCTGCAGCTGAGACCTGCAGGAGGAAAACCCAAACGCCATCTGACCCCCCCAAAGCAGGTTACGTGAGTCACTTCCTAGATTTGTCCTGCATCCCACACCACTGGCTACAGCAGGAAGCAGTCGTGGGGAGGACCAGCAGCCTGCAGGGAAAGTGAACTTGTATTTTTTTTTTTTTATTAAAAACGTTAAGGACTATTCTTAAGTGTTCTTCGATACTAGCATTAAAAATGTTAATGACTATTCTTAAGTGTTCTTCGATACTAGCACAAACCACCTGAAATCTCTGGTTTTGTTCTTAGGGGGAAGGCTTCCCTCTCTCCCAGGCAGCAGCTCTACACCGATGGCAATGCTGCCTTGCAGGAGGCAAGTGTGGCTTGCCGCTCCAAGAGAAGCTAGGTTTTGGGTTTAAGGGTTTTCTTTGGTGGTTTGGTGACCATCTCTTCTCCCTACCCGGAGACCCAAGGGGCAGTTTAAACAAAAACTATTAATCCTAATATTAATCAGACTTTTACCTTTACCTAGTACTTTGGCAAAAAAACCACCCTCCACAACTATTAGTAGATGCACTTACAAGCCAGCAAACAGTTCATGTTGGTGCAATACAGCCTGTCCCATGTAGTGATGGAGACCGGGGATAGTGACAGACAATGCAATCACAGAGCACACAGTTTGAGCTGTGATTTGAAAACCCTGCTTTTGATTGAGGCAGCTCCACCTGATCCAGCCAGCAAACCAGAAGAGACTGGGCTATTTTGAGTGCATCCACCCTTGACACATTACCTTCCCAGAAGTATATTGTGAGGGCAAAGACAGGAGTGACACCTCTATGAAACCAAATAAAACAATGTTTCATTGTCATTTATGTACTGCATCTGCACAAGCCTAACTGAAGTCAAACATTTCTCTCCTTTGCCTTTATCACAATACATTGCACGTCCCAAGTTTTCTACTTCACTGGTGACAGCCCCTGCCACACTCAGGGTGACAGCTACCAACAGCCTTGCATTTTCCCCACGATACATGTGTGAAGCCTTGTCAAAACAACCCAACTCTGCTCCCAAGGCCACTGCTGCAGGATTTTGGTTTCGCTTTTTTTGTTTCAGGGAAAAACTATTACCTCCTGCACCTGATTTCCCCAGAGGTCTCCATGCTTGCCTAACCTCTCCCTCCTGCTATGCCATCAAGGCAGGTTGGTCTCCATTTTGGAGCACAATCTCTAGCAGATACCTACTCAATAAGTGGAACAAAGTTGTGCGGTGCTCTGAACACAGGAAAAAAAAAAGAGTAAAACCGCTTTTCAGCATTAGTTGCAGAGCAGCCATTTCTTGACCCTGCTGTGCCCATTGCATAGCTCAACCAGCTAACTGAGGAGCTAATTTCATCTTCAAGCAGAAGTGGCATTCATGTTATTAATGCTTCTGGCATGGATTTCAGTATGTTCAACTTCTCTGCACTTCAGTAACAAGTGCATTTGCATATCCTGAAACAAAGAAACAGCTTAAGTACAGCGCAAGGAGAAAATATCCAAAATGATGTAGGATGTGTAGGATGGAAAACAGTTGACCTGCTATACAGGATACCAACAAGCTTTCAACAAGCTTTCATAATGCTGAAGCTAAAAACTTAGTGATAGTTAAATTTGCATCTAATGCTTCAGAAAGCCAAATAAAAACACAAGTTAGGCATTTCTTTGCCTACGACCTTTGTATTTTTTACAAAGTTAACTGAGAAGGAGGAAGGTGTATAGGCAAATTCATTTACATAAATGTGGGCTTTTGAACGATGCTGGACTAAAAAAAAATCCCTCTTCACGGTAGGCTGCCCACTTCTTAGATTGAGAACTTACAGGAAGGACATCCCACAACTTAACTTCTAAACAGACAACAGAAATACTGACACTGACCCAAAGAAATGCATCTAGAGAATAATAAAAAACAAAAACCAGATTTGTTATGCAAACCCAGTTCTTAACCCTAATGCTAAAGTTTCTAAACAGAACAGATGGCAGCATCATGCATTCAGCTGTATGAGGGATGCCTTGTCCACAGCAGGCGTACCGAGAACTCCGTTACTCCACCTACCTCACTGAACAGCACCATACCAAGTCCTGTACACCACGCTAAATTAGTAGTTACCACCTATATCTAACTACAGAGCCTAGTTTAAGCTGCTGCATATTTTCAGACAAGCAGTCCCATCAGGCACAGAGCTCTGGGGAAGGCAGGAGAGGAACACGGCAGCGTGTCGTATCTGCACTGGTAGTTTTGTGTTGTTTCATGACAGATGAAGCATCTTCAGGCTACCAATCTCCAGATGACCTCAGCCTCTAGCTGGTGTTGCAAACACTAACCCTCATACATACGAGGCAGCGTACTCAACTCTCACTAGGCTCAGCTATTCAGATTACCCATGTAATGCATCCTTTAAGTTTTTGGCTGAAGTTATTATGTAAGTATTTATGTCAACAAAGAGGACACGATGCTTTCGGCCTGCATTTACAGAATGCTTGGTACAAAAGCAAAGTTACATCAATACAGGCTCTTTGATCTGGGTCTAGAAAGGCATTTGGTGGAGCAGGGAGAAGATAGGTCTTCAGCCCCAGGCACAAAAAGCTGCTGAGCGTGGAGATCCTCCTACAGGAGAGAACTAGCTTAGGAAGGACTTCGGTTTCAGAGAGCCAGGCCGAGCTGCTGCACTCTTCCCGAGAGGAAGAGAAGTTAGTTTGGTTCAAGATCAGAGGCAAAAACATGAGCTGAAAAAATACCCAGGTTTAAAATGCAAGTTGGAGGAAAGACCTGTCCCAGAGAGCCTGAAGAATACTTTGAAGTGAATTGAGGAAGAAATAGTGAACTGTATGTAGATTTTTAGATATCTGTACTGACTGCACTAAGTATGAGACAGGTCCAAGTGTTTATTTTGAAGCCTGACTTCAACAGCAACCAGGTATAACCCAAAAGGCTCATTCTTGCAGCTGCAAGACGGATTCTGCAGTTTCTTTAAAGACATATCAAGCATAAGGAAATTTAGACACCCAACTTCACTTCTGTGAATAGCTGTAACCAGAACAGCAGCAAGCGCAGCTAAACAGAGTAAAACTGAAAAGCAGGGTCTTGCAGCCTTGCTGGTCTCACTGTATCGAACCCAAAAAGCTCAGAGCCCCTGAGCCCACGCGGCAGGCACTGGGCAGCCTGTGCACCCAGAGAAACTCTGCCTGGGACAAACATTCGGGGACTTCTCCAAGTTTGAGATGTTGATGTTTCCTTGTCAGTGCCATCTGTGCTACTAATTTAAAAGTTTTATTTCAACTGACATGTGAGCTCAAAGAAAGCAGTTTCACTTCAGGCATTTAACTAACTCTCTCCAGCAGGACTGAATAAATATTCAACCAAACTTGTTAACAGTCATTTAAGGAGCTGGCTGAGCACACAGCAATTGTTTCTCCAAAGCAATGAGACCACTCTGGTTGCAGTGGGAAGGTCACATGCTGGGTCTTGTTTTCCAGATGATACACACTTGGCAGCATATTAAAACACTCAAGCCTGTTGGTAGGCTTCTCCTCTCCCCCTCACAGGTGTTTGCAACTCCCCTTCTGCCTAAGCCTCTTATACCCCAAAGACTTCAGCTTCAGTGTCCTCTCCTACCATGCTGCTTGGCCTCTGCTACATCTAAACACGCTTTTGGGTTCGGAGCAGCAGGACCCACGGTCTGAATGCAGGCGAGTTCTGAAGTAGCTTCTTCCACACGACAGAACTGTGAAATGTTTCATCTTCCTCCAGGTTTTCTGGTACATCCTGAACATTGGCTCTTCCTTGTCATCTAACAACTCTTTCCAGTGCTCCTGCTTTAAAGAAGCAAGGAAAAACCCCACAGACATCCCCATAGATACAAAAATAAAAGCCATGTTATATCAACGTGTCAGGTCACATGAAAAAATATCTAACACAACAAAACAGGTTTTTATTACTCAATACCTGGAAGGTTTAGTATATGCAGAGCATTACTAAGAAAGGATGATTGCTAGCTTTTAAACAGCTCAGTACTTACATTGCTCTGAAGAGGAGTAAGTTACTGTCAACATGAGACAAACATAACTCATACACAGAGATAAGCTGGAAGTTTTTTTAAAAAACATTTTGTATGTTAAGATATTGGTCTGACTTCAGGCACTACAGCCAACATTGCACACAAGCGCAAAGAGCATGGTACTGGTTCTGATGCTTTCCTCTCTCAACCTCAATCCTTTCTCTGCTACTTCCAATTCTCTCAGTTTGTTAGTGCCTTTGCGTTTGTTTCAAGATGGACCATCTCTACCTGGAACGCCTCCCTTTCAGCTGCGTCTAACCAGCCTCCCCTGCCAAGGAGGAATTTCCCAGCAGAGCGCTGGCTTGTAAAACTGGCTGGCCCCAGATAGGAACCATCTCTCTGTCCAAGCACAGCTCGCACACGAGCAGAAAGTTATAGTTTAGTGCTTCTTTATGAAGAGTCCTGACCACCACTTCTTGGGAGTTTCCATTTAGCATGAAGAACAGACAGACAAGCTCCATTTAAAACTTTCTGCAGCCTCATGACTAGCGTCTCCTGTTCGTAAGCCAGACCGATTTTCTCACCGGTATTGGTCTTCTGGTTTGGTGGTGGTTCACGGTAGTTCTCTGCGTGATGTGAAACTGGTCTTTGTAAAGTTGACCAGAGACAGCTTTTGATTTCACCACTTAGCTGTAACTGTACTACAACTACACAAGCACTATTCAGAGTTTCAAGGACATAGATAAGCATTTAAGTATCATTTGCTTTTACTTCCGTCTCTCATTTATACATAATTAAAAAAGCCAACTTGAGCTCTCCCCCGGCTTATGGAGATGATTCTGGGACTTTACAGTTCTACCACAATTTTCAAATTTTATCTGCTGGCTCTCAATATGGTAGGCTCAACAACTATTGTTAAAGTTTCTATGTGTTATTTACTCCTGTATTTAAAGCAGAGGTTCCACAGCCCTCTCTAAGATCAATTATCAAGTCTTACAGTATCAGGAAGATTAAAGAGAATTACATTTTCAATTTACTGGTGTCCCTTTATTAAAGAAGTGGTTTTGTTGATCTAAAGTTCTTTATGCAATGTGGTTATTTTAACATAGTGAAGAAACAGCATGGGACAGTCAGCCCATCATGACTAATGCTGCAGAACCAGTTTCCCAAAGAGACGCAGCACAGTAGTGTTTCACAACATGGCAGCGAGGCCATACCCTCTTGCTCCAGATTCACTCCAGTAGAGGGAATGATGGTTCAATGATTAAAGCATTTGCCCAAAACTCAGCAGCAGGTTCATAACCCAGGCTCCCATCTTAAGTTTTTGTGGAAGAAAAGCCTCGTGGAATCACAGTTCCCACATTTACTGTACGTTAACAATGCTCACTATGCAAGTACAGGCTCATTAAGAACCAAAGGCAAACCTACAGGGTTGCAAGCTCCCATTAATAAGGTACAGGATATTAACCTTTTGGTAATGGGCTGCATAAGTACAGATTTATGAAGTAACTCCACAAGGCGCTGGACTAACAACGGCTGGCGTCTTACCAACTCAGGTCCCTCACCACCACCTTCACCTTAGCCCCCACTTCTGCTATAGTATTTGACCTTCTTTTCTTCCTTAAAGAATATTAAAGGGAAACCCAGTACCCTTACTCATTTCCACTTGCTGCAGCACTCATCTGATACCAGGACTCTCGCACCTCTACACCCCTGCAGAGCAAAGTGAAACTTGCTCCTTCTCTCCCCACGTAAATTTTAATCTCCTGGCCAGTGACACATGCCCCATCTCCTGCACGTACCGGGCTGAGAGAGTAGAAATAGCTTGTGGAGATGGCTCCATGGCCAATTTGAGATGGTGTGGAGAGCTGTGCTTGGAGCAGATTGAACATCAAGAACTTGCCAGTGGGCTGCATAGTACAGATTTATGAAGTAACTCCACAAGGTGCTGGACTAACAACGGCTGGCGTCTTACCAGCTCAGGTCCTTCACCACCACCTTCACCTTAGCCCCCACTTCTGCTATAGTATTTGACCTTCTTTTCTTCCTTAAAGAATATTAAAGGGAAACCCAGTACCCTTACTCATTTCCACTTGCTGCAGCACTCATCTGATACCAGGACTCTCGCACCTCTACACCCCTGCAGAGCAAAGTGAAACTTGCTCCTTCTCTCCCCACGTAAATTTTAATCTCCTGGCCAGTGACACATGCCCCATCTCCTGCACGTACCGGGCTGAGAGAGTAGAAATAGCTTGTGGAGATGGCTCCATGGCCACTTTGAGACGGTGTGGAGAGCTGTGCTTGGAGCAGATTGAACATCAAGAACTTGCCAGTATACATCCTTCTTCAGAAGGGTTAAGATACTAATATCTGTAATACTCAGACCTAGAGAGCCATCAAGCAAAGAAAAAAATCTTTGTAAAAAAATAACAAAGGCTAGAGACAGAATCAAGTCCTCAAACCAATAGTGAAGATTTCAGTAGAGCTTTGACAAGGCATGCGAGTTGCTGCAGAGTAGAAGATAGATGATTGTTTGCCTTCAGATTCTACACCTTTTAGGTTTAGTTTACCCTACAAAAGAAGTACATATATTTCCTATTAAATAACACCCTAAAAAGCCCAGTTCCCATCATTCCACACCCTGTGGTTCAGTCTGGGTTTACAGCACAACTGAAAATGGAGTTTTCTATGTAGCAATAATATTTTTATACGCCTGGGAAGCTAAGAGAGATGGCAGGACCTATCAGCCACATGGTATCTAACCAAAGCCTATGCATGCTTTGGTTAGAGATGCCCAATATTACCAAGTTTTTATTTATTCTTCCTCCTACAAGAGGTAAGGCTATGGTAACAGCGGTGTTAGCGGTTCTGTAAAGTTACACAGTTCTATGCGATACACTCATTTCACCACAAAAATAAACTGGAACAACGCCAGTATCCTCTGTTCATAATAAGAACTTTTGTAAGAACTTGTACGTACACAAACTCATGGATATCCAAGACCTGAAACTTAAAGCGTTTGTATCTAGGAAATACTACCATCTGACAAAATACCTGGAGATATCAGGAACACTGTTCTGACCATTTACTTTACTTGTGGTTGGAGATCTGCAGAGTGATAGGTGACTAGCCTTTTATTTATTAATCATACTGTACAACATTTATAATCAACAGTTCCCTATCTGCAGGTGAATTTAGAAACCCTGTTCTCATCCAAAATGCTAGATATCAAATGTAACTCTTAAAATGTAATGTAGCCAAGGATTAAAGTTATTAATATTTAAGATGAAAAAACCATATTGCTTTTCTATCTCTAAGACAGCATCACTGAAACAGACTTAAGCTCACAGAAACATCAGATACTAGTTTTCCAGTGGCCTTTTCTCAGCCATTTCAGAACTAGCTTAAAGGTCACCCAAAAAGGATAGGGATATTTATATTTTTCTTTATAGCATATAGACATTTACTTATATTCATCATTTTCCCCCCCCTAGCTTCAGAAGCAGAACCAGCCAACCACAAAAGCACCAGAAGTCACAGATGCTGTAAGGATGCAGGAATCGCACCCATTAAGGATGCGGGAGTGAAGCATTGTGCTGGAAACCCTAACTATATAGACACCTCCTCAGTCATCTGCAAGAAGACTTACATTAACCAGTTAATAAGAGAATTAACAGCTATTTCGAAGACCTGTATTTCAGAAAACAGGCTCTTTTCATTAAGCTGACCTCACCTCCTATTATCCCACCGGCTTTACTACAGGTTTCTGGAAAGGCAAGACCTAAATTTCCATAGGAAAAAAGGGACAACTGAGTATGAACTATGCACAAGAACCCTGCAAGAGCAGGTCATGACCTGGTATATTAAACCATCTGATTCAGTTCAGATTGAAAGTTTGTAGGCTGAGTTGTGAGCTGCGTTGGCTGAGAAGCCTCCGCACAGTCCGTCGCTATTTCTGTAAAGCAGATGACGAACCTCAGCAGAGGAAGTAGGCAATTAGCTGGAAAAGCAGCCTCTTAAGCTGAGCTGCCAGAGCAGCTGGAGGCCTCAAGCTTGCTTCACTGCTGAGAAAGCTACGTGAACTACTCCTTCTGGAAGAGGAAGGTACATAGCAAGATGGAAATACGTAGCTAACAGATAAATCCGCCAACTTCTACACAGGGTTTCTTAGATCGCTTAAGGATGTAAAGTAAGAAGATAACAGAATGGAAGAGGAAAAGTTAGAGGTACGTCCAGTTCTCACCTTGTTTTTTGTACCTGTAACCTGTAAGACTGCCCCTCTCCTATTAAAACAAGAAACCTCAAAAACCACTCACGACCTTTGGCCAACAGAAGCTTGCAGTTCAGACCAGATGACACAGCCATCGTGGAAGCAGTGATGACCATCACTAAATACCACAACATGCCCTGCTGCAGGAATAGATGCTTAAAGTTCAAGTTGTTAAACAATAAGAAAAGCATTTAAGTAAAAGCTTGATCAAATAGCTGATGAACATGAATTCGTATCATCTGCACATCAGCTGAACTAAAAGAGCTAAGATGTACCAACATTTCTCAGTACTGCTGCTGGAGACCCCAGTGTGATTTACAGCTGCGGCTTACAGTCTGTTGACAACTAATATTTCTCAAACAGCTTCTACCTGCATGCTGAGGCCACTACATACACACAGCCTTGAGCAGGGGTCTTCAGTTCAGAACTCGCTGGTAATCAGTCTTGATGCCTTCCATAATTGCTCTCATGGTCCCAACATACTAAAAAAAGAACTTCAGAACACTGTTTCTAAAGCCCAGGAAGAGAACAGGAGGCTGCCTGAAGCACATGGTTTACATCACGTTGCTGAGTGTGGTCAGCAAGACTGAGATTTCCACCATGGGGAGATCAATCCACAAGATAAATATGCCTTCATACTTAAACCGCTTTGTGGCATATTTATCAGATCCCAGCATGAGTCACCTCCTGATTTCAGCCCGGAAATATAAGCAAAAGCATCTTTCTGGCCATTAAAGGTGAACACCAGACCACAGACAAAGATACAGTAGCTGCCAAAACTCATGTGTTTCCACAGACACTGCTCAAGAAGAGGTGCTAAAGGATAAATAGAGCATTTCAGTTAGCACTTAAGTGTATTTCAAGGCCATGACAAACAACTCAAGAAACTGTGGCTCATACTAGCATTGCCGCTAAAATTGCCTCATTTTCTTCCTGTCCGTGATCACTGGCTCCAACTTCAGCACTGACCTCCTCTGTGCCTGCCGAAGTATTCATGTAGTTGAGTAGTGAACTAGAGTCTAGTACCAAAGAGGAGACAGGAAAAAGCAGGACACAGGACAGCTTTTTTCCATAGCGTGCCAGCCTAAACATTTGTGTAGCTACAGCTGTAGAATGCTATCACCTTTATTTTCATCTCTTTCTGGTCTCCTCCCACCCCATCATTTTGACCTTCACAGAAGAGACACACCTGAACACGTACATGGTTGCACATGTTCAGCTTTCTCATGTTTTCACACACAGAAGCTATTTACTTCAATAAAAAAACATTTCCTATTTTCATAGTTCTCTAATTTACTCTGTTCATCTTTAAATTCATATGTAGGTGATTGGCTACTCCATACCACCTGCTCTCCAAAGCTAAAAAGAGGTGATTATTTATATCGCTCTGCTTATTCAAAAGTTGTTTATGGTTAACATAAGTGCACTGAATTACATGGTACTCACAGGCTAGTACTTTGCTGTAAAATATGATTTGTAAGTTATGTCACAGGCAACTGGGAGGATGCCCGGAGGCACGCAAAGATGACTCCAGCCAGCACACTTTACAGATTAGTGATGATTAATCCATCTTTTCCCTATCTTCCCATGTACAAAACCTTTGACCCTAAAGAATAGTAGAATCCAGTTAACAGACCAGCTAACTGGAAACATCTTGATGATTAGGCTGGATTTCCCCCTAATTAATATTACAAAAGTGCGCTTTCTCATGCATGCTTGTGATTAAGCAATCCAAGCGGTCCAGACAACCCTAACTCCGGCTTCCAAGAAAAACCTTCCGCTGAGCCTCAGCTTTTTCAAGCCTGAGCACCGCAGTTGCCTAGCAAGAATCAAAAGCCACAACCAGCTGCGTAAGCCAGGTAGATACTGAGCCCGCCACCACCAGAGCAACGCAAATCTCTAGCCAGAGCTCCCTCTGAGCTGTTCCCTTACTGTAGATGTACGCAGTTTATACGCATCTCCATTTAATTCCTAGCAATAAGGTGAGGTTGTTATTTTTATACACACACTTCAATCTAGTCTAAAATGCCTAGCGCAGCTTACTGGGCTCACTGCTTGACATTTTTCTGCCTAGCAGTATGCTGTTAAGAAGCTTTAGGACTGGAACACATTTCTGGCTGTGCAATTTAGAGACCCACACTAAAAGCCTCCGCGTGCCACCAAGACATGCTATTCTCCTGGTTGTCAATGACAACACCAAACAGAAGCTTCAACACTTCTGTATACACCTTGAGACAAAAACCACTGCGGATTTCTGCTGTTTTCTTTTTTGTACTGACATGAGTTTACATCACTTCCCACATGAGGTACATAGAGCTATATATAGACAGCGGTCTATAGCGATGGCCACAGCACCATTCAAAGCAAAAAGGAGTTTTTATAACATCCTGATACCTAGGTAGCAGATGCAAGGGTAATGGCCAGATAAGCAGCTTTTCAGCATCTTAAGAGCACTGACAAAATTTGCTGACAGGTTGTCTGACATACAACTTGTCCATAATTGTAAAGAAGCTGTGGACTAGCATTCATTACTCAAAGTTTACTCCTGGGCCAAACAGCTGCTATTCTCACAGGTTTACACACCCCATAAAATGCTAAAATTCCAAACTAGCACATCTTATATGTATTTGAATCGATCTACTTAATCATTCCGCCTTTTTATTTGCGTTGGTCTTCACCTCACACGCTTTAAAGACTCATCTGATCGCTCAGCAGGCAGGCAGCTGCTTTTCACTCTGCTCGTGGATTTCTGCAGCTTCTCCCCTTTTTTCAAAGCTACACGACAGTACAGCTGCTTACACCTACGTACGTTTTGTGAATAGTCCCTACAAAACCAGGTTTCTAATGAATTCCCGTGAGGAGCAGGGGGTAAGACATTACTAAATACTCACACAAGAGAAAGTGAAGGGAGAAGTAGTCATTTTTCAGTGCAGTGAAAAAAAAAAAAGAAATCAGCCTACCAGGTTTCTCTTTCAGGAAGTTGCCCAAGAATGCAATTAAAACCACAAAAACCAAACCGTGTTTCAGAATCATATGCAGGCATGGGAAAGGGGGAGAGACATAAATCACACTGAGGCCTCTAATCCATAAGCAGATGTTCTCGGGTTTTAAGGGAAATCTGACATTTTAACACCGATTTGTTAGCACAACGGTATCTCCAAAGGTTTTATTTCTCTGTGAAGATCCTCCTGCGTTGCACAACACTGAGCCAAGATATCGAACACCATTTTAACCAGGAGACAAAAGGCCCTCTCCTGAGGTGTACTTTGCATTTCCAAATCCTCCCAGAACTCAGTACATGAAGCACGCTCCCACGTTATTCAACAGGGAGCCAAGGTAAGAGTTTTAGCTAACCCGTTCTCTGCTTCAACACACAATTTGATGCCACCAGCACTATCCAAACCCTGTTTCAGTAACAGAATATATACACCCTTTCCTCCCCGAACTGCAATGGCCGTAAATACTTCTCTCCCATTTCTCTGTCACTCGGCGTGTAAAGAAAATCTCAGTTACTAACTGAATTATGATTTTTTTTTTTTAACTACAAAAAAAAAGCAAGCTCTCCCCCACAGCGGACAGGAGACACTGATGAACTGAGCAACTTCCAGTTCTCAAGCTCTTACGATGAAGCCGATGCCGGGGAAGCGCCACCCCTCTCGCACCCGCGAGCGGAGCGGGCTCCCACGCCGGCCCAGGGATGCAGCGGCCACCCGGCCGCTTCCCGGGGCGGCGGGGACACAGGACGGAGCCGATGGCAGAGGGGAGCCGGTTCTCCCCACCCGGAGCCGGGCCGGCGCTGGCAGAGCCAGCCTGGAAACCCACTTCTTGGGGGAGGGAAGGAAACAACCAACCCTCCTTGCTTTCAAAAAAACCAAGAAGAGAAAGAGAAACTCACCACGCCAGAAGCACCCACTCACGCCACAGCGCCCACGCATCCGGCGCTGGGAAACTTGTGGGAGCAGGCATCAGGCAAAGCACGCCGAAGAGCCCGCCGGCACCCAGGATAACGCGTCCTGATCGACCACTTGCGGCCAGCGGCCTCCGGGCCCCCCCCCCCCCCCCCCCCCCCC
>NW_008796078.1:298031-318750 GCF_000699145.1 Aptenodytes forsteri
GTGCAGGGAGAGGCACCAGCCATGGTGGGGAGAAGGGGAGGCAGCTGTTGCGGTGCCCACGGAGGCAAGGCCCAGCCTGGCAGGACCACTGACAAAGCCGGGGGTAGTGAGGGGACGGAGACTACCGAGGCCAAAGGCTGCAACGTCCCCCAACACCATGAGGCCCCTTCCTGGCAGCGGCGTTGTGGGAGATTCGAGGATTTCGGCCGAAGGGGCACCTCCTCGCACCACCCCGGCCTTCTTGCACGCTCCCCACGGCTGGGGCAGCTGCACCCGCGTCCTCTGGCAGTGGGGACGAGGAAACGTGTGCCAACGGCCTAGGACCTCGATCCCTCGTCTGGCGCTGGGTTTTTGCTCTTCACAAACCGTGCAAGGGGGGATCTGAGGGAGGTGAGCTGCCGGTCCAGCGTAACGGCACGCGCACGGGCACGGCAGCGTGACAGGACCGAAGTGTAATCCTGGGAAAACACACGTCAATCTTAACACTGACTGACGGCCCCAGACTCCTCAGCTGACAAAGCACAAGAGGGAATTTCCACTATTCATACCAAAACAGTGCTGCTCACAGCCTCAGAGAAACAGGCAGTGCGTTGGTGCGGCAGAGGACGACACTGCCTTGTTAAGTCATCCTTTCTGCGCCTGTTTTCCAAAAAATTTCTCATGCGTGGCGCAGTCCAGCTTTGAAGAAACAGGACAAGTATGCAATAAACCACATTTCTTCCCTCAGGAGTTTGGACTCTTCTGGATGAAAAAAAAACCATCTCCTGGCACAAGCCGGAGCAGCAGCGGTGGCGGCCGCTGTTGTCTTTAAGGTGGAGAGCCTGGGGGCCACCGAGGTCTCTCTCTCTCTGTGGAGAGCCCCTGTGCCTGGGCGAAACCGAAACGCTGGCACGCAAGATGAGGGAGGTGGCACAGCATGGCGGCACGTGGAGGAGAGGAGCTCAGCCTCAACCAGGGCAAGGGGAATTTGGCTGAGACAAGGTGCTGGCACCAGCAGGCTGGGCTGTCGAGGAACGGTTTCTTCATGGGCAGTGCCAGCTGAGGTGGACGTTTCTTAGGGTATTTACTAACTAGCTCGATTTTGCTATTTTAATTAAAAATTGTCTTCTTTTCTGCTTCCCAAAATGCTTCATACCATCATTTCTACAAATCTACAGGTCCATTTCTGAGTTGAGAATAGAGATGAATTAAAAATAACAACAACAACAACAAAAGCCACCTTTTGCATGATTTTTCATATTAGCAGGGACAACCTTTGAGCATCCATTTTTTCTCATGGATGAAGACAGAAAGCTATGTAGACCATGTCAGATCTCCTGCCCAACTGCTTAACAGCATGAAAACCACAGGGAAAAATGTTATTGAGTGGTTTTAGGAGCCTTTTGGTACAATCTGGCTTATGGAGTAGGAGGCAGAAGAGCCAGACCATGACTAGCCAGCTGCATCCAGATCTTGGGGCAAGAATCCTGGCTCTAGTCCGAAAGGTTGAAGACCTAAGCCAACAGCCGAGCCCTCAACTGCCCTCAGCTTGGATCCGAATCCAGCCTTTGCAGGTGCAAACTTTGCAGTCTGTCTTCAGTAGATACAGGACAGCGATAAGAGAAGTTACGTTCCAAACAAATTACCGTGAAATAGGCTCAGTTTTGATTACACCCAGTTTGGACACCACAGTTCTAATCCAGTGAAACGGGAGCTAAAGGGTTGCAGCCAGAAGGCAATTGCTGTTCCTCCCCTTTCTCGTTGCCATGTAGCCCACAGCTAGAAACTGAAGTAGCTGTGGGCAACCATCTCTCACCAGGGCAAGAAATCACCGTTTCTCCTCATTAGCAAATGGTTTAAGTGATCAAATTCGTGCCCATTAAACAGTTAACTAGTCACACTTTTTGGAAAGAGTGAGGCATCACACCTATTAAGTACTTAGCATCAGCAAAGGACTCATTTGTGGAAATTCAAGCATCAGGCAAAAATAGTTGAAGTCAAGAGGAGTTTGGGGTGAAGCTGCATGAGATTGGCCCACCCAACCTAACAGCTGCCAGAAGGGGAGCACTACCGTCCCCTCCTTTTCCCCCTACCGCTCTGAGGGTCTCTGAGCCCCACTAGCTCTGCTGCTTGCCAGGCCCTTCTGTGACCCATCTCATCCTGGCAGGGAAAAAACCCAACACTGAGCTTTTTTCCTGAATTTATTCTCTGAAGGAGCCTTCTGAGGGGCTTGATGAATGCTGGAGCCGCTGGAACAGCAAAGCGGCCAGGCCCACGGCAGCCAGGAGCGAGACTGGCTTAAACTGCTGGAGAAAGTCAGCCGCAGGAGGCATTGCAAGATCTGGCGTAGATTCCTTTAGGTGGGTGCATGTGGGATACACTTGGTTGCTACTGGAATTAATTTCATAGATAAGTACCTATGCACAGAGATTAAAGATGCGTACATGAAAGCAAAATTCACTGACAAGTTGCATGTGCTGTGAGGCTATACTTAAAAGCACAGAGGTTCTTCAGATGGTATCTCACCTTAGAAAGGGCAGATTTCAAACCATACACTAAGTTGCTAATGAGGATACAGGAAATCTCATCCTTTTTTTTTCCACTTGAAGCAAAACATCTCTTCCCACAGAGGGAAATGTTGATGTTTCCCTGTATGATTTAGGCTTAAAGAGGAAGCTGACAGGCAGAAAGTCGCAGTGAAATAGAAAAACTGGCTCCAACACAAACAAGCCTAAGCTTGACAAAATAGGCTGTAGTTTTAACAAGCTGCTTAGGAGAAGACTAAGGTGGAGGCCCTTAATGAAAACTACCGCCTTTTGAGGCCAAAAATTTTAGAGCACCATTTCTCAAGCAGTTCAGATTGGAAATCCTATATAAAAGTAAAAGAAACTTCACAGTTCCCATACATGTTTTTTAAAGCTAAAGTAAAAAATTATGGTGAAAGTGATAAGCCTGTAGAATTTATTGTTTCATGTACGGTGTTGACAGGTTGCCAAGAGAATGGTGCTGTTATATGGAGAGTGGAAGAAATGACATTTTCTTTGCTTTAGATTGTTATAAAATTTTCAGTGCTTTACAAGCCCCCAGATGGTTTTTATAACCCCTTCAGGGGTTGCAACATATTGACTGAGAAATACTGATTTATATAGCAAACTCCACTCTCTTCTCATTGCTGGCAAAAATTACTGCTTTGTATATGTGTATACACACAGTGGTTGAATATAAATAAAAGCCCAACAAATAAGGAGATCTGAGGCAAAATCCACCACCTGGTGGTACATTAACTCAGGTGAAATGTCCCTAAATTTACACTGGTGTAAATAAGAGGAATATTTGGCCCTAAATCTTTTAGGTGAGCTCTGGATCGAGGATTAAAAAGTTTGTACTCTGTTTCACCCTGCAAACACAGCAGATTGCTGGCTGCTTTTATTGGTGGCAGGAACAGGGAAACATTTCCAATCAACAATTCGCTTGTTTATTTATTGGCTTTCACTGTGTTCATCTGAAGTGATTTAACTAGAAAGCGTCGGTGACTTGGGTCATAGCAAGCCTGCAATGGAAACGCCACAGCAGGTGTAGCTTGGCACCTCAGGAGGAGCAACTCTGAAATGCTTTGCCTGTAATGAATAGACAACTGGAATAAACAGCATGTCCAGTTTTTACTTTTTTTTTTAGAAGACCACTAGATTCGTCTGTATTTTGTATGGTCAGTTGGGTATAAGACAATTCTTACTGAGCGGTGGCTTCCTAAAGCATGTTGAAATCCAGCAGTGGACCGTGAAGAGCTCATATGCCTTGGGTGACTAAACCTGTGCTTTTGCTCTTGCCCACGGGTCCTGTACAATCAGGCTGGCGCGTGGCTCGCCGGGTGACCCGACTCTGGCCACTGCTGAGGCCGCCTAGGTACAACATGCCATGGTACCTGATGCTGTGCCCCAGCACACAGCCGGGAAGGGGGCAACGCTCCATTCATCCCGTACCTCAGGAGTTAGGTGGTCACTCAGAACATGGGGAGTGCGATTGTAAATCCATGAAAGGCAGCAGAGTTGCTGGTGTTCCCGGGAGAGGTCTCTAGCCACCCTGGCTGAGGCTTTTCTGGAGCAAGGGAGAGCTCTTCAAGTATTGCGTTGGTGCCTTCCTACTTTGCATTAAAGAACTAAAAATGCATTTGATCAGGCAGAAGGAAGAGAAGAGCATGGCACTGTAGCTTCATATTTAAGTCATCCTTTGGGAGGGTGGAGACTGCAGTTCCATTCCCTGCTTGCAAGGCAGAATGCTTTTCTATTTTACATTAATCAGCCAGTGGATAAAATACATGAACAACCCTTAGGCTGGGCAGAAAATATAACTGACGACAGCCTTGTCCTCAGCATCTCCTCTGCTCCTTTGCATTGCAGTACCTCGGTCGCTTCTTGGAGCTGGCCCTCAACCCGTGTCCCGTAGCTCTGCACAGGTAAAAGCAGAACCACTGCACTAAACTTTCTAACAGTTTTCAATATGCAGATTATAAAACCTTTAGATCGCAAACTTTCTCTGACAAGGCACGCACACAGCTCCCAGCTCCTTCAGCCCCCATCTCAGCTGAAGCCGTCTGACACTAATATTAAGAGAAAGCAGTGAGCTGCTTCCAGATTACCTTGGATTTGTGTGGATTTGGGGCTAAGCCCCATCAGCAAAGCTGCTGCTTAAGCTTTTGCGCGCTGTGTTTAAGTTGTAGCACCCAAGTGACCGGAGCTGGCAAAGTTGTATTGTCAGTTCAACTATTTCTGCTCACTTGGACAGCTGTAAAAAGAGCAGGCAGCAGAACAGCTCCAGACCTGAAAGAAGGCAGCAAAGCAGCCTTGGCAGAGGGAAAAAAGCACGGGCAAGTCAGCTGGCTCGGGGGAGGCAAGTCAGAGGAACGAGCCCAAAGCGCAAACAAAGCAAATGGCAGCCTTGAGGCTGGCCCCAGCCCTGGCGGGGCAGAGCCGAGCCACCGGCCAAGGCATGGCCTGCTTCCCAAGGCTGAGAGGCGTATGTCGGCAACGGGGTCAGCAGAGGGGGATGATGTGAATCAATGCCACTTTTTTTTTTTTTTGGCTGAAATTTGCCTGTTACTCCAGGCTGGGAATGCTACCATTTGCTATCGTAAATACGCTGCTCTAAAACGTGGGCTCTCAGCACTCAGCTGAAGGACGAAAGATCTCATCTGCAGGTGAATCAATCACTTTTTTTTTTTTTGGCTGAAATTTGCCTGTTACTCCAGGCTGGGAATGCTACCATTTGCTATCGTAAATACGCTGCTCTAAAACGTGGGCTCTCAGCACTCAGCTGAAGGACGAAAGATCTCATCTGCAGCTCCTCAGCGCCAGGAAAACGCAGTACTGCTGTGTCGAGCCTCAATTACCTTCCCTTGGTGTGGGCAGGATGCAGCGCTTAAACTCCTTTGACATGCACTTCCTAGAGACGAATGGCAATTCCCTTTGTGGCCCATCATTTACTATCTACATAAAAGCAGAAGGAGATGATTAGAGTGGGGAACTGCCCTGCTCTTGCTATATATAGTGCCCTGTCTGCTCAGCCTATAACATTTTGCTATTCAGTTTTAAATAATACTCTAAGGAGGAGAATAAAATGGGGAATAAAATGAGAATCGAACTCAGAGAAGCTGGTGTAGAAAAGCAGACCGAAAAAAAAAAAGAGCATGGGTCCAGAAAGCACAGGGGCTTAAAAGCAGAAGGCGGCGTTAGTGGAGCGCATCCCACCACCCGCCTCACGGTTTGGAGCAATGTGGGGCTGCAGCCGTTGGGGTCTGCCAGCAGAAAGCCAAATAAATCAGTCCTTCTGGCTGGCTCCTTCTGCCTGGCACCTGCCAGTACGCTCTGACGTGAAGGCTTCCAGCATTATACCTAAAGGAATTCTCACATTTCTATTTCAAAGAGTGCTGGGAGGCCACACATATTTCTTTTACATGTACATATTTAAATCTATTCAAATTTGTTCCTCTTATGAATCATCGTATCATCGTGAATCATCATCGGGACTTATTAGCTTAAACTCTACACAGTACACGCTTGTAAGGAAAAATACAAAATATATATGCCTTGAGTATTCCAGTGGTAGCTGGGCATCTTGCAGCAATAAATAGATTTTCTAGCAACAGCCTTGTGAGGAAAAGTGGAATTATTCCCATTTTACAGAATAGTAGTGGAGGTAAAGCGGTCAGTCCATGGCTATTCAGGAAGTCTGTGGAAAGGACCCCAGACCTCTAGTATTTCAACATAATTGCTAACCCACGGGACCAGCTTCTTCTAAAGCCAGATGGAAAAGCAATGCATAAAGGAAAAAGAACAAAGAACGGGGTTTGGTTTGGTTTGTTGCCAATGAGGAGTAAAAGAAGAAAGCCATTAGCAAAGCATTTTCCCATGTGATTCAAATTAGGGCAGCCATAATGGCTGAAGTCAATTGTGCTTTTATTCTTTTTCAGTGATATTTTCAAATTTGGGAAAGTTCTTGTTGTTGTTTTGCCGTTCAACATAAATAAGTTGAGTTTGGTGCCACCACCAGAATGACTCACTGCCCTAAAGAAATTCAGAACGTCCCCAGTAGAGGAAACACTTTACTAAATTTTAAATCTGAGCCACATCAGTACAGATTTTTCTATGCTGGGAAACAATTTCCCTACAGTCTGGAGGAAGTGCTCTCTAACAAATGAAAAATGAATTCTGTATTGCAAACCCCATTAAGTTCGCTGGGTTTTTTTTTCATGAGTAAGGAATGAGTAAAAACAAACAAACAAATCCTTTTGGATATGAACCAAAAAGAGGCATAAAACATTAGTTGGGCTTTTAGCCATAACCTGCCGGGAGATCTATGGTCTCAATGAGTTTTTGGTCATGCTCTTCAGGAAATACACAATACATAGTTTATTCAAGATAACTTAATGATAACAACTCGAGGCGTTTCAGTTACTAGCTGTAGGTTTCTTTCTTGCTGACACATTCTTCTGCAAACCTGGCCTTGGCTCTGCATTCTGCCTGAGACAGGTTTTTTTAGATTTTAGTTTCTTTGGTTCTTTCAAACTGAAAAAGAAGAAAAGAGGTTGTAGGGAATATTAAAAAAAAAATGAAATCAACATACAAGAATTTCAAACTTGAATTTTCTGTTCACTGTTTTAGGGCTTCTTTTGTCTAAAAATTCACAAAATTCAATTTTAAAAATATTTATAAAACAAGCATTTGCAAAATGTGCTTTCCTGCCAGCTCCAATGAATGCTTTCTGATTAGCTATTTTTCCGAGACTACCTGGGTGTTTTGGTACCCTCAGGTCGCAATACAATACAGTGCATTGCCTTCTCCGAGAGCGGTCGGCTCACGCTCTGAAGCAGCATCACATGAAGGCACCTTGCATTTGGTTGAACAGAGTTTGGATCCGTTCTGTTCCATACGCTGAATTCTGGGATATGTTTGCATAATCTATTTGCAGGACTAAACCAAAGAGCCTAGAAGGGACATTTCTTGTGATAAATAATGGGAAGTTGTAGAGGTGGGGCAGTTAGGACTATTTCCTGCATTTTATTGATAGGGAAACAATAAAAAGCTAATATTGTCCCCAGAGATTTACAGATTAAGACTTTAGAATTTTCTTTTGGGGTTTTTTTTGTTGTTGGTTTTTTCCACCCACTTAAGTGACTTCTGGGGCTAACAAGTACTTTGTATCCTGTGAGGATAACGTCTAAAGAGAAATTCTATATTCAGCCCAAGAATATTAAATCAATTTAGATGACTATTCTCTTTCAGAGGCCTGTAGAGACGAACAAGGTTCAGGGTTTTGATTTCAACCTGCTTGGATGAAACAGGCTGCTGCTAAGCCTGTCCAAGAGAGCATGCTATTGGCCTGCTCAGCCAGTAGTAAATATCTAAAGTACAAAGTTAAGAGTCCAGAAGAGAAATGCTACGGCTTTGATTCCCCAAAGGTTTAAACTACTGCCTGAAATAATTAGCAGCTGCAGCCTGTAATCATTTGCCATTCAGGCAGGAAGGAAAGCCAGCAGCGGGCAGCCAAGGTACAATGCAAACGCACCTTGCTTCTGCCTCTCTGCCCTAACCTGGCTTCTCCTTTGCAAAGCACAACAGCTAGCCCCAAAAAGCGAGCCTTCCAGCTTTCTACCGGCACATACTTCCCTCATCACAAGTCAGCTAGACCTGACACCGAAGCTAAACCTCAGCGTCTCAAGTTAGCTTGCCGTTTCTCAAAACGAAGGCTAACTTCTGAGTTCGCAAGCTGGAGTAATACTCACGGGAAATCTTTCTTTGCTCATTTTGCCAAAATGACGTAGAAGATGGCAGATCAGGCAGTCTTTGGCTAAAACTAAAGGTTCCTTGCCTTTCAACTAATTAACATACTTCAGGTCTTGCTTTGAAAACCCTGTTATTTCTTAGCAAGATATTTCCTACTTTCCTTCTGGTCTCTTTATTTTCCTGCCTGCACTTAAACTCTGATCATGCTAATGATCTTCAGCATCTGTCACTTCTGTCATGCTTTTCATGACCCCTCTAGGTCTCTAGGGCTTAGCGATTAAACGTTCAGCTCTAGTTAAGGTGAAGTTTTTTATATATATATATTTTTTTCCCCCTTTTTTATATATAAAGTGCTGTCACCATATTGATATTGATAAACATTCTTTGGAAACACATTTGATCCCTTTTTCTATTTTCCCCATTTATTTCTCCACCCACCACCTCCGTTTGGTGTGTTTGATGCCTCCGTGCCTTGGGTTTGCCCACCCCCTTCTGCATTCCAGCGCCAGCTTCTTCCAGGGCTGATGTCCTCTCTGCTTGGTAGGAGCCCCTTTTTTATATAAAGTGCTGTCACCATATTGATATTGATAAACATTCTTTGGAAACACATTTGATCCCTTTTTCTATTTTCCCCATTTATTTCTCCACCCACCACCTCCGTTTGGTGTGTTTGATGCCTCCGTGCCTTGGGTTTGCCCACCCCCTTCTGCATTCCAGCGCCAGCTTCTTCCAGGGCTGATGTCCTCTCTGCTTGGTAGGAGAGATTTGGTTTAACTTCTCTTGCCTATAGTTTAGTCCAGACATCCCCTTCAGTCAGTTTGTGCTGCAACAACGATAAAGACAGGACTAACTGGTTCAAAGCTTTAAAAATTAAGGCATATCATGATAATTTGAGAGATGATGGGAAAGGTCCTTCCCCCTGTCCCCTTCTCAGAACTGGAGTTCAGGCTAACAATTTCTTAAGTCATAGTTTCTGAAGTTTTTGAAGTTTCAGTTTCTGAAGGCAGAAATAGACTGAATGGTTCACGGTTCAAACCCTTTCTTTCAGAAAGGGGTGGGGTTTGTTTTTAATAACGCCAGGCTAATTTGTGAATTAACGTCTCAATTTTCTGAGGCACAAGAGCTTTGGAGGACTGGCTGAGAGGATGTAACAAAAAAAAAAAGATGAGGACAAATCTAATTCTTTAGATTTAGTTGCTACTGTGCATTAGCACTAAAATGTCAACTACCCACTATCAGTCTATAGGAAATGTTTCATAATTTTCAATACATGGTGAATATATATAAAAGCATATATGACATTAATTTTCTTTTTTTTTTAAATTAAAAGGCAAAAACTAGTAGCACTATGGGAGATAGATACTCTAGTAAAAAAAAAGAAAAAGGAGAAACAGTAAGGTTCAGGAAACAATTTTTACAACTACTGATAACAGAACGAGCACCTTTAATCATGAAAGGCATTGCCTTTTAGTCCACACAGCTAGGTAGACTTTTCGGCAGAAACAACTCTGTCCTTGTTCACGCAGAGGTGTCCAAGAAAGCTCTAGAAATCTCCGTGTGCAACTAAACAGCTGCCAAGGAACAAAACCACATTTGCCCTCCATTCACTCTTACGCAACTGCAGCTAGTGTCCTAAGTGGGGATTTTTTTTGGCTGAAACCTTGGGCTGTGCATCGGTAACGGCGCGACCAAGGGAAGACACTGAAGCCTTGCCTCTGGCGAGTGTGGTGCGTACTTCCCCACGCGGTGCCTCCGCCCTCAAGTCTACAGGGTCCTTTTGCGTTGCACTGCTGCTAGTGAGTAAAAATATAAGTTTGTAGGTTAAGAAGAGGGTGAAAGTAATGGTCAAAAGCTTAAATACGCTACATCTGCTCAGGTCAGTGCTCGCGGGGAATGATGCCACAAGGAAAAATACAGGGAAGCGGGGGACAGACAGGATGCCGAACCGCTTCCCAGGCCTCAGCAGGGCCATTCCCGTGGTACGTGGGCGTTGCGGACAGATGCAGCCCATGCTCTTGCCCTGTGGTTAGCCTCCACCACAACTTCCCATCCGCTTCATTTATTTCTGGCCCTTTTGGTGGCAGTGCCAGGTCAAGCCCTGGCCGGATGACCGAGGCCAGCCCCTGCCATGCGCAGGCCTGCCTCTGCCAGTCCCCTTGCCTGCTGCACCGGCACAAGCTCCATCTCTTTCTGAGGCTTCAGCAGATGGATCCGTCCATGAATCCTAGCATCACTAGGAAAGCTAAGGAAGATGTTCAGACTGTCCCAGGCTGGGAACCTTTCACCGTGCCAGAAGTTAAGAGGCTAGACAGTTAACACCAGCCGATGGCTCCCTCTAGAAGTGATTAAGCAGACGGAAGTCATCTTGTGGGTCTGAACAGCTCTGGTGGAGCACATTTCCCGCCCAAGTCTGGACCTCTGGCTGGTGCCTGAGCACCACGAGTGCCCCTTCCTGAACAGAGGAGGTTGCCGCAGCGATCTGTCTTGCTGCGGCTCTGCAGACAGCGACTCTGAGCACCAAGTGCCCCTTCCTGAACAGAGGAGGTTGCCGCAGCGATCTGTCTTGCTGCGGCTCTGCAGAGAGCGACTGCGCGTGCTTGGGGATATGTTTCTATCTCCAAGCTGTGTCCACTGTCTGCATTTTGAAACCACATGAAAGCTGGTGGGCTCATGGGCTAGCCTAAGAAAACCTCAGCTCTGCACCAAAGTCTCTCTCTCAGGGTCTTCCTTGGGTCAGCACCTTTTCACCTCAAACACACATAGCCCAGCAGACCAGAGATCAAAGCTGCTCCTTAACCAAGACAGGACACACGAACCCGGGGTTGTCTCATGTCACCTCCTTCTAAAGGGAAAACAAACATGACTTCTTTTTTTGTGCTGGGCAGACAGCTCTGCCTTTCCCCACCATGTTTCAGTGTCACAAGAGGGGACATAAATCAGTGTCCAAGCCCACTCTGTGCCCATCATTGTATAGACTTCCCCTGGCCACACAAGAGTCCTTTTTTTTTTTAACTGGACTGAGGTGATCTGTATTTTTTTTGCAGTTTTTATTCTGTTCTAGTCCTGGCTTGCCTCCATCCACTTTTGTCAGCTAGGGTTTTGCTGCTTTGTTTTTGTTTTTGGGCCCCGTGGATAAGCTTTTAAGTCAGAAAGCTAGCACGCTGGCAGCAGCATCCCCAGCTTGGGCTTGCTCTGCACCATCAGGCTTGACAACACTTCAGACATGATTGATGCTGTAGCCCCAGTGCCTTCCCTTGAGATGACAGCACTCAGGAAAGCTGTCAGTGCTCGAGGAGAAAGGATCACCGCAGAAGTGCTGCCTCGTTTCAGCTTATCTCCAGAGTTAGTTACTCAAAGACCATAAATACATGGATTAGGGTTTCTAACTTCACTAGTTCCTGGACAGTTGACACCAAGAGCTGTATTTCTGTAGTAAAACGTGGATGTACCTCGCTCTAGTCACAATGCTGTGAAGCAGCCAATATCTGTAATTCATTCGGTGTATTGTGTCGTTCAGAAGTCATGGAAGACCATGTAAAACGTCCACCCAGCTTAAAAATGACTGCAGTTAAATCCCCCTGTTGAGGATTCTTCTAATTATGTGCCGGGAGGGAAGGGGCAAAAGGCAAGTGAAGCAACAGGAGGCGTACGCATTAGCAGTGGCGTTATGTTATCGGTTCTCGTGCCTTATGGTATCAGAGGAAGCTATTTTTGGCAATTCGCTTGTTATCAAGAAGGTCCAGGAAGGTAATCCAGACGGCAGTGAGCTGCATAAAGCAGCTTCAGCTTTTCTTAGGAACTTCCCGCTTGGTTCATACACTAGTCCAAAGGTAGCGATCTCGCCCGGTGCCTTTATGCCTGCCCTCTGTGATTGGTATTTGTTCAGGCTGAACAGTCATCTGTGTTGAATAAATGGCATATATCAAACCATTGTTTTTAGTAACGTGTAAGAGAAAGGCCAGGAATTAGGCTCAAAGTAGCTTTGAGGCAGCTCAAAGCATCATCCTCTCATATCCATCCATTTCTTCTAAGAGCACTTCAAATTCCCTTTGCTTCCAGAGAAGCCATTTCTCACTGTCACTTCTGGCCAGCCCAGTCCTCAGAGGTGCTCTGGGCTCTACTTTTTTAGGGTGGTTATTTCTCTCACAGAAGAATTCCTGGTAGCTTGCCACAGTTTATCTCAATAAATCTTCCCATACCCAATTTTTATAAGCTTTTTTTCATGTCAAGTGTTGAGCAATCTAATGTTACATCATTTGTACTGAGCGTTCACTGTCGTCAAGAGCAGAGAACTACCTACTGGATATGATTTCCTTTCAGAGGCGAAACAAAGACGTTTTTACTAAGCCTGAGTGTTTCAGTCAAATACTGCGAGTCTGACCCCAGCCTTTCACACACGTGTAGAACCAGTGTCAGGCAGCCACCAAACACCACAGAGCTCCCTCACCTTTCAGAAATGGTTTGTTCACGCTGGCAGAGCAACGCAGGACAGCTGAATTCCAGTTCAGCAGCATTTAGAGTCCAGTTTGTGTAGGAATAAATAGTTACCTGAGGATCAAAGGCAGAGAATTGGAGCTTAATATCCGTACACTGTATTCGAAATGAACGGAACATGTGAGGACAAACTATTGCAGGTCTCTTTTTGTAATCATTAGGATTGACTCATTCTAAAATGCTATTATTAAACAGATTCAAGGTGAATTACATCTCTGGTAATAACCATAATACTTTCAAGACTAGATTTTCGAGTTATCTGTTTGCATATGTGCCTGCACAAATTGTGCATGCCACATCTCTTGGCACTAGCATAGCGACTGTGTGCACAGAAGTGGCATCTGTGCACGCACATGGCCAGCTAGACACCAGGCTGGACTTGGACTGAACACCCAGGTTGGACACACGGATCCCTCAGAGCAGTTGGCTCTTACTTTTATTAAGTTACTATCAAAACAGTGCAGATAATAGAGCAGCAGAAGCTAAAAGCTAATTCCAAGTAAGGTAGACAAAACCGAGCTCACATATCACTCGAGCAGCGCCAGCAGCTCCTTTGATTTTGCATCCATCTTTCCTAAACACACTGCATTCATCAATTCACACCTCACACCTCAGGTGTGATCACACCTCGGGTTAAAACATTTCTTCTTTTGTACAACCCTCTTGCCAAGTATCCTTTTATATTTTATTACCAATGCCTATTATTTGGATTAAGTTACTTCGTTTGTATGACTGGCTACCACCGAGCTGCCTCTGAAACCAGCAGTGATGAAGTGGGGGAAACAAAAGGAGCAGATGCTCTTCCTTCAGTCCCCACTACCCACACTGCAATGCAGCACTCGGCACTCCTTCCCCAGACCTCTGTCCTCTCTCCATCCCTGATTTCTGGAGCTAGGGAGGGGAAGGACTGCCACAGATGGCAAGTGGGATGGTGATAAAATGCCATTTTCTTCTTACCTCTTTATAATAATCTCTGTCAGAATGTTAAAAAAAACCCACAAAAACAAACCCAACCAAAACCCCAACCACCCAAATTCCATAGTCCTCAACAAATTCCCTTATCCTCAGGCCCTTCACATTTTGCCTTTTAGTACCCATTTAACATAGACTCCCTCAACACTGGCAATTATCATGAATTTTGCCGTGTCTAACTGGAAATCTCTAAGCAGTCATTCCAATATCGGGCACTGTAAGATACATCATGACAGCACCATCTCTATTCACACTTCTCCAATACGCCCTTGATAAATCATCTACTATATTTTCAGCTCCTTTTCTGGATTGGCATTCAAACCTTCACTTGGTATTTCTGGAGTGTTAACAGCTGTCTCCCTATTCCTGGTGAATACTTAGCGAAGGTTCTTGAAAATAATCTCAGACACCTAGTGATCTGTTCCTAGGGCTGCTCAAGTTTTCCATAGATGCACTAGCGGAGACCATTAGGAGCACTACTGTTGCAGTCACCCCTTGTGACATTGGTATCTCGGTTTGCTAAACGCTGCTTGAGATTAGAGATACACTTATAAAAGACAATGCAGAGGTGGGATGGGAGATAAGTTGCAACATAAAAAGAGCAGATGAGGAACTGAGGCACACTTGGCTTTCAACCAAATATGCAGTGCACGCTCCCTATAAACCCAACAAGGAGGTGGCACATGAAAGCCCTTAAATCTGTCAAAGGAGAAAAGAGTAACAATTCTGGATTATTAACAATGACCCGTTTCACAATTCAGCAAAAAAAATTCCAGTGGCTAAAGATTTAGCCAGTTCTTCGGGGCCTTGGGTTCAGTCCCTGACCTGCCAACAAACTTTAGAAAATCACTTTGTTTGTTTTGATCTGCCTCCCTGTCTGTAAAATGGGAATAGTGGCATTTCTTTACTGCGGTGCCAGACGAGAGAAGTTTGGAGCGTGGAGGGGCTCAGATGCCACAGTCTCCTACAGCTCCTCAAAAGTTGAATATTCCTCATCTTACAGAGTGCTTTTTGATGTGCATGTAACAGAAGGTAGCTAGCAAAATGAAGCAATTAGTTCTGTGACATTTTCAGCTGCCTAACGAGTTTCTCTTCTGCTTGTCACACAAGTATTTCAGAACTGGAGCTTGTGTTACCAGTTCTCAATATTTTACGCTTTTTCAGGCTACAATTCAACAGCTGTCTCAATATTGCAGTTGGAGCCAACGTATTCCGTATAGATTTTCCTCAATATGTTGCCATTTTTTTAAAAACCTTTGCCATGCCTCTTTGCTATTCATGGCTTGATCATGGCTACCTTTTCATTAGAAGTCTGGCACTTGAGTCTTTCTCCTACAAATGTGTGAACTGAGGTTGTTTTAATGTCGGTGAGATTAATTTCTCCGAAAGCTCAGGTTTCTGTCCCAGCACTTTCCCCCCACTCTTCCAAGCTGCACATCATGTGCTTGTTAGTCAGTTCTCTGCAAAAATACCACAAATCTCATACAGAATACTACTCTTTCCAGCCTTTCTATTTTGCTTTCTAGGTTCAAGAAGGTATTATATTTATCACCCATGTTATTGCAGGGCTTTTTTGGTCCAGCCCCTGTTCCTTAGATTTAGTCCACAAAAATTTGTCCTTATAATGACAGCTCTATGCTATCATAGTTAGTATTATTCTCCCCAAAATACTGTACTGTATTGAGGATAAGCCTCCTTTTTACTCCTCCTGACCCAGTAAAAATCCTTCTGGTGGAGAATTACACTGTGAAACTCTGGCCCTTCTCTCCTGTCCTTTGGCATGGTTGGAGCTGTACTAATGTCCCACTTGAGTTCTCTGTCCTGACTTCACCAGCCCTAATGCCGAAGGACATAAGAGCCTTGCTTCATGCAATTAGGAATCATTACAAGTGCCTGTAATGATTTTAAAATTAAACTGACAGTATCTTTGCCACCTATACATACATCAATATTTTTCTGAAGTTTTGCATTCCTGCTGTTTTGCACATCCCACAAAAAGGAGCCCCTTTCCGTGCAGGAAGGAGTCTCTGTGGCAGATCCATCACTGTCCAGGGGTGGAACACGCCTACAGATGATTATCTCTGAAAAGCTTTCAGTCATATACTTTGGACCACTTGAACCACAGACTTTTTTAAAAATGTGGTATTTAGGAAAAAGGAAAATATACCTTTGTATTTGATATTACTTTAAAGTGCTATTATAGTAGTGCATATATTTCTGGAATCAGACATTATATAGGAACAAAAGTTTGTTTTGTTTATTACTAGGACAAGAGGTATATTCTCTTTCTACCCACTGCGCTTTTCATGCAATCTGCAAGTACATAAAGAACATTCAAGAACTCGGGACACCCATATTCTCCCATTTCAGTTATACCATTATATTCTTTTGCCTTCTGAAAATAGCTTCTGCAACTTGTCAAAATCTGCAAGTTCAGAACTGTTTCTGAACTTCAGAACTATTTTTAGATCAATCATATACAGCTCACCGAGTATCATCTTTGCTTTTGTAGTTTAGGCAACCTTCTTTCTTAATTCACCACATGTTACCAAAATCCATGAGCAGTCCCTTGCCTTCTCTCCCAGGTATCGCACCCATAAATGCTGTAACTATTTTGCGTGTCTTGAAGTTCTTTGTCCCATGAGAAGTAATCTCATGAGGCTCTCCTCTGAGTATTTCCCTAGTTCCTAGTGCCGCTCAGCTAAACTCATTGCCTCCATTCCTCACCCTCTTTCAGGCTCAGTTTGCCCCATGGCGCTTTTGGGTAAGCTTTCCTCAGTCCGTCTCTGCGGCACGGCTCCACCGGGGTGAAATCCTGAACGTGTCTTTGGGATGGTGTGACTCACTGTCCCTCCGGCTCGACGTTCCCCGCGGGCAGTATCTCTGAGTACTCACTCTGCTTCGTCTCAGGTTTAGGGGAGCAGTGCAGGAGGACTCGAGCAGCGCTGCAGTGGTGACGGTGCTGCCACGAGACCTGTGCGAGGTGGAGGAGAGAGTCACGACCACATCTCCCGTGTGCTGGGTAAATAGTCCAGCCTTTAAACTAATGGGTGAGGGGAGCAACTGCAACAGCCACTGTGTGCTGTGAGTGCTTTGCCCCCCGTCCCCCTTCTAAACAGCTAAAAGTGAAAGGTTTTGTTTCAACTAACTTCTTTCCATTTTTGCTTGTGTGAGGAAAATGGAAAAAAAGTACATCTTGCTCGGGCCAAGGATGCAGATCACCACACATCCCCTACCCACAAGAAGGGAAACGTTGGTTAGTGGTGTCAGAGGGAACAATTCTGGGTGAGCTACGGAAGGGTAAATTGTCTCCCGCCACGTCAGATGAGGCACGGCTCTCCTGAACAGCCCACATCAGTGCAATACCTCTGAATGTCTAAACTCGGTGATCCCTCCCCAGCCCAGGCCACCCTGAAACATTCCTGTGCTGCATACAGCCCCCGGTGAGCTTGGTGATGGCACTGGCCATCCCTGGCAGGGTGATGTCCTGGCTGGAGCTCCTGGACACCTAACTGCCCACAGCTTAAGCTGCCTTTGAAAGTGTCACCGCTTTTCACCAGCCAGGTTTTAAAACAAGTTGTAATTTGGCAAGCCAGATCCCATCTGAGCCCTGACAGGCCCTATGCAGGCATGCCCGAGCAAGTTACGGCCATGCTGTGACCCAGCCAGAAGCCACGTGCCTGTGTGAGCACCACCGCAAGCCCTCGCAGGGCTCATGAGCTCAGGCTGGGGAGCTGGAGCAGCACAAGCAGCCAGCAGTGAGCTGGGACCATGGGCCATGCATGCCGCAGCTGCCTACAGAGGACCGTGGAGCACTGCCTGAGAATGCTGAGCAATGAAACCAAAGGCTGGGAAGAGCTTTGCAATATACATATTGTCAAGAAATCTGCCCGGGTGAGGACATCAGACACGGACACCAAGAGGTCATCCATGTCTCCTAATGCACAGAGACAGCGCTGGTTACTCTTAGTCAACAGGACATGCTCTCACCTAACTATTTTTCCTGCCTGCTGTCACTGCTATAAAATATTCTTTTTCAGTCTAAGCTCCATCCTTTTCCCCCTCCACTTTGTCTGGTTTTGTTCCAATTCTGTCTATTGTTCTCCTTATGCATGCCGTAATAATAATACTGGTATAACCTCCCATACCCTCTGCTAATGGAAGTCACTGTATGAACTTTACCAAGGGTCAGCACCTTTATTTCTGTTTCACAATAGCTAAACTGCACTGTGAGGAGGTGAAGTGATTTGCTGGAGGCCATCGAGCAGACCCTTGACAGCTGTGGGACAAGAAGCCAGGTCCAATGAGACCTTGATCATTGCCCTACCCACTTAGAAACTGTTCTTCCTTCCCAACGCACAGGCATACAAACAATGTACCTATTGTGGGAATAGGAAATTAACTCTGTTCTTTCAGGATGAAGAAACCTTTCACAGCTGTTGTCAAAACCTGGCAAGCCTGTGGCCACAACCGTGCCTGGGCTGGAGCAATAGCTGAGTATATTAACGTCAAATACAAATGCCTGCTCACTGAACGTCACGCACACAACGGGACTCTCCACCCCGGCTTTCATCAGACATGGGCAGCTCACAGACGGGGCCAGCAAGCTGCACAAGGGCTTGGGGCTGACAGAGACCACCGCGCTTCCCTCCCAGCCACAGACTGCATCACCTGGACCTTAATGCTCCCCGCTGGAAAATACACGCTTCACCTGCTGGATGCCTCCTTTTTCCCCTCGGTTCCTCCTTTCTGCCCATCAGGAGAGCGGACCCACCTCTCCCACAAGCCTTGCCTGGCGAGCCTTCTCCTGCCGCACTGGGGCTCCGGCAGTCCGCAGGGTCGGTCCAGCAGTGAGGTGCTGCCGACAAAGAAAGCTCACACAGCCCACATCTTCCCAGGGCTCAGCCGGGCAGAGCAAAGGGTTAAAAAATCGTGAGGGATTTCTCTGCGAGCCATGGAAAGGACTAAGAAAACGGAAACTAGCCTGAATTTAAACTGAAGGACCCCATTCTTCTGCCAAGCCACTCGGTTCCTTAATCAACTGGGGCCTTGTTTCACAGTCAGTCATCAGAGGCAGTTCAGACAAATCTGTAACGGGAGAGCCACAAAGGATGTCTTTTCTGTGGCACTCTCTACCTAGAATATGCAATGCTTGGGGACAGGGCTGCCCTCAGTGGTGCTTCTGTACTGCTGGAGCACAATGCACAATGATGCTATAGGATACTTTCACTACTGAGCTCCTGCTTATTTAAATATGCATTTAATTAAGGCAAGTCCTGTAGGAAATTAGGCAACGAGCTTTCCCAATGGTACTTCTCCTCCTCCCCCAAAAAAATCTTGGTTGAGGTCGGGAGTGGGTTTCGGAAGCGCTGCAGTCTGCTCCAAGTCAGACTTCTCTTTCTCTCATTAGCCCTGCAGTCCTGTCGCTTACTAGATTTCTAGCTTCTAAGGAAACACTTAATTCCTTTTTATTTTTTTTTTTAGCTCAGTCTAGTAATGCTTTCAAAGATTTCTGATAACTACACTTTTATTACTCATTATTATAGAGTCAGGAGAAAAAAATACCCCACATAATAGCAGAAATCTGATTATTCTGGGAAACTTTGAAGTTCCCTTCTCCAGTGGTATTCTTTGATGTTCCTATTAAATAAGTAATGATTTTTACATCTAAGGTTTATCTTACAGTGCAAAATACACCATTATCCTCAGTGTAAAAAATCTTTTCATTGTTAGCCACCATAAACATCAGCTGAAGCTGTGATTCAGGAGTGCGTGAAGCTGACCTGCCCAGATATGGGGCAATGTAGTTTTTTCGCATTAACTACTTGTGAAGGAGAAACCGGCACTGCAGACAGAGGTACTGCGACAGGGGGAGGAAAGGAAGAGGTTAGATCAAAACAGAAAAAGCATGCAGGCAAAAAGAAACTAGCAGATGCTCTAAAGACAGAAACGCATCAGATTAGAAACAGAATATGAGTCTTTTCATAAGATTTTTCAATCACGGCCTCGGGCACTTTGTATGACAGTGGGAAATAGGATGACATTTCTGGATCTGAGCTGAATTTAAAATAATAATAAAAAAGATCAGAATTTACTGTAGAAGGAACTCATTAAAGACTTCAGCGATGGTACATGCAGTACGTTTCTGTGTAAAGCAGGACACCTAAATTAACTTATTTTTATGTATTCACTTGATGTGATAATGGCTTTGACTGTAAAGTTTGCAGGTTCTGGAGTCCAGAACTGCTCGATACCTGTGCAGCCCTCTCTGCAGGTCTGCCAGGGCTTGTGCTCTGTGCCGTTCACTTGTTCCCCTCCCTGTCCCTCTGTGAGGCTGGAAACTGCCTCATTTGCAGCTCCGGGACGGAGCTGTGCCACCGCGGGCAGGGGCAGAGGCAGGGGCAGAGGCAGGGGCAGAGGCAGAGGCAGAAGCAGAGGCAGGCTGACCAGGCTGTGCATCCCTGAGCTGCGACAGAGAAGCTGCTGTAGAGCCCACAGGCTTAAATGGGAAGGTGCGTTATCTGGGCAGCGGATGAGCCCCCAAACCTTTCTTCATCATCTGGCTTTCACCCACAACATCCTGGCACGGGGAAGCCCCGCTTCTGCCGCACACAAGCCTCGCAAATCCCGCATGCATGTTGGTTTTGGTGCCTGGTGCTGGGCTGGTAGGCATGATGCTTCTGGAAATGCAAGGGGCTCCCGGTCCACCTGCCTGAGGTGGGCACCCACCCAGGCAAAGCCTTTACTTGTGCGTGTCAGAAAACACCCCCAGCAGCACCCACTCTGTGAGCCACGCAAGGAGGAGGACGGGTAGCATTCACAGCAATACTGCAGGCGAGAGTGCAGAGCGGCAACACGCCAACACCAAGCATAGAGAGAACAGAAGGAGCAGGACAGAGAAGCAGAAGCTGGAAGGAGAGCTCCCGTATTTTTTCCTGCCTTTATCCCCACTTTTATGTCCTGATTTCTCTGAGGTTTTTTTTTTTTTTTTTTTT
>NW_008796078.1:318872-335072 GCF_000699145.1 Aptenodytes forsteri
GGGTTTTTTTTTTTTTTTTTGCACCACAGATAAAACCTAGAAGTCTTCTCCCTCCTTCCCACAGCTGCCAAATATTCTTCACGCTCCCAGAATGGTGTCCCTTCCACTTCCCTCCTTATCTCTCACCTTCAGCTCCCACCTGCGCCTCCCAAAACCTCCCTGAGCCACTGCTCCTCTCAGCAGTCCTATAACACCTTTTGTTAGCGCTCTGCAACTGCACTCATCTGACAAGACTGGAAGAAATAATCACCACAGGCTTCTCAACTCAGAGACGCAATCTCGTGCTCAGGAGGCAAGCCCCCATGCGACAGATCGCTGGAAGCTGGGAACTTACCCCGGCAGTACGCTGCTCTTCCACTTGTTTCCCGAAAAACGTCCATTTGCAGCAACCAGAGGTGATAATCCTGGGAAGTGTTTACATCTGGAATGGAATAGCTGTGTTTAAAATCAAAGCATAAGAAGTGTAGCGATGAAAGGGTGTTTATTTTGGATGCCAGTGGAGCGGGAGGAGGATGCCGTGGTTGTGTTCCCTTGCAGCGCTGTGCGAGTGCTGTGCAACCGCCGGCCCTGTTCAAACCCCGCCACATCCCTGCCCCGAAACAGGAGCAAACAGTAGTAAAGTGAATGGGAGACAGGGCAATTATCTAGAAACCAGAGATCCCTCCTGGCCTCCAGACTGTTGACCTGTATAAATGTATCAGCAAGCCCCATCAAACCACCTTTGGCTGGCTGATTTCTTCCGAGTGACGTTTCCAAAAGAAGGCTCCTCTGTCTGCAGTCCTGCTCACTGGAGCTTGGTGCAAGGCTCCAGGTTTTGTGTGGTTCCTACATGAGGCAGCTAAGAGGAGTTTCCAATGGTTTTCTGTTCTTTAGTCTCCTGAGCTGCTGAAACGAGTTCAGCCCCGAGCATTATTCAAATTGGTTTCCCTGTAGTCCAGTGTCCTTTTACTCAATCCAGTCTAACTGAAGGCTACCAAACAGAGCAGTATTTCTCCCTCTGTCCTACCAGATGGGGCCTCCTAGGTCAGCTTGTCATATGCATAGTTATGGCCTGACACAAACCGAACCTACAACGCAAAGAACGTCGGCTGCTTTGTACTGGATGAACAACGTGATCCAAGTCAGCCTACGGCTCGAGAATACCCAGAGACGACAGAAGGGAGAGGGCAGGAATGTGCATGTGGGATGCGGAGAGGCCACCTCTGTTGGAAGCAGCTTGCATTTAAATTGGATTAAGCATTTCACGAACCCACACCCTTAGTAACACTGGATTTAGCTTCCAGGCCACTCTTAGTCATCACAGTTTGCAGCGTCCCTCCCAGAGGCCACTCCACAAACTGTGCGCCACAGCACACCGTCATCTCTAGCACTTCTGCTCTCTGTGTAGCCTGGAAGCTGGATGGAGGGGTTTCGCACGTCAGCCCCACTAGCTCCTGACCAGCCGGGGCAGCCCAGAGCTGTACCTGCTGTGAAAGACCCTTTCAACGCTCCTTTCATGTACTCAGGGATGCAGTAAAGGGAAGCCTTACGCTCGGGGTCTGTCCACGTTACAGCATAGCAGCTCTGCCCAGCCATGGGGAGGAGTAACCAGACCGGGTGACACACTGCTGCTGCCCATCGGTCAGCAGCCGGCACAGTTTCAGACAAACCTGTTTAGCATCTCATGAGCAAGCTGTGATTAAATCCTGGGCAACACAAAAAACCACAGGCAGGTAAATTGACAGAGAACAAAAATTAGCTCCAGTCTATGTGGCTTGCCAAACTGCAGTTGGTTTCGTGTCCTCAACTGAGTTCAAACATGATAGCACTTCCTAATACAATACGAGACTTCAAAAAAGCCCTAAAACTAGCACTGTGGGGACAGCAACTTCTGCTGCCTAAGAGGATGAGCTAATCAATTACACAAGAGGAAGGGGGTGGCAGTGTTCAACTTTCACCTTTTCTGAACTTCGGCAATTTTTCCAGGGAGGGTGTTGGTCCCTTCGAGAAATGTCACCTCCTGTAGATTCACATAGTGAAAGTGCTTACAGGAACTTTTAGGAAGTAACCATGGACCACATACGCCGTTCTTAGCCCAAAGTCAGCTAAACGGCCTTGCTTCTCCTTTTTCTTTACATCTGTGGCAAAGGCCATTGCACAGGGCATGGTACCGTTGTCCCAGTTCAGTAAAACCCGTGAGCGTGCCCGTAGCTTTATCCAGCTGCTTAGGCTGCAGTTCCATCACTGGTTAAGTGAACCTAAAGTCGATGTCACTCTGGTCCTCTCCTTTCCCTTGCACTGGCTGCGTGTTCCCATCTCTCTTCCTTGCGTCAACGGTGGCATTTATCTGACCCCTGGAGCTGAGTGGAGCTCCAGACTCCAATCTGGCAGAAAACTAACTCCACAAGAAAAATGAGTATCTTTTTGCTAATTTAAACTACTGTAAAACCACACCCATAAACCCATAACTGATCTGAACCCTCCGTAAGACAGTTTCAAAAGGCAAGTTACTGTAAATTTAGGTTCCTCTTGCATTTATCACTCCGTAGGATGTCGGATATGTTTCAGAAGCATAGACAATTAAATTTCGGAAAACATGAGTAACTAAAGACCTTCTTCTCCAGAAAGTCTTTCTCTCCTGACTCTTGGGGGAAAAAAATGCAACTCTCTTTCTAGCAAATTCTTCTTTAAAGCATTTCCAGAAAACAAAAAGCTTGCAAGATTTTTTTGGGAAAAAAAAAAACGGAAAAGATAATTTTAGTTGAAGAAGCAAAAATCTTGACTAATTTCTCATAGTCTTTTACTGGAATCCAATAAACGCATTACCAAATTACACTGTATATTTTACTAGGCAAGAAGCAAAATCTTGACTAATTTCTCATAGTCTTTTACTGGAATCCAATAAACGCATTACCAAATTACACTGTATATTTTACTAGGCTAAGTTATCTTTGTGTGTATTAGAGGCACAGCATGAAGAAAAACAATAAAAAATATTAACCTCCTTCATATAACTCAGTAGAGTTATAAAATATCTAATTGAATAAACTACATTTGACATGAACAAATGGCGACATTTCCATGTAATGTTGTCTTTTTGGCTTCCTGACAAAGAAAAGCTTAAGGAACCATGATTTTTGTTTCCTAAGGGCAAGTTCTTCTATTTTTATAAGCTCAGCAATCAATACTAAAGTATGAGCATAAGCACTTTTAATTTATGAACTGTATACTTTGAGCAAGTTTAATAGTTTAATCTTATGCATGTTGTCATAAGAGTGTTTATTTTTGTTGTACTGCATAGGACTGCTTAATGGAAAATATTGCATTAAAGCATAAAAGCAGCCATATATGTAGAAAAACAGAAAAGGAATAATTAAGACACAGCGAAATTAATACTGTGCTGATTTCTTGTAAGCAGAAGAGCACCATTAACTTGAGGGAAAGCACAACCCCAAACAGGGAGCCTGCACTGATGTTACCCCTAGGCAGAAGACCATCAGAAGATGTGAAGATCCTCTCTGTGGCTAGCGCTCAGACGAAGAGGCTTCTGCCTCCCTGGCAAGCACTTGGCACTCTTCTTTTTCCCTTAAAGAGTAGAGGTCAGCACTCTTGAGTTTCGATATTTGGCTTAGGTGCAGTTTTGTACCCAATTCCCACCTCTGACGATGTGGCTTGTCCAGCACGTCCCCTCCAAAGCACCGCTCCAGCGCTTGTGTTTGAACTGACCAGTGGATCTGCCAGTTTGCGTGAAGCTGGGAGTCAGCCAGGAGGGGTTACATGTGTTGGTTTAAACTGACCTAGAAAGGACTTACCAACAACAACACTTGTCTATAAAAATATCACTCCTATTCATCTCAGAGAATAAGGAGTGGACTTTTATGAGACTAGCTGCAGAGTGAATCACTGCTGTCCATTATTCACAGCTGAAATATAATGTGACCTGCTGTTACTGTTAGGGAGAGGATGGCTTTTCCCACCGAGCCCACGTTCAGATCAGATAGGGATTTTCACAATGCGTATTTATCATGTAAAAAGGAGGCTCTTTCACTTTGTAATATTGACGTTAGTCGCCGGTTGCTCATATTGATGGGCTGCTGGTTGCCATGCGGATGATCATGTTCCAGGGAGTTTTGGTTAATATTAAATGGAAGGTGGCTCCATTTGCATGTCTCTCTAGAAATGGCACAAGAACCATCTTGAGAATCAATATTGATAATACTCTGAATGTGAAGCAAAAAATAAACACACACAGCAACAAGGAGCACATATCACATGGTGACTCCAGTAGCTGTTAAAAGACTGCAGTATCAGGCAACAGGAAAAGCAGGACATTTGAAAGAAAGCAAAAATCAAATTTGGCCTATCCAACCTTGCCAAAAATAACATCAGGCCCAATTCTTCATAACTGTATTCTAATTAAGACCATGCGTTAATGAGCAGTTTGCAGAACGTCTCTATACAGCCACAAACTTTACTTGCCAAATCCACGTACCAGTGTAGGTGAGCACCACGTGCAAGAAGAGCGCACACGAAAAGCAGGCAGAGCCAGGCCAGCTGAGCTGTAGGACATGTCCTAGGAGCGTTCAGGGGCCGGGAAGAGACCTCTCACCACCCTTCGGCAAGGGAACATGGGGCCGAGGCCAGCCCACGCTTGCATTATTGGATGTGGGGCTTTTTGTTCTTTTTGGCCCATGGAAATGTAACGAGACAAAGCAGCAGGCGAGGAGGTTTGTTTCGTAATTCTAACTCTCAGCCCACATCACACACAACAAAGAAAAGTGATATTTGCTGGCCCAGGTGCTTCAAGCTAGGATCAAGTTCTCATGACCACACGTGGGATCAAATGGCTCACATGGCTCTCACCTTTCTCGGAGAAGTCTAACTTCTCAACCAGTAATTCATGGAAAATCATATCATCTGAAGAGCAATTTCTACACCAGCCAAACCGACCTCTCCGATAGCCTGCTGTGTTCTCTCAGTGCCAGCTTTCTTACTTCTATTTATGGAAGAAATACAAGATTTTCAGGAAAGCATACGTACAGTATTTTTCTTAGCTCATTTTATATTACCAGTAGCCCGACTTCTACTAAGTATTCAGCTAAAATAGATTTAATCAACTCACCAAAACAGAGGATCATTCGAATCAAGGCATGGCATTGAAGACCAGACAACTGTGGAGTCCTACACACCCTCTGTAGGCAAGTCTCATCATACAAGCAGGATTCTCATTTATTTAATTAAACACGTGTGTGTGTGTGTATGCACAAGAAAATAAAAAACTTTTACTATATTCTTAAAAAAATTTAAAGCAAGCAAACCCCACAGCAGACAGGACTAGGAAAGGCACCCTGTGGCTGATTTGGAATTTGAACCAAGGGAAAGGCATTTTTCCCTTAGTTCCTCAATGATTGCACGCAGCGGAGCCCACGTTATGTCCTAACCTTGTCAGTGAAGGACAGCATTGAGATTTTGGACACAGGTGAGAGAGAGAACATGTTCAAAAACACGGAATAACTGGCGATGCTGGGGCAAATCCCGATTCAGGGCTAGTGGTAAGCCGTAGCGATTCCACTGACCTAGATGTGGCTTCTCTCCTTTGGCTGAGGCAGGAGTCAGGCAGCCGACTCATTTCCTGACGAGCGGGGCAGCATCTTTATTACCCACACGTAAAGAGAAGAGAGGGACGTCAGAAACTACTCTGGAATGTAGAAACAATTTGTGCATCACTTAGTAGAACGAAAGAGAACAGTACATGAGTAACTGGAATCCTCAAGGAAGGGAAAACAGAGAACAACATTGGCAAAGCTTAAGTAAAATACAGATGAGAGTGCTTGTGTGTTCCCTCATCCGCAGCCCCAGCTCTCCAGCCTGCTTACGCAGGCTTGCCCCCTGGTATGGCAGGCAACTTTTCTGCAGTGAGAGGAGAAAAATCATATGCTCAGCTCAGTATCTCATGATTTAATACCTGAGAAATTAACTTAATTTTTAAAAATTTTTTTAATAGGTTGCTATTTCAGCTGGACCCAGATGATTTTTTTCAAAATGATCGTCACAGGTTTACCTTTTCTGATAACAGTGAAGTGATTATGGATGTGGATTATCACGTTATAGTTGTTGCCACGGAAATAAACTGCAGTGTTGTAAGCACAAAAATAAAGACCCTGCTGCAAAGGAAGATGCGGCAGTCACGGCTTTAAGGAAGTGCTTTTTTGGTAATAAATGATGAACCAGTTCCTCCAAACCTCCTGAACTACGGGAGGTAATACAGCAGCCCCGTTTTGCATTTTTATAGAACTGTGCATAATGTCTCAAGTCACTTTAGAAACAGAGAGTGCCTCATACTTGATGGCTTGAGGTTAAATGGTAGTTTTGTCATACCGGGAATTCAAGTGGGACCTTCTGAAGAGTCTTTGCATTACAGCCTGTTCCTCTGATGCTGAAATACAATCCCAGGAGCACAGAGATGCCCCCCCCCCAAAAAAAATCTCTTTTGTAGCAATAATATGCATGCACGAGCATGACTAAGATGCCTTAGAGCAGACCCATCCTTTCAGAAACTCCCCTTAGGCAGGAGGATTTCTCCACTGGCCACATCCTTTGAGCCTGTAGCCGTGTGATGCCACAGAAAGCTATAAGGGGGCCAAAGCCTGATGCGATCAAGGGACCCATTTTAAAGGGAGAAAAGAAAAAAAAAAAACCACAACCAGTGTGGCTTAGTTATTCTTGCATGGTCAAGCCAAAAAACACATGGTCAAAAAAACCCTCACTTGCAATCAATTATATACAGATTTTGAGAAAAGCCATCTCCTAATCTGGCTCAGAGGATCCAATAGACCATTAGTCACACCCCGACCCGACTGGCTCGTACGAGCCCCAGCCTCACGCACGCCGGGCTGCCCCACCAGAGATGCTGCGCGCGGAGGCCACAGCCATTGGGGAACACGCGCCGGGGAGAGACCACTTTGGTACTCAGGTTGAAGACATGGGTACTATGTAAGGAAGGAAAATGATATTAACTGCAGAGAAGCCCTAACACCCATATGCGCTAGTTTGCATCTTGTGAAGTCCGACTCCGGGGCACGGGGGAGTAAGGAGCTGTGGGTGCAGCTCCTGTCCTGCACTGTGCATTCACAGCGAGAAATAGGTGCCTGGCCTTTCCAAAGAGCACGTCTGCGCCAGGGAGGGGATGTGGGGACAGCGGAGCAAGAGAGGACACAAGACCACCACTCTCACCACAAACATGTTCCTTCAATTAACAGAGAAGAGAGACAAATGAGGTTGCAATAAAGCTCCTCGATTTTTTTAGTTTCTAATCTGCTTTTCCAGCCCCTCCAGGAGAATCGGAGGATCAGGCTTACAGTGGCTCCCGCACGCATCCCTGCCTTGCTTGATCCTAACCCACCCTCGCCAGTTTGGATTCTGCCTCGGTTGAGCAAGGCTGCAAGTCATCAGCCCCTGGCAGCTGCCCGTACCCTACCTGCGCGGGCGCCGGGCTGCCGGCCAGCCCCCGCCCACCCCCGCCGACCAACCGCCTCCTGGGGAAAACCGCCTCCTGGAAGGCACACGGGCAGGCACGGGGGGTACGGAGCCAGTACACAGCGAGCGGGCCAAGCAGGCTGGGCTGAACCCACCCTCCGGGCACGTCGGTGGTCGCCGGGCATCAGGAGAGGAACAGCTAGAGGATGCAGCGGCAGGCTGTGGGCATTGCCGTAGCCCACCCTCCGGCTGCTCTGCGGGTACACGCAAACAAACTTTGCTTTCGTAGTCTCAGGCCGACTCATGTCACAAACACTCAATTAGCTTTTTAAAAGTTAAATAAACAAACAGAGCAGGAGATTATAACTGATTAACTGAAGGGCAGGAAACACGAGAAGTTGGTTTGCTAGAAAGAAAAGCTCTTGTGCTGAGATCTCCAGTAATTAGCAGCAACAAGACCTGCAGAAATTTATGAGGGAAAAAAAAATATTGGACCCTTCCTGTTTAAATGTTCTCTTTTCACGTGTTTTGCTTGGAAGACTAGCTTAAAATACAAACACAGACTGGGTCTCAAGTACAGGATAGATTAATGTTCTGCAAAAGTCAAATATTCGGATTGCAAATCAAATGAACATGGATTAATGCAAGCTATTTTTTTTTCCTCCCCAAAAAAGTGTATTTTGTTGATGACTATCAGGTTGACAGCTCGATGCTTTCCTCCAAGCACCTGGAAGGCGAGCTGGTTACTGCTGGCAGATGCTTCAGGTCCTGCTTGGCACGCAATCGTAGACCAAAGCCGCTAGACAATAAAAGGAAGACTTCCTTCCCTGTTACTGAATGGAGCGAGCTGGTAATAATTTAGCAATTTCAGCTCAGCAATGGCTTATGTCTGCAGTGGAGCTGCTGTTGATTGTGCAGAAGCCTACCTTCTTGTTGATTGTTCAGAAGTATTTTCCACCTAGCTCCTGCGGCAGCACAGAGTCTCCCTGATTCACGTAATGAGATCCCCAGGCAGAGCTGAAACCCTGACCTAGATTTCAATGGCTCTCCAAACTGTGTTTATGCATCTTCAGCATGGCTACGTTTACTCTTTTAAATTGCAGATAAACTGCAAATTAAAGAGAACCCTGGGTCTTTTTTTTCAGTTTAAGTGCATTCATCTCTGCTTCACTGTCCTGGTTTTGTCTTTCTTTGGCTTTGTTGGATATTTCAGAAGAACACTTGAATCAAAATTAAGACTTGCTCATATTGATAGCAGGCCTTAGCATACGCTTGGAAAAACAGCACTAGCCGACCAGCAGTAATTTCATTTGGAAGGAGGACGGCAGGTCTGATCCTGAGTGAATGCATAGAGCTTGTTAGTGTCGGGTTATTGTTATTCTGCATTATAGCGTGGGAAGGTCCCAGGTGCAATTACAGCTCCAGGATGCAGGTCTCTGTGTATGGTTAAGGACAGTGCTTAAACTTCCATACAAAGGTGAAGGAGAGGAATATTATTCCATTTCCCTGATAGTAAATTGCAAAAAACCCAAGGTAAATCTGCCTATCAATACAAAGTAACATGGAGAAGAACCAGAGGTGGCTCTCAGGAGCTATTTGGCCTAATAGCTCTGGAGGGCCCACCGGCAGCATTGCTGGGGTGTCCAGCCCCTCTCTCATGCAGGGGTATCACTTAGGTGTTTGGACCTAACTTCCAGAAATCCTCAGCAGCGGTCAGACTCCTCCCCAGCTGAGATCAGTGGCAGCAGGATTAGGCCACTGCGGCGGATTCTGGAAAACCCTCAAATTCAGAGCAGCCCTCCTTCCCCTTCCAAAAACAATCATGGATTTAGGGAAGAAAAAACCCAAAGCTTGAACACCTTCCATTACAGCACGTGATTGCTGTTTCTATGCGTGCTCATCCTCGCCGCAGAAGCTGGTGAGGTTATTAGCACCTATTAACATCTCGTGGGAAACGAGCAGAGCAGGGGGTTCCCAGCTTTCCTTTGCTAGCTTACCACTATTGGAAAGCGTGGAGCCCTTTCGCCAGGCTACAGTCATAGACACAGGAGGTGGTATTTGGCTCCTCGAGCAGTGATCTTGTATTTGTTTAAAAACCTGCCTGTGGACACACTGGAATTCCCTGTCTGGGGCCACTCCAGAGCAGGGCGGGTGCGGGTAGCAGGCACACGCTCTTCGGAGCCTGCTGAAGCCTTGTTCACATTAAAAAGCAAACGAGTAGGTGACAATTAAAGTGTTGCATATTTTTGCCTAAAAATAGCTCTCCCACAATCTCACCCCACTTGTTTCAGCACAGCGCTGAACTGCCATTAATTTACACTTAACGGAAAAGAGAAGGAATTACAACATTTTACTTCTTTACATAAATATTTTCTATTTTAATGCCTAACGTTGTGGACTTCCTTTGCAGCCCAGCCCAGAGGTCCCGGCGAAGGTTGATGGTTCTTGCAATGGTAAAAACACATTTTCAAAACCATTTTTAGAAATCCCTGTCAGTGTTTGGATATCTACAGAGCTGTGAAAGCCCAGCTGCCCCCAGAAGAGCTGTCACCCAACGGGAGCTTCCCAGCAGCCAGCCCTGCGATTACACAGGTTGGAGGCACAGGTCTCCACTGCAGGCGTAGAGGGGAGCCGGGGAAGAGCTTTGCCCTTCTCAGCCCATCAGTTTGCACTCTGATTAATCTTGCTGAGAAAAAAAAAACAACCCCAATGAGGCTGAGACATGGAAAAGAGTGGTAGAATCAGGGCTCTTTCTGTGCTCAGTCGGGCAGGGCTTGAAGAGCTTTTAAGACTGAGAAGGGAACGCAGCTCAGCTTTGAACGCATGGGAAGCTGAAAGTCTGAACAGCCTTCTTTAAATCAAGAACCTCCTTTTCACCTCTGCTTTCGCTTTGTGTCAGGTACCACAGCCCTTCCCCCTTGCCTGCTCTTTGTGCACACCAACGGAGACCCTGCGGAGCTGAATTCTGCCCCGTCCTGCTCCCAGTGCCTTAAGGAGCCATGCTGTGCCCGGGGACTAATCCTGGAATAAAGCCCTGCTCTGCGTGATGGGAAGTGAGAGAATCGATGTTCAGGTGAGCAGGAGGTCCCACTCCCATCCCCACTGTGGGCTGCACCCTCCCGAGCAGCCTCGGATCTGGCAACCACATGGCCGCTCAGCAGGTCAGACCCCTCTCTCATCTGGCCAAAAGCTACCCCGCCACAAAATGCTTCGGAGTGACACCGGCAGGGATGGGGAGTGAGGGGAGCCAGCCCACCCCCTCCCATCACAACGCGCAGCTCTGCCAGACTAAGCAAATCCCTAAAGTACTCCCTGCTGCGTGAAATGCTGTAAAGCCTGGTGTGAAGCCACCTCCTCGTGGGCACGGTGCTCCACACCCGAGACAACATCCACCACTCGGGCCGATAGCCGGCCAAAAGAAGAGCAGCAAAGCTTTGTCCGGGAAGGGACATCATTAGCTTTTCTTTCAACTGTTCACTGAGAAAAGTTTGGAAACTGGTCCCCATGAGGCGGGTATTACATTTCTGTTGTTCTGCAAAGGCTTGTGAAGGCCAGGCACCGCCTGGCACAGCACTGCCTGCGGCAGCGGTTCCAGCAGGCGACCGGGGCCGTTTCTACTCTGACCATTTTTCCCACAGATACATTCAGGAAACTGCCTCTACTCAAAGCCCATTGCTGGCCCTGCTCGTGCAGCCTGAACGCTGCCCTGCTGTTTTCAGCCGGAGCTTTCGATAACCCTTTTGCAGGACGAAGTCCCTGTCTCTCAAGCACTTGCATCAATAGCCTCTTCTGTTCATTGTCAATCTCCAAAACGTGCCTGTAAAATGATACGGTTGGTTAAATGAGAAAGTCTAGTTTTTTCCAGCCACCCTGATGGTACTATCATGCTCTGTTTTGACAGTCATGACCATATACGTTACAGTGCCCATTAAATCTCCCCGTTTGGGCTTATCTCCACGGGTGTGACCTGCCGGTGAGGCCGTTTGGTGCGTCACCCACCCCATCTCACTCTCTCGGCTCCAGTCTGCTTCCTCTGCTCCTCCATGGGGCACAAACCAGGGCTGTGATGCTGATTAGAAGTGCTTTAAAATTTATCTTGTTTGATTTACATCTTCAAAGGTCTCCAAAAAATGTCAGGCTGTATTTTTTTGGGGAAAAAAAAAAGTTCACTTCTGAAACAGCTACTGTTTAAGCACATGCGGCAAAAGGCAAGGAAACGGAGGGCCGGATTCACCAGTGAGGTGTGGGAATTCATCTTCCCTCCTTTGGCAGGTGGCTGGGGCAGTCACCGGTGGTGCAGCGGGCAGGACGCCAGGCTCGGCCCATGACTACGGGCATGGTCCAAGTGAAGCGCCAGGCTGCCAGCAAGGGGCCTGGGGGAGCTCTGGCAGGAACGGCCTTTCCTCCGGTGGTTAGAGAGAGGAGTGAAAGGCCGATGAGATGAAGTGTCGGGGGATGCCTGAGCAGCGGGATGAGCCCACCTGGCTGTGCGGCTGCAGTGAGGGGAGAGGCTGGAGGAGTCCCCTACCCATTTGAGATTGCCGTGCCTCCCTGGGGGATGCGAATGCATTGTGGGCTTACTTACTGCCTGCATTTTGTGATGTGTCCCTGGGAAGATAAGTGACCTGTATAAATACAGGTTAATACAGTCAAAAAGATTTGGATGCTTAAATCGGTAGCTTTTAGAAGAGATGGCTGCTGCGGGACCCCCTTGCCTCAAAAAAGGGTGGGATGGGGATGCAGGAAAGAAAAGGCCATTCCCTGCCCGTGTGTTCCCGTCAAACACGCACGTGCCTTTTATTTATTTATTTTGGAACGACACTGGAGAACCACGAGACCAATAATGGACCGTATGAGTTAAAACCGCTGACCAGGGCTTAGCTGCATTTAATTAAAAGGCCGGTACATGCGCAGCATCAGCGAGGCGTGCCCAGGGAGCGGTGCGCGGCGCTCTGACAGCCTCCCCACGAAGGGCCTTCTCGCACCCCACTGCCTTTTCCAGGGGAAGACCTCCGTGCTGGGAGCCTTCCCTCGGCCAGGAGCTGCTGCCGGCGGTCAGTGGCCGGCCCCCCATCCCAGCAGGGCTGCATGCCCTTGCCGGGCCTAGGAAGTCCACTGGAGGGGAACTCAGCCTTCAAAATAGAGATGCCTGGAAAAAGTAATATGAATAAACAACAAACTACCGACCGGCAGCACTTGCAGGTGCCCTAAAGGTGATACGGGATCTTTTATGTTCTTCTAAATTAGAGTCACAGAAATTAATTTGGTGATGCCAATACTGCAGGCCCAGGAGCACTAAATCATCCTTTATGAGCACATGAATACGTGTTTCATTTTCTGTCACATTTAGTATCCGCGATGATTTCATACACAGCTGTAGATCAGCTCCCTTTTGATCACAATCTGCCACCCTTTTCTAGCCATTCAAATTTATAGCAATATTAATAGTTCAAAAATAATAGTGTTTACTGTGTACTAGATTTCAATAAATTAGGAGGAAGCAACAGCTCCTAACGAAGACTCCAGAAAGGAACAAAGCTGGACTGAATGTAAGCTTTTTCACCCGGATTAACACATCCTTGTCTATTGGCAGAAAGTTTCCATTGCAGCTGTGAGAAAATAATTCCATGGATTATGTCACATCGATTCAAAGTGAAATTCAAAGCCAAAGAGAAAGCAGAAAAGCATTCCCTGTGTTCTTACAGAAAATATCACTGCTTCAATTAGGTGCTACAGATGCTTGGAGTAAACATATTTTCCACTGGTTTTCTTAGAACCATACCCACTTAAATCTCCAATATTCTTCTGCATGTTCATTTTTCGTCCCAGTTTAATACCACGCCTCTGGGTGTTAGTGGTTAAGGGGATACTGCCAAGCAATGCAAGCCAAGAAAAGCTGGGATAAGAAGGGAAAATATGGCCTTTATATAGTAAATAAACTTTTCAGCCTTAATGTTATGGCTGCTGTCAGCATAACTTAGAGGGGAAAAAAAATAACCCAGTGCTAGTTGTACCTTTCATTTCTTGGACCACGTGAATGTCCAGTTCTCCAGTTTTCAATCTGCTCCCAATCCAATGGAAATAATGCACACAACTGAGCATTCAAGCCTCTAATAAATCTCATCTTTGTGTGGAATCCCTGGGATTCAGAGTGAAAACAAGACTAGATAAGACTTTTCAATATTTCAGTATACCAACTTTTTTTCCCCATTAAACATTTGAGTTCTAGGGAATCTAAATATCCTGTTGATTTAACAAGCACATAGCAATAAGGTCAGAATCGAGACCTCGAGCATCTGTAAATAGTTCGTGTGAAGTGCACATAAATACCTGTAACACCTGTATGGATCTCCTCAAAACTATCAAAAAAAGCTAGCAGCAGCCTTGTTGCCAGGATAAACCAGGAGCATCCCAAACATGAACCTCCTCACCTACAAAAGTCCTTCCCGGGAGCGCTGATGGACGGGGTAGCCCAGAGGTAGGAATGCCGACGGAGACGCACCTTCCTCGCCGGCTGCAGCTTCACCTTCCCATGGCACCTGCGATGGGAAGCTGGAACCGTGGCTCTCCCGCTCGCTGCTAGAGAGGATCCAACCTTTAGTCCTCGCAGCTCTCATCTCGGTCCTGCTTACGGAGCCAAATTCCCCTGAACGTGCCGCGCTGTTCTCCGTGAACACCAACAGAAATTTTTCACCCCGAGTTACTATCGTGTATATCCTTCCCCTGCAAAAGCGTGGGCAGGGGAGGAAGAAGGGAAGAAATCACCAGGTTTATAGGTGTTACAAATGCAGCTTACTTTAGAGCTAAAAAAATCCTGGCAGATGGTACCCAACATCTGGGAGAATGTTAATGCCCAGATACAAAATTTGTTTTCTTTATTTCTCTTTATTGGGACCCTATTTGGTTACAGTGTGTTGTAGTAAGATCTATTTCCTAGGCTTGTCTCAAATTTAAATCTCAAAGCAACATTTATAAACATTACAACCTATCAGTTGTTACTATAGAGCAGGGCTGAATTCAGATCAGTGATGGTATGCACAAATACGTCATGTAGAAGTATATCTGCAACGCTTTCCCAAACAAACCTCTAAAAATTTTTTTAAAAACAGGCTAGCTGAGAAAGAATAAAAAATAAATTATATTAGCATACCCCATGAAAACAAATGGTTTGACCTTGTAGCAATGAATGTAGGAACAGCTCCATTAATCACATAAAAGCCCCCGAAATTATAAAGGTTCACTGTCTGGGGGGGGCAGGAACCATCTCTCTCTATTCCTCTTTGCAGGCACAGCAGGGAGCACGAGCCATGGCAAGCACTCCTAAGCCCGGCAATAAATCTGCGTTACAGCCGTTCCCGAGACACAGGCTCTGCCCGCGGTCCCAGGGGAGCAGCACGGGAAGGCTGCCGAATCGACGGTCCCTGAGCCTCTCCCAGCTGGTCACCAGGGAGCTGCGAGGGCTCCACTGGGGAGCAGACCTGAGGGTGACGCTGGGCTCCTGCCCGGGAAGCCTTGCCCACGCCGGCGCGTCGGGGCTTGCTGGGGTGCAGCAGCACGGCACGCTTCCCACCCATCCCTTGCCCTTTCCTGTAATTAGCTCCGTTTTCGGAGTAGGTGGGGAAATCTGGGTTTCCCTCTTCTGACCGCCGCCGCGGCTCCTCCCCGGCCCCCAGGGATACCGTGCAGATTTTGCTTTTCATCAACCACACAGGAAAACCACAGGTCCTCTCTGTTTAGGATAGCAGGTCAAGTCTGTTCCCAGCTGAAATATTGCAGGAGAAAACAACAATCAAAAGAAGGATAGCTTCTTCCCAGTCCCAGCGCTGCACCAAGAGCCCTCCGTGCCAGCTTTCCAGGGGCTGAGGGAAGTGAGCAGCTCTATTTAGCTCGCTAAATTAACAGCTAGGGTAGCAAGGGCTATCTACAACAGCTGTACACCTGAAAAGCCTAGAAAATATTCCCATCAGAGGCATAGGAGTAAAAGACCTGGAGACACACGTCTTTTAAAGGCTGGATCTCTCCTTAACATCTCTCTCATCTTCTGCCATAAACACAGGCGAGAGTAGACAGGTGAGGGGAGGATGCTGGTAAACACAACCTGCCGCAGAGCCTGCGGATGGCCCAGCTGTTACCAGAAGCGTAGATGGAATGGGAATATTTTCTTCAAACCAGGTAAAATCGAATTGTAACAGTTTGTTTCCACAGCCCAAGCCCCTTTGCAGTGCATTAGCAGCTACTGCTCCAACCTCTCGCCTCCCTCGCCACTACATCCAGCTCCCAGGGTCGCTGCGGAGGGACGGCATCGCTTCTGCGCCCAGGCTGCCCGAGATGGTGTTCATCGTGAAGAGGCTTCAGGTTTCTTTCCCTTCCAGCGTGGATCATGGTGTGCCCTGCAGGCTCTTCCTCCCCGTCTCCAGCCTGGCTGCTGGGGTGGCTCAGCCACCTCTGCCTGCCTCACCCCACCGCTCCAGGTTAGTCTCGAGCTACAGCTTTCGGATTTGGATGGCGAGGGCTAGTCACACACAGAAAGGCTAATGAATAATGGGGCTGGCATTCATTCCAAGGCATTTGGTGGATGAAAAGCTGGACAGGAGCCAGCAATGTGCGCCCACAACCCAGAAGGCCAACCCTATCCTGGGCTACATCCCAAGAAGCGTGGCCAGCAGGTCGAGGGAGGGGATTCTGCCCCTCTACTCTGCTCTGGTGAGACCCCACCTGGAGCACTGCGTCCAGCTCTGGAGCCCT
>NW_008796078.1:335499-351300 GCF_000699145.1 Aptenodytes forsteri
ATTCCAGGTCAGGTTGGACGGGGCTCTGAGCGACCTGATCTAGTTGAAGATGTCCCTGCCCACGGCAGCGGGGTTGGACTAGATGGCCTTTAGAGGTCCCTTCCAACCCAAACTATTCTATGATTCTATGGAAATCAAGTTGCCACAGTGTATATCTCATTTCAGACACCTGAGTTTGAAAGGGTTAATTTACCAAGTTATTATTTCCTTATTCTATTGATAATTCACCAGTTCATTAAACAGCATATTAACACACTGAAAAAAAACCCAAAACAACAAACCTAAAAAAACCCCAAATCAATCCCCAAAAGCAAAGAGAATGATTCACCTTGCATGAAATGCTAGCAAGTTAGCTGGGGTACTCTGCCAGTAGCGCCCGGGCTCTATTATCAGCATCTCGGTGAATGACGAGTGCAGAACTACTCAAAGCTGGGCGCTGACAGCAGCACAGCATCCAAGAGCCTTCACCTGCTGGTAAGACACCTTCTTGGTGTCTTACAAGAACAGGTTTACAGAGACGGATACACAGAGAGGACATCCTTCTGTTAACCTGTGGCACCTTGGATCGGGGGCATCTTTCCATGAGCTCTTGTACAAAGAAGTGACAAATTCCTCAAGTTAAGCAAGAACAAACTCTGTGGAGGGGCATATCTTTTACAAGTGCTCTATGAAGTAATACTGGGAAAAAAAGGATAGACTCCTTCTCGGCCCCACCCTTACTTCAGTTCATCAGGAAAAAGTACATTTCTGCCCTTGTGTTATTAGCAGCAGCTTGAGATTTCCTTCCTGTCGCCTCGTAACAGAGCGGTTCTCTCCCCACCGCGGCATCTGTCTTGCTTACTGTCAGCTCAGAAACTTCGCTGGGGACTCCCAGCATCAGGCCCTGACGACCCCAGCAGCCAGGTCTGGTAGAGAAATCTGCAGCCGCCCGGAGTCGTACGTCGGTGCTCTCTCAGGGTCATTGCCGTTGCGGAGGATGACGCAAGCTGCAACAAGCTAAACGAGATTTTCACCTTCCATCCCCAGAATGGGACATTTCTCTCCAGTGAGTTCAGGTGTTCTCCAGAAACTTTCCGTAACCTGTGGCCAACTAAATAGTTGCATGTGAGGAGAACAGAGAAAAGAGCCCAAATTCACTTTTGCAAACAGCAGGGCTGATGAGATAAAATGAGAGTGTTTTTAATAGCAAAAACATGTTTTCTTTGGCCTACATGCAACCTAGAGCTTTCCAGGTGCTCAAGCTTAAACTAGTCGTATAGATCTAGAGAGGCATTAATTATCTAACAGGCACAAAAGGAGGCCTGAGGAAATGATTCCTCCTTCCTCCTATTCAGTGTGCGGGTACAGCTAACCCTGGCTCTTGGATCACAGTGGGATTTTTCATCTGCTCTGAAAGCCTGAGTTTTATTTTTCTCTTCATTTCCTTCCTACTAAAGACCTCCTTGGTGCACAAAGCCTTGAAGTTTACCCATGCTCTCTTAGCAGGAGCACAGCTTCGGGTGAGCCCAGTTTGAAGTCAGCTACTCGGGCCCCAAAGATGGACACTTGCCCTCAGAGGTGCAGCTGGAGCCCACCAAAAACTGATGCCAGCAGCTTCGTGTTTCATAGAATCATAGAATCATAGAATCATAGAATCATTGAGGTTGGAAAAGACCTCTAAGATCATCGTGTCCAACCGTCGACCCAACACCACCACCCACTAAGCCATGTCCCTAAGCGCCTCATCTACTCGTCTTTTAAATACCTCCAGGGATGGGGCCCCCCCCACTCCCCTGGGCAGCCTGTTCCAATGTTTAACCACTCTTTCAGTAAAGAGATTTTTCCTCATGTCCAATCTAAACCTCCCCTGGCACAACTTGAGGCCATTTCTTCTTGTCCTATCGCTTGTTACTTGGGAGAAGAGACCGACCCCCACCTCGCTACAACCTCCTTTCAGGGAGTTGTAGAGAGCAATGAGGTCTCCCCTCAGCCTCCTTTTCTCCAGGCTAAACAACTCCAGTTCCCTCAGCCGCTCCTCATCAGACTTGTTCTCCAGACCCCTCACCAGCCTCGTTGCCCTTCTCTGGACACACTCCAGCACCTCAATGTGCTTCTTGTAGTGAGGGGCCCAAAACTGAACACAGTATTCGAGGTGCGGCCTTACCTTTCAGTTCATTATCTGGTTGTCAGAAGGGGTGCATGGGGTAGAACTGCTCATTTCTCAACACCAGGTAAATGCAGCCTGCCAGGAAGCAGGGAAGGTGCCACGGGGACTAATGTACCAATGGCCTCGCCAAGCTGCAGCATCTGTCCCCAAACAGCGAGATGATCTCCTGCCCTGCTACGCTGCCCGTGCACCCAGACCCCGGGGGCCATGGGCTGGTCGTCCAAGTCATCCCTCTGGCCCTGCTGATTAGAAATACAATCAATTTATCTCCTGCCTAAATTAACAGCAAATGCTTCCTGTCAGGGCAAACGAACTGTTCCGAGGGATTGTCCTGGGAAATTAACAGCTATAACAATTTCCAGAAGCCGGTGACGGCGCACGCTGTTCCCAGGGCAGATGACTCAGTGGATTCATCTTGCCATGGTGTTTTCTTCTCAGCCTTGGACACCAGAGCCCCCAAAAGTACCTTTTGCCTTATCTTTTGCCACACAGCATCCTGGCTTTACAGCTGGTGTGAGACAGACGCCGCCGGGAAGGAGCAGGGGAGCTAATTCTTACTGCCTGGCGGAGCGAGAAGCACTCCCTCTGCAAATACCAATAGTAAGTTGGTGTTGGCTTCTGCCATGCTTTTACCATCACCACCGTCAGCCTTGTAGCGGGTGTTTCCCGACTATCCCACTGAATGCTGGCTGCATTTTTTCACAACAGTTTGTACAAGTTGGGACTACTTTAACTCAGTTAATTAAAGAAAAAACCCCAATTGATCAAAAATTATCCAGATGAGTCTTTTCTTATGCTCATTTTTTTAGGCTGTGTTGAGCAATATTTTCTCTCCACACTTAAGTAGGGTGGAAACAATGTAGATTTGAGAAGGAGCCCTTACATCAAGCTAAGACGTACTGCAAAAGACAGGCTTTGTGAAAGAAAGGAGCTAAAGTAGGGCAAAATAAAACAGGCAAAAGGGACACACGTTCCTCATCTATTGCATAATTTGATAAGGTGCTGTCAGTGAAGTCAGTTTTAAGAGCTGGCTGCAACTGGTCTTCCTAAGGAATTTTCAAGAGAAAACAGTAGGGCTTCAGCTTTATGTTAATCCTCCGTACAGAAACTTAGTTTATTTGCCGTGCAAAATGGTATTTCAATTCAGCACTTCATTTCTATTCAAACCTCCAAGCGGGGAGTGAGTGGGGTGATGCCGAGAGCCTTCTGTTTGCCCACTGGACTAAGTCTGGTTTATCTGTTATAACCCAGGTGTATGATTCCTACTAAGGCAAAATAATCCAACTTTATGCTGTTACGCAGCTCCTCCGAGCCATAGGGAACATCTTCTGCAGTCATTTTGGAATACCTCAGTGTTGCAAAGCCCCCAGTGAATCCTTGCAATGCCCATAGCCAACAGAATAACAGCCAAGAACTGAAGGAAAACAATGATGGGCCATTTAATATTCTTTTAGCATTGGACAGAAAAGCTCAGCTTTACCTACCGCCAGGCAGCAGCCCTGTGACATGGAGAACAAGGTGGGATGCCAGTACTTGACCTTTCCAAGCAAACCAGTGATGTTCTGGTTCCTACACTCTTCCGACCCAAGTTTACCGCCTGCTTCTCACTTCCCCCACGCCCCTACTGCCTAACCGTGCAGCCCCACGATGCAGGGGAGACGCTTTCAGCCTTGACCGGGGACTGCAGCCAGCTGAGAGTCCCGGGCAAGACCATTTCCATGAGGGCGTGCACACAGATGCTGATTAAATACAGCTTATTGCTGTGACGCTCTGCAAGGTGGAAACACTCTGCACAAGGTGAAGTCAGAGCTACCGCTGTTGTCCTTAGCCAATAGGAAGAACTGCTGTATCTTTCAAATGCATTTATTCACTCTTCATTTAAAATAAGAGAGCTTTCTTTAAGGCAGAGCTGATGACAGAAGAAGAACAATCGGCCCTGGCCATTTCTATTGCAGTCCTTCCAAAATATTTTGGCTCAACCTTTGAATGTCTCTAGGGCCACTGTGTAGCTGTACTATCAAGCCTGACTTAACCAGACCTTAAGGTGGGCCACGGATGACAGTTCAAGAATCGCTGTTTTCTCCCATTTGAAACTCCATTTGGCTTTGTCCTAAACTGGAACACAAAAGGTCACGTTTTTGCAACCTCCCTTGAAGCGTGGGAGCTCAGAGCGTTCTTGGCTCGAATATTTCTCGTGGGGAATCAACCACGTGAACCTGCTCAGATGAGCGCCTGCGAAACTGTGTTCAGAGGCCCCATGCCCCTTGCTGCACGTGTGTGACGAACTCCTGACAGAGCACCTACCCCACGGCGAGTTATAGTCACAGGACAGCGTTAAGCCACTGTGGTTTAGCCAGAACACTGGCACAGAGCCACCGCTGTAAAAGCAGACAAGTATCAGCGTTTCATCAACATTTCCCAGAGGAAATGTCTCCTCCCGATTTCCTTGATGGAGAACTGAATTCCCCGCTCCCCCCAATCAAGTGTTGGATTTTTTTTTTTTACTGTGGTTTAGCCAGAACACTGGCACAGAGCCACCGCTGTAAAAGCAGACAAGTATCAGCGTTTCATCAACATTTCCCAGAGGAAATGTCTCCTCCCGAGATTTCCTTGGGAGAACTGAATTCCCCGCTCCCCCCAATCAAGTGTTGGATTTTTTTTTTTTTAGAAAAAGAAACACTACCTTTTTTACTGAAACCACATTATTTCTCTCAGGAAATAGTGAGGGTAACCTCCCACCCAGCTCAACTTAAGCAATCTTCTGTACAGCATCTGCCACCAAGAGACGCAGGCTTTCCGTTCAAGAGGTGTCTTCCCAGCCTGGTACGCTACACCACGTTGCCCTATTATCATTACAGCTTCAGCTGAGAAAAAGCACAGGAAACCTGTTATACAAGCACATGGGTATTTAGCTCTAACCGAGGAAGGCTCGTGACCACATTCAGAACATCAAAGATACAGAAGATTCTGAGAATTTGTGCTAAAACTTGTTAATAAAAAAACAAACAAAACAAAAAACCCGAGTTTTGCTGCTTCTTCAGTTTGGTCACAAGAGACCAGATGTTTTCAGGCTGCTAGATAGAGAGTTCAGCAGCAAGTTCAGGTCAGTGTCAGCTATTAGTCTGAAATACAGCCCTAAGGACAGAAGTGCCATGTACGAGACGACCTCATTTTTCTAGATTAGGTGATGACTTGAACACAAATACCTGCCACAGTTACGAGCAGATCTTTTGGAAGGATGGAAGGCAAAGGGAAGGAGACATGGTTCTTATTGAGATAGTACAGATAGCCCTTTTAATGCATTAACAGACTTGTGAGAAAGATCTAATTAAAAGGCTATTTAAACAACAGCAGTTTAGGAAACTTGTAAGCTGGAAAAAACTTGGACGTTTGACAGGTATGATGATGACTTCCAGAGATCAGTGATGGATGCTGAGTGATGGACATTTTGGCCAAAAAAGGGTTCTTACCAATAACTCCTCTGGGAAGCCAGGGCCTATATACATCTATAAATCTATTTTGTTCTGCTACAGATCTCGTCCTGCCAAGTGCATGGACAGGTAATTGCCAAACCTGGAACCACCCAGAACACATGTATTTTCAAAGAAAGGTGAAGGAAAAAGGGAGAACATAGTAAGCGTCTCCTTTGGAGCAGGCTGCAGCAATGCCATAAAGCCTGGAAGCTGAGCTTTGCACTGAGAGCGAGATCTTTGATATATCAAAGCGTAACACAGCAGAAAGCAAAACCCGCACCGATCTGTACTCTTAGCAGTCATGTGTGGTGAAACCTGTGCTAGCTCGGGTGCAGCACGTGGAGCCTGCTCAGCCCGACTCTCTAGGACATTTCCTCGACCTACCCCTAAAAACTGAATGTGCAGAACATTGGTTTTGCAATATGTTAGTTGTACTTATTAAAAAACTTTCCGTAACACATGCAGATACCATCTTCTGTCATGGCCTAAAAAAACGCTTTAAACGACAGTTTCCTCAAAAACCTAACAAAAACTTATATCGAGCTGAAAGATGATGACAGACTTGAGCAGGATTAAGCAATTTCTCTCAGCATTTTTGTGGGTTTAACTAAACCCAGAGATTACAAGCAGAAAGGAAAGAACCACCCCAAGATTTTCCGTTTTAAAAAAAAAAAAAGCGAAGAAACGCTCTGAAAGAACTATAGAAGGTAAACAGGCTAGTTAGGCATGACGCACTGTAGCCTTGACCTCCCGTCAACAACTCTCTGTTATTCCTATTCAGATCAATCGCTGATACGGTTTTCTTCTCACCCAGCAGCTCCAGCTGTTTCTGAATGTTTCTGCTTTCCAAGCTTGCAAAAGGAGACCATGCACAGGGAGGAAAGTAAAAAGACAGCAAAAAAAACCCCAAAAACCCAACAGTAAAACCTTTGGCTCTACGGGCACCAAGAGACTGACCGAAACGGCAGCACCTCTTCGACAAGTTGCTTCCAACAGCTCTTCAATGCCAAGGCTGGCACAGCACGATCCCGCGGGGAGGGCACAGCAGCCCGCACCTCCGCCTGCCCTTAGAGCCAGGCTTAGGTGAAGCTGGGCGGGTGCTGGCCCATCACTCACCCTGCGGGAGAAACAGAAGTGGGGCAAGTATCACAGGTAAGCAGGCTGCTTCTCCGGAGCAATTCGGGGAAGTTGCGGTCAGTGAGTCACCCCTAGTCACAGAGCGGGGGGGAAAAAAAGCACATATAGGTCTTCAGAAGTCAGGTGGACTGATTGCACCAGCTTCGTAATGGGAATCGCAGATTAAAGCATCTCACCTGCTGCTTCAGGAGCACACTCCAGACGGCAGAGATGGTTATTTTGAATGCACAACGTGTACGATTGCTAAGAGAATAAGCCTGAATCGCGTTGGATGCTTTTGTTAAAACGGTTAGGAAAAAATACAGTCGTCTGACACAGAAAACCACATTGTAAAATTAGAGATGAAGCCTGCCAGGGCGGATTTAGCTCTATTTATGAGGTGCCCGTCAGTCATCTGGGTACTGTCCAAAAAAATTAAACAATATACTTGATCGCTAGAGGAAGGACCAAAGAACAACTGAAGTTCACAGAGAGGCTTGTGCATTTTCACACAGAAGACTAGGGCTAAGGTGTTAATGGTACATACACCCTGTATGTACGTTGGAATTTATAATGTATTTTTTAAATATACATTATTATACATGTGTTTGTGCATAGAAATTATGTACCAAAATTCTTATTGCTATTTGTGCCTTGAAATTCTCGCAAGTGTTTTAGTTCTGTGCTCCAGGTCTCCCCACTGCCGTTGCCCAGCGAGGCACGCAGTGGGAACGCTGCCTCAAGCCTGGGCAACCCACTCCCGCCGGCCACTGCCTAGCTTGTCGTCAGACGTTAGCAGTGGAGATGTTGGGGCCACTTTTCAGCTTTTCTGTCACCCTTCCTCGGCGACACAAGCCTGTGGACAACTTTCATGTGGCAGACAGGGGATGCTGCCACCTGAGATAAATCTCACTGCAAATGATGCTCATATACAACACGTGGTTCAGCAAGCTAATTCAGCGAGTCTCGCTGAAAGCATGTCTGCGAAACAGCGTCTTGACAGATTAATCCGTGCTAGGACCTGAAAATTTGTTTCCTTTTAATGACTCAAATAGTAAATCAATAAATTCTAGGACATTAAATCTGAAATAGAGTAAAAAGAACAAAGTAAATAGCAGTATCTCTTATGCAGACAAGAAAAAAAGTCTACAAAGATTTTCTAAACAAGGCTGGGAAGCCAGATTTAACTTCTCTCTTAAGTAAGCAGTAAAAGAGGAAACAAGCGTACTTTTAACCAAGTTACTACGGTTATTAGCTGCTTGTTACATGATCGCCAAAGAGTTAAGCACCAAAGGCCGGCAGTTTTTCCAGAGTGTTTTGCATTTTTCAATACTTAGACTGAGAGCCGCTGAGCACATTACCATATGCAAACGTCTCCCACAAGCACCCGTTCCTTGCTGTAAATGGCTGGCTTCTGCTCGGGCTGAAAACCGACCAGATGCCAGAGCTTGGGAGGCTTGGGGACTGCTGAGCACCGCTCCAGCGAGCTGGGGCTGCAGCCAAGCTACACAGAAAAGGACAAGTCAGGTACCTTGTTACGGCAGCTATTTTTCCGCTTATGCTTTTTCTGACTCCGAATACGCGTATAAAACAAAATGCAACTGTGAAGCGCATCTGAGTGTATGCGAGGTCAGGCACGGAGAGGGCGGGAGGCAGGAGGAGCCGGCCTGCAGAAGGGCTGAGTCACTGCGGTGCTGGGATTAGGGTCAGCGGTGACGGTGACGCGGCGCGGGATGGGGTAGGGAAAGGTTTGGAACACAAACACCCGGCCCTAGAGCGGGCCCGAGGACAACACGCAGGGAGGGGAGGGAGACACCGAGCTGCTTCCAGGGGAGGAAAGGTGTCCCAGCAACACGTGGTCCCACTCCGTCGGTCGCGGGTCTGGCCCCGCAGCGGTAGGGATGCGTTTTGAGTTTCCCAGTATATGCTGAACATCTGGTTCATTGTTTTCAATTAAAAATAAGCGAGCCGTACTAGCTCCTTCAAGGACACTGCTGTTCAGACCGCTTTGCTGCACGGCATCCTGAACTGATTTAGAGGGCGAGAGAAACCGGGTTTGGCAACTCGAATGTGTCGGGGTTTTGGCAATGTGACAAAACTTCCCGGTGAGATGGAGGCAGGTAATGCCCTTTCTCCTTTCCCTTGCTGTTCTCCTCAACTCAGGCATCGGTAAGCGCTTCTCTTTGGATCATCTGGAAGTGACATTTGGAATAAGTTAGATTTTAAGTAGAGCACAACCTCTGCTGATAATAGACACAAGATGGTTTATTACCTGGATCTGAAGGGCCAGTTCTCTTCTTAGTCCCCTGTGGAGGAATATTCAACAGATAAATTTTAATAGGTAACAAAACCATGTGGGATTCACCAGCTTGGACAGTAATTTACCCATCATTAACAATCATTACTTCATCCTCTGCTAATACAGTTATACCGAATAACTGAATAGGATAAATTGCTCTGTTGAAATACCTTGTGCAAAATGGCTAAGAGAACACAAAGACAAATATTCCATATATTTCGCTTGTGGTAATGTATTTATCATCCTGATTTTGCTTGGCTCTGATTTCTGATTATGTATAATACAAGTGACAAAATGTATAAGAATAATAACAAGCAACTTGCACACAGAGGAAAAGAAAGGCGCTCCCACGGGGTTCATGCCTGTCTCTGCTCCTTCGAAACGGTGAAGGGGCTCTGAGTCGTGACTGTAAGAAAAATCGGGCAAAGAGAGACCGATCCTCATCCAAACTGTGATCAGCACTGCGCCACCGTGCCCTGATCCCTGTTTAGAGGGAAGCTAATAAATCTTTCCAAGGAAGCTATTCAGGCCAGCCCACGCTGCGCAGAGCAGAGCCAGGCAGCGAGGCAGAGGACAGGTCTGCTTGCCAGGGCTGCTGTCCTCGCTGAGCATCACCGCGCTCCCGGTGCCCCCGCGGCGCTCGCCCTCACCTTCCTCAGCAAAACAACGTGCAAACGCATCGAATCAGCGGAGGTCCGTGGCAGTCAGTGGAGCTGTGCTGCTCCACAGCCACCGAGGCGACGGAGAGTCACAGTTTTAAAAGCTTGAGACAGAATTACAACAGAAAACCACTGTCCCACACCCGACACGTTACTGGTACGCAGACCTAACTCTACTGATTGCAGCAGAATCTCTTATCTTTCCAGATAGGTATTCTGTTGCATTCAAGCAAAACTGCCTTTTCATTTACCATTATCTTAACCTTGCATGGGACAATCCTGTTCCATTACGCAGGCGGGACCCGCCGCTCCAGGACATGGGGGTGTGGAAAGCATAAGTTTAAAGTCACAACATAGCAGCGATTTTGCACCGATTTTGAAAGACGCGTTGAGTGCACAGGCACAGCCATCTGCCGCGTATATGTGTATGGATTGAAGACTCTCTGTACGCTGCCAAAGAGCTCCAGACCCACCAGGGATTCCTGTGGCAAAGCCTTTGCGAGGCAGAGAATATTCCCATTCATTTACCTCTCTCCGTAAATTGGCCAAAGCCACCTCCCGCAGCTCAGGCCTCAGCAAAGCTTCTGGGCAGGGGTTTTATTTCTCCTAGGAGCCTACGCACTCGTAACGCTCAGTGCTCTTTCCTTTAACAAGATTCAAAAACCCAATGCCGGTGAGGATGAAGAGCCACTGGCGGCACGCGCGTGATTTGGCGTGCAGCCCTAGTCTCGTCCCCCATCACCGCGTGCGCCTCTGTTCCAGTCCCAGGAGAAATTTGCTGAGTTTGCTCAGAAATGGAGCCTCTGTCAGGCCTCAGCTTCTACTTGTGTTGCAGAAGTACTTCTGCATCTTGACACAGTCTTACCTCTTCCGTCTTTGTCTCGGATGTATATACAATAATGCCCCAAAATGTGTGTTTTTGCATGAAAACACAAACAGATGTAGAAATATCTGCATACTATTTAATAAAACATTTAAAAATGGGAGAAAATCTACTTAAAATACAATGAAACTGCTAGCTGTCTACACCTGTAATTCCCTCCCTGCATTTCAGACAGCATTTAACCTGGAGTAGAACTACTACAGCTTTCTTTTTAATGGTTTTGTGGAGAATTAAAAATACAGGCTTGGTAACAACTGACGCTTAGAGCAACGCAACTGTGCAGGATACCCCCTCTCCCTCGCAAAACCAGGATGTTTTCCCTGAAAGCTATAAAATAAACAAAGACAAACCCTACAGGTGAAGGCACAAGAAGGTGTTTTGGAAGTTCAGACCGAGGTCCCGAGACAGGGAAAGTAGAAGCCACCGCTGAAAAAATGCAGCTGGCGGAATAAAACAGGTGACATATCGGGGTGTTGGTGAGCAGCTGAACTTTATTACAAGGCCTCGTTGCCTCGTGTGGGTCACGGTTACAAAGGACAGCAATCCCGTGAGCTGACAGGACATTAATCTCTTCAACTGTAATTGAGTTTCCTCACTCCAGTGCCGACTGTCGTACATTTAACACTCGGGACTCCAGAGCTCCTGCTCTTCAGAGTCATAGGGATGCTATGTCCAGGAGCCCGGTTGCATTTTCACGGTTTTCATATTTGCTCTTCTTTTAGGATATTATGAGCAAAACTCAGTTAAATACTTCCCCCTCGATCAGAAAGAAGAATTCAGTGGCGGCATCACCCCGCAGCCCTGCGGTAGAAATTGATGCAGCGAGAAGCAGGATGACAAACTCACTGCAGAACAGCTGGGGAAAGGGAGGAGGAGACCAAGACAGACGAGGAAGAAGCCTCTTAACATTTCAAAGCACGGTGCTGCTTTACAAGACCACTTAACGCAGCAACGTGGGGGTTTCACATCGCCTTCTGCGGTGCCAGGGTGAATTTTCTCACCGTACAAGCGTAAAGAAGCTCTAGCAGCAACGAAGAGTTAAACAGACGTTTTCCAGGCTTCATACCGTTACCGCTTGTGAACGTAATATAACATGAACGTAGGTAGCAATTAAAAATCTGCCTTCCCAACTGCCCTTGGCTGTACTCGGGGCTCCCCAGTGACTGTGCTTAGCGATCTATCTGCAATACAGACGAGCACTTACATGCTGCGCCTTAAACTTCCTTATCGAACTGATTTCAGCGGCACACGCTGGAGCACCTTCCCCACCCGAGTATCGGAGAGCACACGCGGTCAGTAAAATAAGCACCCGGAAGGTGTTTAAAGGCAGGCACTTTTTAAAGCTATTTTCTTGACTACTAGTAGCCTTCTGCTACCTTTTAAAGAAAATCAAGTACGTCTTACCCTTCAAATGAGAGCTGGATGAGCATGGGTGCCAGGGCATAACAAACATTTATTTTTAAGTACAACACAAGTTTTCTACGTGCTTGGAGGAGGAGGCATGCCTGGCAGACAGCGGAACAAGAACCGCACTGGGGAAGAGAGAACAACGTTCAAATTAGGTGGGAGGAGAGGGAGAGGAGGAAAAAAATCTTGATTTTCTGCAGTTTGAAGGTGCTTGGCCCAGAAACTGTAAGCCTGAGAAACAAGAAAACACTGATTTTTTTTTTTAAATGTCTTTTGCAAAGTACTTGTCATCACAATTCACCCAATATATTTATGTTAAACTGCTTTGCTTTGCTGCTTCGTGGAAACTTGGTATTTAAAATGTTTGTTAGAGGCTAAAGGACATCCTTTGAGAAACAGATTTCTCAAAATAGCATTTCTGGCTGGGCGTACTCAGACTATAGTTTTGAAAGGTTGGGTTTTCAGGGTGTTTGGGTTTCTTTCTTGAAAAAGAAAATAAATAAATAAAGACTTAAATTTTCATTGCTGAAACTGTATTTCCCCCGAGCCCTTGCATTCCCCCCTCCCACATTAAGAAAAAGAGCAAGAGATGCAAGTTTTTATGAGTTGCTTTTCAGTGACCAAAGTTGGAAGGATTTTGAAGGCTTCTAGCTTCAAAACCCTGGTGATGCCCAAATACCTTATCAACACAAGCTGCAGGTTTTGATTTTCCGAAGAGTGCCTAGCGCTCGTCGTCCCCCAACAGAGCTTTGCTAGTGGTAGCAACGTTAATCCTTTTTATAAAGAGCGCACCAAGAAACAAGTTTGTATGGAATAATCTAACCTTAAAAGAAAAAAAAAGACAGGAGATCTGACACACGAAGCCGTGTCGTGAGCTGCCCCGCACGCTGCTCCCGCAGCTCTCCAGGCGAGGTGGAAGAACAACAACAGGGCCTTTTCTATCTAAAACTTTAATTTCTAATTTGTTAGGACCCCCGCTAAATGGCAGTTAGATTTATGCACACCGCAGCTCCTAATGCATTTTTTGCAAGTCAATTTACTCATTTTTCAGTTGACCTACTTCCAGTCAGGCTTGGTATTAAAATGCTTCAAAAAGCACTAAAAGCTCCACCACCTATATGCTAAATGCTTATTTGTGTGTGCCCACCGAAAAGCAAGAATTAGAAAGGGAAACCTTGCCAGGATTTTATTTTAATCTAATTCCCGATGAAGGCTGCTTCGCCGACCGCAGCCTGGAAAACTTTTCTATCTAAAACTTTAATTTCTAATTTGTTAGGACCCCCGCTAAATGGCAGTTAGATTTATGCACACCGCAGCTCCTAATGCATTTTTGCAAGTGTAATTTACTCATTTTTCAGTTGACCTACTTCCAGTCAGGCTTGGTATTAAAGAAATGCTTCAAAAAGCACTAAAAGCTCCACACGCTATATGCTAAATGCTTATTTGTGTGTGCCCACCGAAAAGCAAGAATTAGAAAGGGAAACCTTGCCAGGATTTTATTTTAATCTAATTCCCGATGAAGTCGGAGCCGAGCTCCGCTGCCGGCCTCGGCCATCGGCGCCGTGCAAGCAGCACGCTCCGGCCGGTGGCCCGGCGCCCCGGCCAGCTGCTTCCTCACCGCTCCGAGGCCTCCTGGGCGCTGCAGGTAGCTGCAGCCACCAACTGCCTGGTGCCTTCTGCCTCCACACCTTTCCTTTTCAGGTGCTCGTAAAGCCGCACAACTGAAAATCAATCACGTTGAGATTTTTTTCCAAGCCAGGGGTTTGCCTGTGGCTGAATTTTTCAAGAAGGTTTTAGTGGAAATGTTTCCGTCAGGAAGGGGAAGGAAAAAGAAAATCCTCATTTTGACTCAGTTAAAGCCTTACAGCAGTTTGTCTGGACGTGGAGCGGCACTTTGACATCGTGGAGGGGTTGGTCTCAGCAGCCTTCAGTGTTTCTGCGAGTACCTGCTTCAATCGGAGCACGTCCTACGCCTCTGCAGAAAGATACCCCGTCATACCACCGCAGCTGGCCCCCGACTGCGGGACGGGGGATGAAATGGGGAGACACAGGGAGTTGGGAGGAGAAATTAGGAATGCGGAGATGAGAAGGAAAGCAGAACAGCACAGGGATATCGGCTGGCACGAGTGGAGCTGGAAGGAGCCACCATCACCGCAAATCTCCCCAAAGACAGAGCCAGTTTCTGAAACTGGCTGTCTCGCAGCTGCCCGTGGCATCCGAGGGGGAGGCGCGCATCCCATCCCTCTCGGCTGCTGCCTACGGAAGAAACACTGGGAGCCTTCTGCTGCTGCTTACGCCAGGACCTCGCTGAAGGACGGTGGGGAGAAGCAAAATAGACGGAGCACGTAAACTGCATTTCGGCCTGTGGGGTTGAGATAGTGCATGAGCAACAACACCCCGGGAAGGGAACAGAGAGCTGGGGAGCCTCTGCGGTGCCAGGAGCTGGAGGAGAGCCTGCTGGACCCCTCCCGTGGAAACTCGGCTCGGCCTCTCCCGAACCGCAGGCTCTCTCTGGCTTCTGCCCGGCGCTGGCAGCTGAACCACATCAGCTTGGAGCTGGAAAGCGAGGCACGGAGCACGTGCTCACTCCCCCGTCGGACTTTCCATCTGCACTGCCATGAGATCTGCCGGTACTCAGCATCGCCAGCTCCCGTTAGCAGCAGCGTGTTGCTGGCAGAGACAAATTGGGAGCTTTTGAGCAGGGAGGGCAGCTTTGTTCGACTTTTACTTGAAGGACGTTCAAAATCTGTAGGCAAGCAGCCCGGCAGCGAGCAAAGGGAGGACCCCAGCCCTTCGTAAGGGCTGCGCTATCCTGCAAGCACAGCAAGGCCCTGCTGCCTGTGTAAGGTTTCACCAAGTAGGTGACGGCAGCTCATTTTGGTATCCTCCTGCACTTTGTCCGTGTCCCTCCACTCTTCTGGCATTTACTCGAAGCAGAAGAAATGAGCTAAAAACGCCAGTGGCATCCGAGGTCACAGCCTGCGTGAGGTCCTAGGGCTGCCTCTAATGCCTGAGTGTGCTTACATCACTTCAGTGCTTTTATGCTGAGTATGGAAATAATTGGAATAACAGACTTAAGGAGCTCTACAGACAGACATACTTACTCTGAGCAGAGCCTGCTGCCTGCCTGCAAAAGCAACTCCGTGCACATGATTTAATTCTGGGGATACCCCAGCGTAAATCTGGAAATCATTGGCCCTGAAGCGTCAGGGCAAGGAGGTCCACGTCAGCGTCACGGCCCCACTGGAGAGCTGCTTTCCAGCATCCCACTTTGCAGCCCTTCGCTGACTGCTGCTGTTCAGGACTCGTGAAGACTAGAGGTCTCTTGTGCATCTAAACGCTGTCAGCAGTCAAATTCTTCCTTTTGAGCATCGGCGTTACAGGATCAGCCCTGTGAGCCAGCAGAGACGCTGCCGTGCTCACAGCTGGAAGGGGGCTGCGGTGCCGGACTGCGTCCCACAGGGTGGAGCGAGAGGAGGGCCTGGAACAGCAAACCCGCGTGAGCAACCACTGCAGCAAGGAGATGAACGCAGCTCTTGCCAGCTGATCCCGGGGACCCCGAGACACGCCAACGGACCAGTACTGTAATACTGGCAAAGGGCTGGCGGTCAGCTGGCGAGGGCAGAGAGACGTCCCCTCCCTGCTGAGCTCTCACTGATCCCCCAGCCTAAGCCACCAGCTGCAATTTTGACACAGGGAACACCGCACTTGCCAGTCGTTTCCACTGCACGCCATCCACCGCTGTGGATGTGCGGGAGCACCTTTGCCGAGACCTGCTCCTCCTCCGGCAGGGCACGGCTCCCCCCGCGGACCCAGAG
>NW_008796078.1:351344-366624 GCF_000699145.1 Aptenodytes forsteri
CGCCCCCCCCCCCCGCCCCCGAGGCGGCCCCCACCAGCAGAGCCAGCGCACCCCTCCCCGGCCGCCGTGGCCACCCCTGCCGCCGTCCCAGCCCCGCTGCAGCCACCGGGCTCGCCCCTCTCCCGGAGGGCTGCTTTCCGCTCGGACCCAGCTCCTGGCTGCTCATGCTCCAACCATGGCAAGTCAAAAATCATAGGAAATAAAGCTCATCTGCAGTAAGCAAGGATATTGTGCAACAGTCTGTGTATGGTCCCTCCCCGGCCGCCGTGGCCACCCCTGCCGCCGTCCCAGCCCCGCTGCAGCCACCGGGCTCGCCCCTCTCCCGGAGGGCTGCTTTCCGCTCGGACCCAGCTCCTGGCTGCTCATGCTCCAACCATGGCAAGTCAAAAATCATAGGAAATAAAGCTCATCTGCAGTAAGCAAGGATATTGTGCAACAGTCTGTGTATGGTTCCGAACAAAGAATATGTTGTTGGTTTTTTATTTATGGGGTATTAACACGGGAAAGCAGCTTAACGCTGACATAACTACCCCACAAACATTTTGTTTAGTTCTCCCATCAGACTTAATAAAATAATATTTGTATCAAAGTTAATTTATCACAAAGCCCATGGCACAACCATAATTCTCAAAGGACATAACCTGCCACACTCTTTCCAGAGAAGCTTCTACGTTTGCAACAAGCTGCGTCCCTTGCACGAGCCAGCGAGCTGTGAACGTACTCGCCTCCCAGCTGCCTGTAAAATGGTCCCGTGGTCGATTAACAGCGTGTGGGACAGAGATACCCGATGGAGTTTCAGGCACGGCGTGCACAATGGCAAAGGATCCCAAAATTCCCCAGCAGAAGTAGTGAAGCCCCGCTTGGGTAACTTGGGGCACGCAAGGCATCCGTATACTACGGAGTGGGGAAATGCCAGAGGCGCGTTTATCTACAGGGTCTTCTCCGGCAGGGAAGAAGCTCTGAAGATGGCACCCGAACAGAGCTGGGAGGAAAACAACTTCTCTCTAAAACCAGAGAGACTGAAGAAGGCAGAGCAGCTGTTTCTTCTTGGTAATTGGTAGCATTGGTAAACCCCACGCCCAAAGGGGCAAAAGACGTGCGTGGTTCCTAAAACGGCACAGAGAAAGCAGTGGAGTGGTGGGACTTTGCCGAGCAGAAGGCTGCAGGGGAACCCCCCTCTCCTGCCCAGCTGAGCGCTGGCGGAGGGGTTTAAAGATTCTTTAAACCCCTATAAAAAGTCTTTAAAAATCACAATATTCAGACTCACCTTTACCAAAAAGAGGTCTAAAGGGATTTTTGCAGCCCACCATAAAGGGCAATGGATGCACTGTAACTTTACAGGCATCAGCACCGTATTTCCAACAAATACCGTCCCAAGTTCTTCTCGAAATGATGGGAGGTTTACAATAACACTGTGACCCTGCTTATTCCAGGAGGGTTCCTCCCAGCTTTCCCTCAGAGAGATGAGAGAGAAATTATCCTCACTGAAAGATCATTACTGTGAGTTCACATAATCCCACTTTTAATCAAATGATAATTTAAGTGTAAATTCCACTTCATGCCTTTAGGAAAACATCCGTATAATATACACTGCTATTAAAACCTCATCCTCAAAAGAGATCGTTACCATAGTTGCCATTTAACAAAGCAGGAAAAACCCCAGTACAATTCAGAATTTAGGCAGATATTTCATCTAGATCTCTTTCTTCAAAAAGATGAATTTTACGTAATATTAGAATCTCATATAGTAGCTACAGAGCCCCAAAAGGGAAAGTATGGCAGATAAAACACACAGAGATATTTAATATGAATTTTTTCCTTCTGGATGATAAACCTATACCACGAATATTCTGCTAATAGTCTTCCTTGAGTAATGTGTTTACAAGCAACTGCTTTGAAACCATCACTCCTGTGAAGTTTTAGGAACCTAACTGATTTGCTCCTCGCTGGCAAAGATGTGAAAGTTGGAATATTGACAGGAACATCAAGAGAGTTGAAATGCATTAGCATAAAGTTCACATCAAATGCAAGGAGAAAAGCGAAATAAATCCACTCAGAAGTTTCAATGCTCTCAGTAAACGCCAAGACATTCAAACCACTGCTCGCACCAGGATGCGCGATTAGCTGCAGAGATGATAGGCCACTTCATCAGCTGGTGCATCACAGCAGACATGATGATCTGGCTCATTATTCTTGCTAAATTATGTATGTGTGATGAGGGGGTTCAGGAGTGAAATCAGAAATCGTTCCAGTTCATCATGTGCCAGATCACTGGAAAATCTTCAATAGACGCCACAGGCAGCGCACAGGCTGTACAGTCAGGCATTATCTATACAGAGAGATTTCCATTTCACGTGTGATCACCCTGCTGGTTAATAGTAGGAAAGGATCAGAATGATGCACCAGTGTCTTCTATAGAGAGCTGGAGAATTAAAAAGACCTCAATATTTATTCCACATTATCGCAATGATCCAGAATTACCTGGCTTAGAGCAATCAGAAACGAGCAAACGCTTCGGGGCCCGGCAAAGCGTGATTCCTCCCTCCGAGCAGCGGGATTGCCACCTGCACCCACCCAGGCGCAAGCGGGAGGAGGACCGAATTCTCCTGTCATTTAGCATCTTCCCGTCAGTGTGTGTGAAACGAAGGCACACGGTAACGCCGGGCTGGCTCCTCCTCTGCACGGCCCCAGTAGAGCATGGGGAAGGTTTCAAAGATGGGTGCTGGAGAGAAAAAAACCCAAACAACCCATATATTTCATATATATATATATATATGGTTTTGCTCTGACATATAAAAGTGCACAAGCATTCAAACCGTTGAAACAGCCCGACAGACAGGCTCTCGCTTCCCAGCCATCCTTCGCTTCACACTGAGGGATGCAGGGATTTTCATGCTGAACCAGATATTCCGGTTCCTCTGAAGATAAGCCCAAAATAGATTTCAGGGCATTTGCTTATTTTATTTCATATGCAAACCCATCCCACAATGGGATTTCCTCCTTTTGGAGATGGCTTATCCGGTGGCTGGGTATTTAGTGTTAAAAGGATTGAGCCCCAGAGGAGCCGTTCCCAAAGGTCTGGGATGCGGTGGCTCCCAGCAGACCCCCCAGCAGAGGCAGGCACCCCTGGGTGCCCGGAGCAGGCTGGGTGGCAGGCCAGCCCCCGGCGCACGGGGAGCGATGCTGTCTCCTCCGCCTCCTATACGTGCCAGGTAGCCACAGGCAGCTCAGCAGCCCGCATAGCTCGTGGCCTCGCGGGAGAAGAGCCGTGCTACCACCCAGCCCCGCGCACGTGCAGCCCCGGCCGCCCGGCAGCTGTGCTAAAGAGAACCAAGGCCAGCAGGAAAAAGAGATTATTAGGGTTTTTTCCCCTCCGTTTTCCAGCATAGAGAAACAAGACCGCACAGGCAGACTGTCCTAACGCCACTGATGCTCGGGTAAAGCACAAAACACAGTTGATGGACCCCAGCGAAGACTGACCGGCAGCTAGTGGAAAGTCATTTTGTTACTCGTCAGCATTTTTCCCAGCCCAACACGATGCTGGCAAAGTTGGTTTGCAAGCAGGCTTGCGCGGCAGAAGCACCGCGACTGAATAAACGGGCTCGCGGAGGTGGAGCCATCAGCACTGGTAAACCACCACCGCACACCGGGCTGCTGCCGCGGCGCGGGCTGACTGTAGTCTCATGGGCAGCACCGCCGATCTCACACGACGCCCGGGGGCCAGAGCACGGGCTCGCTTGGCCCCCGGGAAACCCGCCAGCAGCCCCCGGGAGCTCTGCTCACTCCTTGGGGATCCAGGACAGCAGCTAAGTGCTCTTTATCAGCGCTGGGAAGATACGACAGGATGAGAGCAGAATAACAAAAGCTCTGAGATGTGATTTATGGCGAAAAAAAATAAACTTAGTATTAGTTTCCAATGGCATTTAAGTTTCGGAGGCCAGCCAAGACTTCTTTTTGAAAAAAATCCGCTTCACTGAAATACTCTTCTCTACAGGGACTTTTCTGTGTTGTGCTTAGATGGTGTTATAACAATAAACAGGCATCTTTGCCTGAAGGGGCTGCAGTTGCTGCCAAAGCAGGCAACGTTTTAAACCTACAACCACCTTTAACTAATTGCAGAAGTCAAGCCAGACAGCCCAAACAGGCACAGAGCTGGTGTTTGGGCAGGCTGGGAGTGCACTTCAAGGAAGAGTGACACAGCACGGGCTTTTACCCAGGTGGTGCTGCCAACTGGCTTACGGAGAAACTTTACATCACCGTAAAGCCCAGAAACTGCCTTCAAAAAACTTAATCGGCTCCTTCAGCGTCCATACAGTTAACGGTTTGTGAATTGAAGCCAGCGTGTGATTTCCCAGCCTCCCCGGCAAACAGCGGGGACCAAGGGGAACGTGGAGGCGCAGCCCCCGACACGGAGACAGGCGCTTCTGCTCCGAGCCACAGGGGATGCGCGGGGGGGAACCTGCTTCAGATGAAGGGAAGGCTGACGCAGCACGGCCCACTTGCTGAAAAGCCTTGAAAGCTATGCCAGAAAGCAAGGAGGCAAATGACTTTTTCTAATCAATCCTTCCCCTCCTCAGACAACCGAGGCTAGCAGAGGGGTGGGACGTGTTTGGGAAGCTGCTGAGCTTTGCTCATTAGTTGCTCATTGCTTTTCACTAATGAAGATCAATGATAGCTCATTGAGCATCGGCCCCGTTATGGGGTTACTGGGCTAACAGCGTCAGCACAGCCACTGGAATATTTTAAGTGGGTCTGAAAGCTCGTTCCTACTCCAGGGATCAAAAGCCCGTAAGTAGAGTAATCCAAACAGGGGCATTAATGCAGATGCCTTTGGCAGAGCCCAGGAGCTGGCAGTGGTCACCGTCCAAGGCCTCGTGGTTGGGAGGAGACCTGGGCTCCCTTCAGGGGCCGCGCAGCAGCACCCGGGTGAGACCACGGCACAAAGTCCGACCCACTCCAAGCCTTCCCAAAGCTTTCGGCAGGCTGTGAACCGAGGCCCTTTCTCCTGGCCCACATCCTAGAGTGGCTCGGGCAGTTTATTTTAAACTGAGTCAATTTTTAGAGTTGCTGTTTATAAGCCAAGAGGATTTAATTTGAAATCCTACATTGTTTTTTAAAAAATAATTAAATTAAAAGCACCCTCCCCCCAGCCTGGTCCATAAAACTTTCCCTGGAGATGCTCAGTTGAAAGGATCTGGAACTCATCACGGTACCATCTGCCTCTCTCCGAGAGGTGATCAATCATCCTGAAAGTTTAAACACCCACAGTGCCTTAAGCTGTTATAGTGTTCAAATCAACCTATTTTAAACAGTGAAAGGGAGGACATGCTGTCCCCTCACGGCGCAGCGGTCAAGCCCCAGCTTCCATGCCTGCCAAGCTATAAAACACCAACGTTTCCTAATTTTTACAGGCAGTGCTAAGACAGAGATCCTCCTTCTTAGGGAAGGCACATGGACAGAAACGGAGAGCTATGTGTGACACCAGCTCATACATCGCCCTCCAACAGGGACGAGGGAGCAGTGTGCATCCCAGCGCAGTAGCGAGGAGTAAAACTAATGCCTCATCCTATCGTGCAACAGGGATGAGGGAGCAGTGTGCATCCCAGCGCACGGGTCTGAGGAGGGAAGAGCACTCCCCAAACCTGCTTTCCCTCTGTCCCCACACAGAAACTTTGCCTGGAAGTAGCGAGGAGTAAAACTAATGCCTCATCCTATCGTGGTTAACATCAGGGGTGCACAAAGGGCTCCTTCTCCATAAGATACAGGTAAATTCAGAAGTCAAAGCGCAGTTTTACAAAAGCCATGGAAACCAAACAGATACCGATGGCTCCATTCCCCTCTGCTAGGGGCAGGCGAGAGGCTGGGCCAGGTCGACGAGACAGCTTTATCCGTCCCAGAGGAACGTTGATCAATCAACGGATCAAGTACGTGGAGATTACTTTTCACTTGTGCCGCCTGCGAGCTTTGGTATTGCACAATGCGGGTGTTTTGGTCCACGTCAAATCCCTGCCTGAGAACAAGAGTGGTCCCTGGTGCTGCTGAGGTCAGCTTTCCCCCGCCCTGTGGTGGCTCGGTGCACAGGATGGGTGCTGCCGAGGAAGGTGGCAGGGGCCACAGCTCCGGTCCCCTTGAGTCCCCACTGCCCGGTACAGCCCTGTGTGTCCAAGAGGCATCACCTAGCCTTTCGGGGACAGGGTGGTACCAAGGGACTCGAAAGAGCTTGACAGGAAAGCAACAACCAGCCTTTTAAATCCCGCCAGCATCACTGTCAACAACAGCACATTGCTTCTACCGTTGGGATTCAGGACGCACCAGTGCAAGCCACCAGTGCCAGTACTGTTAGGTGGAATACTGGGGGAAAATGGTACAAACGGTACAAAGCATTTACTATCATTTCTGTTCCTAGCAGATGAGTAGGCAGTCTATTAAGAGAGTTGAATTGAATGTAGGATTTCTTCTAACAACCTGGGATGAGACATGCTGTCATCATTGGCTTAGAACAAGTCCTGCTCAAAAAAAAAAAAAAAAAAAAAAAAAAAAAAAAAAAAAAAAAAAAAACAAAAAACCAAAACTCACTGTTTGTCCAGATTGGTTTGTCCAGATTGGCAACAAATTGTTTGTTTTCTTAGACAAGAACGCTGGGTAGTCCACATGTTCGTGATTCATTCTCCACCACGAAGATCTCCACCCAAGTTTCTCTAACAGATGGCTATTTACTGACCTGCTCAACCTTTTCTTAGCTTACCTGGAGACACCAGCCAGCTTCATTGTGCTGATCTTCATCTATAGGGAGAAACACGTGGGGCAGCTGAGGGTTCTGCTCATCACTTCACAGTTCGGGCTCCTGGATGTGGCTCTCCTGCGTTGGAAACGAGCTGTAGCCGTGAAGGTTGCAATTCTGGAAAACGCATGGTGGTTCAAAAAAGCACGTACATCCCACCCCCAAAATTGTCTCTCCCAGAGCCTAATAGAAAAGGAAGTAATTTAAGGTGCTGTTTGGTGCGCATATGCAATATCTAAGAGTTTAAGGACTCCCTAGATGGGTGAAGAATAATTCAGGTACGCTGACAGACCCAGACCTTGCAGAGGCTACAGACAAGCCTTCCACTGACTCTTCTGAGCATTGTTACGATAGAGGGCAAAAGATGCGCATGTGGCGGGCAGGAGAGGGGGTAGAATGAAGTGGGAATATTTGAGGATTTTAGAGATGAGTGTGTGATTTAGGGGAGTTATAGGAGAAATTTTTGCATCGGAGTTTTGCGCTAAAATATATCCTGGTTTTTCACTGTGCGCGTCCAGGAGGCACCTGCGCAGTGGACAATTGTCAGCGGGACACCAAGCCACATTATCACTTCAAAGAGGCCACGGTAGGCACCACGGGATAAGTGAAAACAGAATAAATCTGACAGATGCCCTACATTTATGGATTAAAAGAGAAATTTCCCTGACAAGCTCTGAGCCCAAGCCAATCGCGCTGCGCTGCTGTATGCTGACTAGGAGGCAACCGAGGCACGAAACGCAACATTTGTCCCAGACCTTTTCAGTCTCGATCCAGCTGAGGATCTCCCGGTCCTGGCCGTTAGGCAGGTCAGACTGTAACAGAGATGAATCCAAGTCTGGGTACGGATTCTCCTTCAAAGCCACTTCCCACAGCCAAAGCATTGCTGGGTGGAAAGGGATTTTCAGAAACCCTTACCTGTGTGGTAACTCGTTGTCACTGGGAGCCAAAGGCGGCGATTGTCCCCGTGCCGCCGTCCCACCAGCTCCACTCTTCTCAGTTAGAAATGAGAAGGAAAGACCACGAGACCTGCTGCCTCTCTGAACTTCACCCGCAGGCCCATGGAGCTCCCCTTGGAGACAGCTTTCGTGACGAAAAGGGGCTTTCTTGAGGTAACAAAGCCACATCAGGATCAGCCAAGCCTGATAATTAAAAGCCACAGCAAATCATCCCTAAATCAAAAATATAGTTACAGCATATGCTTTGGGAAAGAGCACAAAGGCCCAAAATTTAGTTTTCCTTAAGTCAGCACATAAAATCATTGGCTAATGTCTGAACCACAGCTGCCTCCGTGATGCCCACTGAGATTTCTCTGGAGAAGAGAGGAAGAGAAATGTATTCAAGACGTAATGCAAGTAGTGTGATCTAAGCTTTTTTAATCCTCTCTTTTCCCCATCCCCAGGTTTCACTCCAGTGTCACTCACAATGCTGGGTTGTTACTGATGTCTACATCTGACGCGTTTTCAAAGCCCAGAAGTGAACAGCGCTCGAAACACAGTGAGAGCAGCTTGGGAACTGCTTTCCAATATTTATACGAACAACCTCGGAGCTTTGAAAACATCTCAAAGCCCCCGCGTCCCACGGAGGCCCTCCATCACACCCATGAGCTTTGGGTTTGGCCCAGAGCACAGGAAAAGCCTGAACTTGTGAAACAGAGGTTAGTCAGATTTGACTAAACATCTGGTCATCGTCAGTGTGGAGCGCAGCGCTCCGAGATGGGCGTTTATGATGTTGGCCCTGAACAATTGCTATTTCTTACGAAATGGAGAATTTAAGAGTTTGCTGTATACAAGGCTGTTTATTGGCTCCCGTTATTGTTTCCACCGGTTTCCTTTTCCAACACGCAGCTCGCAGAAGAAGCACTGATCGCATTCAGCGGACACCTCCCCAGACATCCACCGCGTGCTTTACTCCGTCAGCAGCAGCTGCACTGCGGACTAGCACCGCAGAGACAGCTCCGCCATGGGCTGGGAACCGTCCCGCCGCGCAGCCTCGCTGCTCCTGGGTCCGTCCGGGCTGTTTGCAGCACACTCAGATCAGCTCCATGAGATTAAAAAAACCACCCGGTGCCAATTGCAATGATAATGCTTACAGAACAAAAAACGGTGCCAATTGCAATGATAATGCTTACAGAGTTTGCAATTATAGAGAAAACGTAGGCCGGCAATTGCAAATTGGACTCTGCTTGGCAGCAGGGACTCCCCAGCACCTTCTGAAACTCAGCCGCTCTTGTCAGAGGTGCCTTCTTTGAGGCAGCCAAGTTGGAAAAACGTTGGCCAGAAATGTGTGAATTAGTCAGTACCTCTGTGACTAACAGGAAGGGAGGTATAACGACCCAGACGGCTGCTGCCTCGTCACACAGGCTACGGAGCTCCGCAGAAAAATGTTAAGAGCGTTATTCATCCTGCCACTCACTGGGGAAATACACTTTCACTGCAAGGCTCTGGGGGACGGCGTCCGTCTCTCTGTGCCGTGTCCGTATAGCGCCCATGCTGGGGACCCCTCAAACACCGCCACGGGACAAATGGGGAATGGGAGCTATACTGGTGCTATGTCACCACACGTTCCCAAAGCACGTAGGAAGAGGCGGATCTCCAGGTCTTCTTTGGAGAGGGAGAGGATTAATTAATGAAACTGCATGGGGTGACGTCCCCCGAAACCCGGCTGTTCTCGATAAGACAGCAACCCCGCCAATGGCCGGTGCGTACGTGCAGCGCAGCGCCCTGCCGCGGTCTCCAGGAGAGCTCAGCCCGTGCCAACGTTGCTCCAGAGCAGAGAGCCCCTTGCCACGCTGGCCGGGCTGGGATTCCTCAGCCACGGAGAGGTCTGTCGACGCAACCGGAGCCCTCCATCAGCCCTCGTTTGGGTAACTGCACGGTGCAGGTCCCTCTACCCCACGCAGAACACAAGAGCCAACCATACCCAAGCCTTGCAGAGGGAGATGCATAGGCTTACCTGCGTCTCTGAAGAGCCTTGTTGTGCACATCAGGGCCCTTCACACACCTTGCACTGAGCTTGGAGGGATTCAGAGCAGAAATACTTGAGCGTGCCCTTTCCCGAATGAAGGTCGCAGTTCCAGATTGTTTCTCTGTGTTCGAACAACCAGGTTAATAAATCAAAATAAGCTCTCAGAAGATTCGTGTTCAAAAAGGATTAAAAACATCAGGGTTTTTGCCAGAAATAGTAGGCCCAGATACAGGGTCTGACCCCTCTTTTGCCAAACACACAGAAAACGTCTGCGCAGTCAAGCAAAACTATGTAGCAAATTGGATCAAGATGATTCTGACCATGTTTGTGGGTTCCTGAGATCCTTTGTTCAGATGGAAAATAAGCAAATTAATATGCAAGTCTTATACAGTTGGGATGTGCATCGATTTATAGGGAGGCTTTTATGCCTCTAGAAAAACACTTTGCAGATTGCTTTGTTTAAAAAAGCACAAGACAAAGAACAGGAGCATTTCCACAGCACAGTGCGAAGTTCACCATTGTCTGCAGGTTAGATTCAATGCACAAATACAATAAAAATGAAGTTGTGCTGACAAGTTAGTATTTTATTCAACAACATTCTAAGAATAATTCAGTAGGGATGATAAAATAGCAAGTTCATGCCTGTTCAGCACTAGACAATAAAATTTCAATATTCAACCCGTCACATAGCAATATCACGAGCGAGTCAGAGCCCTGTTAAATGAAGAACTTCACAAACGTACAGCAGAAGACCCAGTCCTTGCCAAGAGAATTCACACTGACAAAACCACACTGGAGCCTGGCTGATTTAGGCAATAAAGTCACCTATAGCAAATCCCAATTAAACTAGGCATCTCCACCAAAGGTTCTCTCGCCATTGCCTTTACCCACCTAGATCCCCGTTATTCCAGGTGGATATTTCCAGCTCTTGGGTCAAACCAAGAGCTTTGGAGTAAGTTGCTGCATATCCCGTCACTCTGATTTGGAGGTAATGACCATCACACCTTCTGAATGGGGGTTAAGAGAAACGGCATTTGTTTACCTTGTACAAACATTTGACCTTCTACATAACCCGGATGAGGGTTTAAAAGGCTCAACCGTATCTCATGTAACATTTCCATCGCTCGCTCTCAGCTGTTTGCCTTCACGGATGGCCCGTTACAGCTTCGCTGCTTGGGCCAACAACATTAATAATTCAGTAGGGATAAAATAGCAAGTTCATGCCTGTTCAGCACTAGACAATAAAATTTCAATACTCAACCCGTCACATAGCAATATCACGAGCGAGTCAGAGCCCTGTTAAATGAAGAACTTCACAAACGTACAGCAGAAGACCCAGTCCTTGCCAAGAGAATTCACACTGACAAAACCACACTGGAGCCTGGCTGATTTAGGCAATAAAGTCACCTATAGCAAATCCCAATTAAACTAGGCATCTCCACCAAAGGTTCTCTCGCCATTGCCTTTACCCACCTAGATCCCCGTTATTCCAGGTGGATATTTCCAGCTCTTGGGTCAAACCAAGAGCTTTGGAGTAAGTTGCTGCATATCCCGTCACTCTGATTTGGAGGTAATGACCATCACACCTTCTGAATGGGGGTTAAGAGAAACGGCATTTGTTTACCTTGTACAAACATTTGACCTTCTACATAACCCGGATGAGGGTTTAAAAGGCTCAACCGTATCTCATGTAACATTTCCATCGCTCGCTCTCAGCTGTTTGCCTTCACGGATGGCCCGTTACAGCTTCGCTGCTTGGGCACGATCCCCGCGGAGCACGTCGCTGCGGGCAGCTCTCCCAGGGAGCTCCACCACCAGGCGAGGAGGAACCGCTTGGCTGTGGCTGACAGAAAGAGGCTTTTGAAAGATGATGGGCTAAATTCAGTTGTTGTTGCTGAGGTCGTGCCACCGAGATCTTATCGCTCTGGGAAACACACATGGAAGAGATTTAAACAAATAAGGACACAGAAAGCAGAGCAGAACATTAGATCTAAAACTACAGCCAGTAGAAAGAGTCCAGCAATGCCTTGTCTCTTGATAAATACTGAGCCTGCAGCGATGTCCTTTGCACGTAGGTCCTATAGAGGAGGGATGGCCTGTCTGCCAGCTAGACTAGCAAAGGACACTAGCAAAGGGCAAGACAGAAGGTGTGGTTTTAAGGCTTTCACTGAAAACTCCTAATCGGAGTGATTATTTTTACAACCCATGACCTCCTGGGAACAGCAGAACTCTGGACCCACCTTTCTTTTGGTACTGTGATGACACAGGCTAAGCCACTTTGAAATTGTATGAGGTACTCCCATGTTTTAACTGGAACGCTATCTAACTTTTTATTTCTTGGCTTCTATTACTCAGTCAGGAGCATTTCTTACAGCACTGGGCCACCTTCCAGGCATAACATCTACCAAAGGCATTGAGCATGTCCTAGTTTTTCTCAGAATACAGCCCAGAGCAAAATTACTACAATACAGCAAGTGCAGAAGAGAACCAGCAGCAAGGAGGTCAAATAGTAATTAAAACCAAAGCGGAAAAAAGAGCAAACCAAACCTGCCTAATCTATGACCCCAGGAGAAAATTATTGCAAACAACAAATAAAATCAGTTACAGTAAAGCTTTGCAGAACCAGCAGCGCAACACAGCTCTGCAGGGCAACACGTGAGCGGGGGGCAGCCCCAATATTCCCAATACCCAGCGCTGCTGGATCAGCATCTCTTCTCTGCCGCTGGCAGGTAGGGGCCTGGGAACGAGCACTCCCCGCCTGCACGCCGAGGAGAGCACCCACGGGTGGACGTGGGGCTTTCTCAGCACCACAGCACCTGAAGGAGGAGGCAAGCCTCCTGCAGTTGTATAACTTCTGAAAGGCAACATCAACAATACATTAGCTGACTGATGTAAACCCACAAGAGATGAGCACAGCAAAGAAATCTTAGGGTCTGCCTCCCTAGTATCCAAATCACTGTACAGTACACAACTGTAACAAGCGCTTCTTGACTAGGGGAAGGGTGAAAACGCTAAGTGCTGCTAAAACTTAATTTCCAAGCACAGTCAATGCTCCTGCCAAAGTAGGACCATCCACTCCCCAGGATCTTCCAGCAGCCTGTAGTAATAAGCACCTCCAAAGGCAGGAAAAAGACAGAAATAGTTCCATTGACACACGTAAACACATAAGGAGCATGGAGATAAAAACATTCATGAGTTATTTCTGATCCCGCCATTCACATCCCTCTGAGACACCCTGTTGTCTGGGAATGCCCAGATTCCCCAAGAAGTGCCTTAACTGTAGTCCAGTTGGCCTCCCAACTCCTACTTTTAGATGGAAGAAAGATGGGCTAAATAGGTCGTCATTCCTCCAAGCAAGGAGAAGGACTTCTTCACTGTCATCCAAAAGCCCCTTGTCCTCCTACAGCTGCCAAAACTTCCTTCCCTTCCGCCCGCCATTGACCAGCTTCCACGAAGCCATTTTCAGCCCCCAGCATCCCTGATTAAAGGCAACGTCATCGTCTCGCCATCCCTCTGACAAAGGGGAATTATAAAGACTGAAACAGGGAGTGATGGTACAGCATAAGAAAACAGAGGATCCACTCTGAGTACCTAAGATCACTGCAGTTTGCATTTATGCCGCACATCTGCATTCGTCCTCTTCCTAATCGTTCTCATCCTCCTTTCCAAACAATAATGGGTTGGGTTTTTTTCAAGTATCAGACATAGGGTTCAGACCTCTGGATGCCTATTCAGGTGTAAAATCTTGGCATACTGTTGAATTTATGTTAAGCCAGCTCATTACCACTGAACAATAGCCAGTGAATTGGCTATTGTTCAAAGAAATCACTTATCAAGGCCATGCCCAATAAAAACAAGCTGTTAGTGCAAAGTTTTGAAGTGTATGAAAGGAGGATTAAGGAAGAAGGATGTTGTTGCAGTTAATGTGTAAGATTAAGAGATGAGAGATCTGGTTTTTATTAAAGGGACTCTCCCTATGATGTTGGGCAAGCTGTATAAAATCTCTTTATTTTCATTTCCCTCTGAATAAAATGGGAATAGTACTATTTTCCTACCCGGTGGAGAGGTTTAGATCACTTCGGCCCTACGGCTCATGATGCCCACCACCACAACGTCTATGAAGCACGCGGTGAAAGAAAAAACAACTCAACCAACCACATCGGATTGACTGAATTTTTAAACTCAAATGAATTGACTTTCATCCAACTTCCAAACCCCAAACCGACTACACACCATTAGGCTAAGAATAAGCATGAGAAATGACACCCTACAGGGTAATCTTCTGGGGAGGCTGGAAACCCCGGGAGAGGGGCTGGGACGAGAGCACCTCCTCGACCGTGACCGCACGGCTGCACCTATGACAATCTCATCAATTTTGCGCCGCGGCACAGCGTCCCAGGGGCGGCTGGAGCCCCGGGGCGCGCTCTGCACCCCCGCCAGCTCTCACGCTCCTTCTCTGCACACCCACGCGTGTGCTGGGTTTCAAGGCATTAAATGACATTTATGCAGCTGAGACCTCCGTCGTCCCGCAGAGGTAACCGCGTTTAAACCTGCCACCCCTTTGAAGCAAGCTGGTGCGTCGCATCCTTCCCAGTGAGATGAGCTGCTTTTCAGTCTCGATGCTGGATGGACTAGGGGTTTCTGAGGAAAGGCTGAGCCCAAGTCTGAGCTCTGTGAGCCGCAGACGTGCAGGAGGTGGGCACAGCTGGGCTGGGAGGGGAGGAGACCGCTCTGCTGACGCCTTGCCGGACCTAAGGGCAATCACATCCACGGCTCCGTTTTCGACATTTCTGGGGAAATTACTGTGCTGCCTCCTACACGCTTCGCAAAAGGATATAGCACAGAGCCGCACTGCCTCCAGAGCCGGATCCTCTGCTCGGCTCTGACATGTCGCAGCTGGAACTGCTACCCACCACTGTGAGAAATGGCTTTCAGTCATAAAAAAAGAAAAAAAAAGGAAAAAAAAAAAATCACTTCAGGCTTGGCAAAGCCTCGTAGGAAATTTTCAAGGAGGCCTGTTTCTCCCACACATCCTCTGCATTAGCAAGATTATTATTACAATTTAAGATTACAGACAAATAGCTTTTAGAACATACAACGGGTGACTGCTTGGGCTTTTAAAAATTGGCCAAAATGTTGTAGATGTTAAAAAGGGCTGCTGCGTGCCCGTAACATCTCCTTTCCCATTACCATAAGCAACACCATGCAATCCTCCGTAAAGTAAAAACACATGCTGGAGCATTAATGATAATAGATGGATGGGCTGAGGCTGCCAACGTGCATTTCTGTGTGTAGGTCAAGCAAGACGGAACACAAAGGAGAATCGTATAGAACAAATGCTCTCAAATAATCACCCTCAAATCTATCAAAACCACGATAGATTTTCTTGCGGACAAATCCTATCCAGGAGAGCAAGAGAGAAACAGAAACAGGTATCCAGGAGGCCACCCGCTCCATGCACCACGGCTGCCGCGGGTCAGCTGCTCGTGGGTGACCACCGCTTCCGTCTTCACCCGCCCCTTGGAGGGCCAAGAA
>NW_008796078.1:366704-374703 GCF_000699145.1 Aptenodytes forsteri
CGTGGGTGACCACCGCTTCCGTCTTCACCCGCCTCTTGGAGGGCCAAGATCTCTGCGGTGGGTGTGGAGGGAGGAGATCTCCACCCAACCTTGGCTTTGCAATACTTCCCAAGTATTTTCACTGTCAATACAGTTTCCTTCCCAAACAACTCAAAATCAGGTTTTGATGACCGTCTGAGGCTTGTCCATTGCTCCTGCCATAAAAGCGCAGCAGAACACAGAAAACACAGGAGTCCCTCAAATCTCACAGTGACACCAGAATCAAGAAAAGCTCAAATTAAACCAGGAAAAATCCCATCCCGCTCTGGTTTTGCTAAGCTGTATGCTGTTCCACTGCAGCAAACCGCACGGGCGCCTCCCCACACAGTGCTGCAGCGGCTCCGGGGCGCGGGCAGCCCCCGGGGCTCCCAACACCCCTTCCTCCCCTCCCCGGGGAGCGAGGCTGCGGAAAGGTGACCTGGCTGGCTCACCGCGGATGGCGTGAGTCACCGGGGCGGGGAGGGGGGGGACGGGAAGTAATCCGCACACTTCCAAACGCTCCGAGACACGCTCTCATGAATCAAACAGCTGAAAATAAAACCCAGCAGCCAGATAAGTGGTGCATGGGCTGTGAATCTGTGAGACGTTGGAGGAAAGTGTTTTACGGGTCCTCCTTCCCTCCTCTCCTCCCTTTCTTTTTTCAGCTAAACGCACAAGGTTTTCTTTGGGACATGCCTTTCCACATCACTCGTGAGCTTAAGTAACCCAGCTTGTGCAAGCGGCCGCGCGCCTGGCCGTGGCAGGGCTGTCTGGTATTGCGGGGGGCCGCCGGGCTGACGCCAGCCCGTGACTCGGCGGCTCCCACCCTGAAACCCAAATGCCGGGAGCTCTCTGCTCCCAGCTACCATGTGTGCCGCCTCTTGGGCCGCGCTGGCTGCTGCTGCTGGGTTTGTTTGTGCTGCGCTCCCCCAGCCAGATTTGGCGGGGACGGGCTGTGCCGGCAGCGCATGTGGACAACGAGGAGGAGAAGGAGCCGTTCCTGGCACATGCCGCGGCCAGCCTGCCCTGGTGCATGGAGAGGGGCCAATTTCAGCCCCTGGCACGTCCTCCCACCACCACCCCTGCTCCTGGCGACCCCTCCGCGTGAGCCCGCCTGCCAAGTCTGCTGCACATCCGACACCTGCGCACCTCCTGCTCCCACCGACGCCCTGGCAGCACTTCTTTTTCTCCAAACTAAACCCAGGAACCAAATACAACACAGGGCACAGAAGGAGCATGAAGGCCATTAAAGACCCCCACGTCGAGTACCCGCCTTACTGATGCCAGCAAATTGCAGACCGAATGTAATCTCTTTGAATGAGAGGCACCTCGAGACATTGATCATTTGGGGAGGCACAGGGACTGCGTATCCCGTGCCAGCACGGTACAAGACAGGGCTTGTCCACAGCTCGGTTACACGTCAAGCGGAGCAAGGGAGAGAAAGCCCTTGGTGCTGATGAAGGCAGGCAAAGCCAGCACACTGACACAGGAAGAAATGAAATGCTGGGGAGGCATTTGGCCTGTCATCACTTAAAACTTGCAAACACAACAGTGGTTATTACCAGAGTCCAACAATGAAACTGGAAAAAAAGAAGTCTCCACTAAGACAATTGCTGAATCAAAACAGCTACAAGAAGTAAAAGTTTTGCTCTTCCTTAATAGGAGATGCTTGGCTTCACACCGCACGTATCTTGTCTCAACCATTTTAACACCTTGTGCCACGTGCTACAGAACGAGGTGGCTCAGCAGCTCAGGCAGGCTGTCGGAGCGCTGCAGCTAAGGGTGGCCAAAACTCCCAAGTTTGTGAGAAGTCTAAAGCTCTTGAAATCTGGTTTCGCTCTGATTTGCAACAAAAACTAACATTTGCAAAATTTCTCGTAACACAGAATGATTTTCCCATCTAAAAAGAATATCTGGTAAACATCAGCATGAGGCATTTCTGCAAGCAGCTATTCCCTCCACAAAGCCCAGTAGCTCTGAACTAAATCAAAATGAAAACCCCCAGTGAAATTGTCAGGAAACCTCTGCTCCCATCCCACACCTTCCCCCGGTCTCCCTGCTCACACGGACAGGCTGGAGACCCTCACAGCCTGGCTGAGGTCAGGGTTGTAGGTTTTGGGGAGCCGGGCTGGGGGCCCAGTGCCCTCCTCAGTGTGAAGCCACTGAACCTACAGGTGAAACCAGCTGGTGGCCAAACCGCCCTCACCGAGGCCAGTGGGAACCCAGCAGGACCCTCAGCGGAGCCCAGGCGTCGGCGTTCGGCATCCGATCCACCGCGACACTCCTGGTGGTGCCAGAACCAATTTGATTAGTCATCTTCCAACAACTCAACTTGCTTCTGGAAAGCGCATCTACATTTTTAAGCACTGGCTGGACTGGCAGGAGGCCATGTGGGCCAAACACACCCCCCGCCGTACCCAACAGGTAAGGAAACCCCTGGGAAGTGGGATATCAATGTCATGAAATGCTGCATTTGATCTACAGCACAAGGTTTCATAACACTCATTTATTTCATCCCAGTTAGTTACACCCATCCCAGCGACCATTACTGGTTTCCCCACAGTTGCGTTTGAAGGAAGCTGCTCTTGGTGCCGTTCCTAACACATGCGGTCGCCCTGCGAGGATGCTTCCATCTAACACGACCAACAAATAAGGGAGGGAGAGGAACACAACCAAGATCCGCTTGCTTAGATCCACTGCCAGGCTGGAAACAAAACTTCCAGCCGCTGGGATGGCCAAAACATGTTCCCTCTGTACTCACTGCACACTCAGAACTACATCTCTCGTGTTGTCCTGGGAGTTTCCTTGAATATAACCTCCTTTGTTTGTTTTAACTGAGAATCCCTGAGGCATTTTAAGCCAATTCTGGTAAAGCAAAAGCAAAAACACAAACCACGCTTCCACTCCAGCCAATATGCCAGTGAAGCTTCAGATTCAAAAAGCATCATGGGAACACCACGGCTCAGGTATCTCTCTCCATCACCAGCGAGCGAATAGCTCACGCGCCACACTGCTGCTTTGCTGGGCAGGGAGGCAGGGCAGAGCGCGCAGCCGTGCTCCCCGGGGCCCGCCGGGGTTGGTGCTCCCTGGCTCGGAGCACCGCTGGAGGAAACAGCCCGGCACACAGCACACTGCTGGCAGCGGTGTTTGCTCAGCCGCGGTATCTAGCTGAAGAGGGAAGTCCAACGAGCCAGGCAGGCTCATTGCCAAAATCTAGGGCCGGCAATAACCGTTACTGCGTCCCGGCCACTCTAACCCTGATACATGCTCTCCCAGCTCTGGTTTTCAGCAACAATAAACGCAGAGGAGGAAAGCCTTCCCTCCACGGCGAGGTGAAAGACCAGTCCACGGGAACAGGCAGGTGTTTAATGACAGCAACCGTGCGCCCAGACCCAGGACTGACACATGCTGCCGGCAGGATCAATGAGCCAGCAAGCACACGCGCTGCGCCCACGAGAGCCAGTGTGCTCACCCCAGCTTACCGGCAGCCGCGTCCCCAGAGGAGCCCAGCTCCAGCAGCCCTGCTCCCGGCACCGTGGGGCTGTCCTCTGCGGCCTCCCGGCTCCCAGCCCTCACGACTGCCCCTCTTTCCCCCAAAGCAGCCTTGACTCCCCCCGCGGCCGATGGACGGCAGCTCAGAGCAGGGGACAGCCGGGGGCAGCCCTCGGGGAGGCCAGCAGTAGGATGGGGTTCCCAGCCAGCTGGAGAAAGGATCACAGACAAGAATTTATGGCCTGGGCACCCAATTCAGTCACTCCTGTGAAAGCCATGTGCGTGGTGGACTCCAGCTGGAGGCTGATGACAGCCCTCCTGTGTCTGCAGCCTCCGACCAAGCAGCACAGCACCGGCAGATGGGAACGGATAAACTATGAGGTCCAAGGGGAGATTAGGCTGCAGTTTAATATTTTGTTTCATATAAATATAGTATCACTCTAAGCTGCAGTCACCCATCCCACCAGCCGCTAATTCTCAGGTCCTAGAAAAATTCTTCCATATAGATCAAAAGGGGCACTGCAGAGGCTGCTGCTTACCCCAAGGTTTTTCCTTACTGGTACTCAAACAAACACTGGGATTTAAGGCTGAGCTCCCCCCCCCAGGTAGGTCACCCCATTCCCTCCTCCTGGGAACATCGCAGCAGTGGCAGGGCACAGCCCTTTGCCCACAGCAGAGGCACGGAGCTGCCCGCACGCCCTCCTGCCCCCACGCCGCAGGTCCCAATTGGACCCTTCTCCTGCACCCTAGCTGCGAGACCCAAGGAGCATCATCTGTGGGACAGCGCGGGAGGGAACAGGGAAGGAGAAGCGGTGAGGCTGGAATACGAAGTTGGGGCCAAGACGAGATGATGCTGTGATAGCGCTCGCTCCTGGGCAGCAGCGAGGGCAGCCCAGCATTGCGCAAGAGCCGGGAGCCAACAGAGCAAAGGCAGCCGCTTGGCTGACAGGCGCTGCCTGCAGCGGTGGCAGGGTGTTTCCCTGCCATTGCAGGGACCGAGGGTGACTCGGGGCTGCGTGGAGCTCTGCAGAGACCTTTGGTCCCCCCAGCTCAGCGGGAGCGCTCGCTGCCACCACGTGAAGGAGGAGACAAAGGTGGCCCAGGCACAGGGCAAGCCACCATTAAGGAGTCACAGCTCCAGCTACGCCTCTTCCCACCCCAACCGCCCAAGTGCAGAGAGATGATGCGGGACCTGCACTTGTCCCCATCACCGCACCCACCAGGGACGATCCCAGCCACCAGCACGTCACAGCCAGTTACGTGTGCAAGGGCTGGGATGCCCCTGGACACCACCTCCTCCCTCTCTCCTGCCGCTCCCAAGGGAGCGGCAGTGAGCCAAACCTAAGGCAAGAAGAGGAGGAGGGATTTTCTCTTCTTCCTCCACGCCAAGGTGCTGAATCCCAGCTATGCCAACAGGAGGGGAGTTACTTCAGAGCAAGGGACATCTTCCCGCCTCCGGTCAGTTGTCAGGGCATCTCTCATCCTATCTTCAAGTTTTAGAAAGCGAGGATCAATCTTTTACCAGCTGTGACAGCTAAAAGCCCCAGCAGCTCCCGTCTGCTCCATGCCTACCCAGGCCTGCAACTCGAGTGAGTTGCTGAGATGCGACTCGAGATGATCCCAATTAAAGAAGTAAGGCTGTCACAGTTTCAGCTGCACAAGTGAGATGAGAAAACTAATGGTGTCACCGAGCGTCTGCAGGAACGAATTTACAAACCTAATCACCTCCCAGCATAGCCGGGCTGCCAGTGCCTGAAGGAGGGTGATAGGGGAGAAGAAAGCTTTTGGGACTTTTAAAGAATATTAATTCACACTAATAGGAATTGGATCTGTCCTTGCCTGTAATCAGCAGCAGAACTGAGATCCTGAACTGGAATATTAATGCAAGTGCTCCATGGGAGATGGAAGCCTCTCAAAACCTCTCTCAAATTATGAGAATTAAACATTAGAAAAGCAGCACAGCAAACTGCAATGCAGTTGTGGTGTCGGGAGGAGTCTGCTGGAGGAGGAGGTTGAGAAATTCAGTGGAAGTATCACCGCCTCCTGGTCGTGCCCAGGACCACAGACCCCCACTGACTGCTACCCAGCACATCGATTTTTCCCTCCAGACACCCTCCTAAACCTGGGTGCGATCCCCGTTTCTCCTGTAAAAGAGATGATAACTGAATTTTTAATCCTGGGTTGATCAGCTGCATCCTTTGTGCTTAATGAAACCCACTACACGGGAACAGGAAAGAAATCGCTTATTGTGACAGTTGTTGTATTTTGTTATTCTATATAACTACTGCTATGTTTTGGGGGCAGGGAAATACCTCTGACACTTCTTTTCAATCAGGTACGAAGGATTTGGGGTGTTCAGCTTGAGATACGGCACTGAAAACGAGCAGCTCTTCCTGGAAATAAAGCTGATAGGGAACGCCTGATGCCGAGAAGACAGATCCAGGACACCACTTGCTGCTGAAGCCTTTGGCAGAAGAGGGGCCTGACTACGAGTTCTCACCCTGAGGAATATACTGCAGGGGTCAGGCAGGTTTGTTAAAAGGCATTTTGTTCTCTCTCATTAGTTTTTCCCTGCACTGCGTGTTGGGCCGCAGGGGTTACAAAGCAGCAGAGCACCTCCGTGGCGCTGAGCCACCGCAGGGATGAACCAGCCTTGCGCTGGGAGAAAGTCCACAGCCAGATTGGCACTTTGCTGAACGGGAACGCATCGTACTCCCTCCAGGTTTACTTACCGAGGCCCAGATGGGGCACTCGGGTCGTTCCTGTACATCCCACCCCGTCCTCGATGCCTGCTAGCGAGCAGCACCCCAAGGCAGGGATGCGCCTCCTGCACTTGCTGTATCAGGGCCCACAAGAGTGAAGGGAAAACACCTCCCTGAGGACAAACGAAAGGTCCCGGCGAGCCTTGCATGAAAACACTTACTGGAGAAGAGGACAAAAGCAAAACCTCGTTGGGAACACAGGCAGGCTGGGCAGCCCTGCACAAGCTGAGCCCCCAGCCCTGACGCGTGCACGCTCCCGCTCCACTCCCGCGTGTCCCACGCCAGCCGGCTTGTCAGACCGACATGACTCATATTTGGAGGTTTACTCAGGGTTCACCAGCAAAATCCAGCAGCAAGACCTTCCACCTCCGCCACGCAGGCCGAAGCAGCCGCTGCAAAGCCGGGCCTGTCTGCAGGAGGTGCCAGGAAGGATGGGCAGGGAGATGCCGGCGTGCACGAGGGCCCGTAGCCTTCCTCCCCCCCAGCAGTGCCTGCAGCACCGAGGGCAAAAGGGGCCACAGAGAATCCCCCTGATCTTGAACCACCCTTTCGTTGCTCCTGTGCTGGGAGGGGTGAACTGCCAAGCTGCACGGTGTGGCGGGGGGGGAGAGAGAAGGACATGTGCCACACGCAGAGGGTGCCACGGGGACCCCCCCAATCCCTCTGCCTCCCTCTCACAGCCCAGACCTCTCCTTGGCTTCACTTTGGTTTCAGCAGAAGTTTCCTGTTCCTCGTTATTAGAGAAAAGCAAAGCCTAAGGGCCTTTGAGCTTCATAATTCACTTTGCAAGCGAGCCACCGGGCACAGAGCGACCGCAGCCGCTACCCCGGAGCGCTCTGCATCTCCTCCCGCTCCGCCCCGCCAAAGCAATGGTCCCGCTTCCCGCCCCGCTCCCTCGCACGACGACCTATCGCCTCCGTCAAGGGGAACAGGATTAATTCACGACAACCCAAGTGTGATCCTTTGGTGCTCAACTATTGATGAAAAGGGAGAAGTCTATTTTTTTTTAACCTTTGAAATGAAATTACCCCCAGTTAAAACTAATGATTTACTTTTTTTTCTGTTATTACAGCTAAAAAGTTGATCTGCCATAGCATTTTTTAGCAAAACATCTTCGTTAGAAGCATGTCAGTAACATATCTCAATTTTTCTGTACACTCAGCAGATACACAGTAACCACTGCATATGAAATTGCAGGGCACCGATGTCTGAGGCTGCCATCAAAACAATAAAACACGTTAAGGAAGGACTCTCCTGTTCCCTGTCGCTTACATGACGGATCTCCTTAATTAACTAGTTTGCTGGCAGAGAAAATGAATGAACGAGCGATAAACTGGCTTGCTTTGTTATTAGTGCCTCTGTTGTTTTCTTATATATCAGGTTAATTTAATGTTAATGAAAGTGAGGATTAGAAGCCTCAATTACTGGAAGGCGGGGGGGGCTGAAGAGGCTTACAAGAAGCTCCGTAAGGAGCTCAGCTGCACTGGACCGCGGCTGGGCCTGGAGGCCTGATGCTGCAGAAGGGCAAAGCCTGGCGGGGGGAGCCCCGGCCACGGCGGGCAGCCGCCCACCTCCCCGGCGATGCAGCAGGGCCCGTATGAACGGCACGGCTCGGTGCGATGCCAGGAACCGCTGCGGGGATAATGACTTGGGGTGGTTATCATAGTATCATAGAATGGTTTGGGCTGGAAGGGACCTCTAAAGGTCACCTAGTCCAACCCCCCTGC